>NC_141141.1:31435780-31760437 GCF_053477565.2 Lygodium microphyllum
ATGCCAGGGGAAAGAAGTCCTGAATCCTAATATGGAAGGTGGACCTCTAAGGCCTATTGATAGTAAAGTTGATCCCAAGAAGGATAAAGAATTGCCAAGAAAGAAGGCAAAAGTTAAAAAGGAGGCACCAAAGCCCAGTCCAAAGACGAAAGGAGAGAATGGTTTGGCGAGAGAAGAGAGCTTTGGCTAACTACCACGACCTTGATTTAGTAAGTTCTCTTTGCAGAGTTAAACCAGACGTGAATCTCCTGCAATGATTAAACTGTCTTTAGGAGTATGCAAGGAATTCAAATCCTGCGTATTGGGTATATTGTAGAACCTTTGGGCATAGCAGGAGTAGGAGAAGATTGGTTCGAGCATATTGAAAAGCATTGTCCCAGGATTCCAACATATGTGGATGGAATATTAGTGGATCATGCTATCCTGGACACTGGATCCTTTGCCAATATCATGAGTTCAGACTTGATGGAGAGGCTATCTAGAAATCCAAAAAGATAGCTCCACACTTCTTAGGATGGCTAATTGATGGGACCTCAAATGGGCCGGCACTGGCTATGGCACTAGCCGGACCTCATGCTCATGACAGACAAACACACCTTCACGGCCTCGCGGACCAGGAGTTTCTATCTGCTGCTAAGGGACAAACTGCCCTAAAGCCTAATCTATGCATTTATAGTTTTATAGTTTTGTAGTTTTATCGTCCAATATTTCCCTTTCTATAAACTCCACAGAGGGAGAACCCATACACATTGGCAATAAATACCATGATAATCACATACATGGGAGGCAACCTCTCGGTAGAAACACCGCGGCCCCACTGCAGCTCTCCTACATCGCAGGGATTAGCCCCTTGATTCGCTGCTCAACGTATAAAACAAATGAACAAACTCCACTCTTTCATTTCGAAAGTACTCCAGGAGATACCATGTGTCCTTACCAAATAATCCCCCAAGAAACGAACGTCTATCCTACGGCTTAGGATGCCTTTCCACACTCAAGCATGGGTCATTGTCATTGAAAACAGGTGCTATGCATCCAGGTTTTTTATTCTGACACCATGCTTGACATGCACATGAATGATCCTAAAGTGCTCAAACATAATTTCCAATGAGACATGTGTTGTGCACAACCAGGCTTTCAAATGCTTATTCCCTAACTCGTTGCAGCGATGCAAGGATAGCACCGAGACAACACTCGTGCTACTATCCTCTTCATTAAAATACAAAACCCTCTATGTCATGATATGCATTAAAAAATCAGCAACAATCAGCACGCAAATCATACCATTCAAACATCCCAACCCCCTACGTTTAGGTATTGCTTTCGTTGCATAGGTGTAGAGGTTCATTTTGTCATGTTTTGATGTATAGAAAGCATTAAATCACAAACTTTGACAAGGAGATAGGGAAAAATGAGGCTAAACCCCATGCTTTGCCACTACCACACATCCACAAACAATCATTATATTTTTCCTTATTTTTGTAAGACATATTTTTATTTTTTTCCTATTTTCTCCATTTTCTTGATTTATTTGGCAATAAAAAATGCTATTTTCTAGTATTTCTTGTTCCAATCACTTCAGCATACTACTTATCTTCCATATTCCCCCCATGGAAACCCCTTTTAACAACCCGAAATGGAAAAACTACAATTTTACCGCTTCAAAATCGCATTTCGGATTTTTGGGAATTAAATAAAGCATGTAAATCATTGTAAAATCAAGATTTTCTGATGAACAACAATTACTCATAATGCAACCAGCACACAAACAATTTTTTATCCAATAAGAACATAATTATCATCATAAACTATCAAAAATCCTTCATTTTCTTCATAAAAATGGTCATACCGTGTTTTTACGAAACCCGAGATGCCTTGAATGACTGCATAACCAGCAAAGGACCTCCATTGCTCTCAATCCAATGCTGCACTTCACTCTTCAGCATCTTCATCAATCTCCATCACCATTTCCTTCATTCTCCTTCCTCGGTTCCTCCTTCAAGATGGTACATATGAACAGCCCATAGGGAAGAGAGAGAGGGAGGAGAGAGAAAGACTAGATTCTGATCTCTTCATCTAGACAGCCATATCTCACGTGAAGACCGGCGATAGAGTCAGCCAAGAGGGAGAAGTTGAGGCCCAATCTCTGTTGGATGGGTTGCTCACAGCCTCCATGCATGATCCATGAGGGGGAGGGTGAAAAATGCGCCGCCATCTGCTCACGCCATGTCCTCCACATTTCTTCACGCCTTCTTCATAAAAATTGGGGGGGGAGGGTTAAAATTCCCAAAGGGCACCCCCCTTTGGTTCTCTCAATGTCCACCTTTTCAAATCTTGGCCAAGTTTCGGCCTCTTCGTCGTCCGGGCTTCGTATTAGCCTTTGAAAAATCCTGCGCGTTCGCTTTGACATCCCGCATTGACTGGCAACTCCTGGATCCCGCACGGCAGTGTCGCTCGGGTGCCTTTTAAAAGCCGTCTTTCACTTGGTGCTTGAAAATCGTCCTAGCTGCAGCCGTCGCCTTCGATGTTAAATATTTTTCCCCTAAATTCCAAAATTTTTGGTAAATTTTAGGCACATCCCGGGCTCAAAACTCCACTCTCATTGGTGACCATGGGATAAGGCAACTCAGCCCGTCGGATCCCACAATCAAGCTGATACAAAAAAGATACATATAAAACACAACACAGTGCTCACCCTACCCCCTGACAAAACCAAAGCATGAAATCCACAAGGAGTAGGCCTAGCATAATCTGATACAAGATCCGAAGCTAGTCACTAACCGACTGCTCCAACACAGCCAAACTAAAAAGAACTATCAAAGAGGTCGCCTTAAGTGGTGGTCTGAACTACCTACCTAACTAAGGACAACACAACCAGGAGCTCCTACTAGGCGAGGACTCCTATAGCCTGATCAAGAAGTATTGTCTTGTAGCACATTTCTTCTTTTAGGTTTTTATTCTTCCATACTCAAGCATGTAAAAAGGAGGGAGCTGAGCGTAGTGACCCAAGGAGAACGGGGCATTGGCCTTAGGTGCTGTCTCGGTGCCCAAGAACCTACCAAGCCCTCACGAGGTGACACTTAATACTTTTCTGACACTCACTTTTATTTTCACTCCAACCTTCCTTACTTTCTTCTTTTCCAATGAGATGCCACTCCTAGGAAGACAAGGCATTGGCCCCAGGCTAACTCGACCCCAGGAACCTACCAGGCCTTCACAAGGCGATGATTAACATCTTATAAATTTTCCTTTCTTTCTTTTCTATTTTTATAGGGGTTAAAACCCCTTTTTACACACCTTTGTATATATTTATTTTCTTTGAGATATTCGGGGGTTTTTTTTCCTCTCAATCATCATTATTTTCCTTCGGCAAGCTTCTCTAACTGCCTCACAACTAACATGAACTCCTAGAATGGCTACCTAGCAGGCTAGCAGAATAGGGTTACTAGAACTGCCTTCTAAAATAGGTCTTTTGATGCCTGGCAATGTCGTTACAAGAGGCAACGACTACTTAGACCTCCCTCAGACATACCTAACCTAAACCTTGGACTTCATGCCTTGGACGCCGGTCCCTAACCAAGAAAAGAAAATCCCCTACAAGTACACAGACACATATAGCATAAAAACACGATACTCGTAAAGGAGAGATATCACCTGGATATGGCCACGAGAAGCTTCTACGCAACATAGGCTCCTTCCAAGCTCTTCTTTAAACCTGTCTAGCACAGAACTAAAACAAGAAACCATTAACCGCACCTGTACTAAACAGACGACTGGCTCTCTTGGCCTAATGAAATAAAACATTTCACTAAAAAAACTGATCGGCCCTCTTGGCCTAATGAAATAAAACATTTAAAACCTTGCAAAACTGGCCCTCTTGGACTAATGAGATAAAACAGAATAGCACCTACACATCCCTCCTCGAAAGAGTACAGATATACAAGAATATGCTCCTTTCCAAGGAGGAAAAATAGGGCTCACAGCCCTAAGCTAAATGCATAAGATTATGACCTATCCCTCCTGCATATATAGCAAGAGGCATACGCATAACATGTTGTCTAATCAGCTTATGGGTCCAAGATAACAACGGTAGATGAGTCTCGGCTACTCTTTACATCACCCATATCAACCATCACCTGCCATATATTGCATGCTCTGATAGCATTCCCCACAAGCGATCGGGCCCTATCTCATCATTGATAGCAATATCCAAACTAGGACCATAGTTGAAGAAAATGTCTTCTTCATAAGCAAGATTTGCCAGTGAATCCGCAAACTGATTCCAATAACGTGGAATCAGCTGAAGAGACACGCTCTCAAACTCCTCAAGTAGGGTCATGGTAGTTCGATGATACATACAAAGGATGGGATTCCGCACTGTGTATGTCCCATCTAGCTGATTCAAGATCAATTGGGAATCCCCTTTTACTAACAACCGCTGAATACCAGCTTGTTTGGTAATATGTAGTCCTATAATCAAGGCTTTATACTCCGCCATGTTGTTAGTGAATCCTACCCTGAGATAAGCAGCTAAATTCATCCTGACTCTACGTCGAGAATCTCGGATTTCTACTCCAACACTTCGTTTTTTATTAGGGCCCCTGGATGCTCCATCAAAATACAATGTGTACATCCACAATGGGTTTACAGAGCCTGCCATCACGAACTCCTCTATTCATAATTATGATAGTCAAAATTTAGCATGTTTAGAGGATGAATTGATGGCTCCATCCCACCTTCTTCCTTAAATTCCACAAGGATACTTGTCAACACTCATAAGCAGTGATGGCAGAAGACTTTGATTTCCCACACAAAGGTTCTGTCTTCTTTCTCGATCACTTTGTATCCTTTGCTCCACCAGATAAGTTTCCCCTGATGGTATCTTTGCTCCAGATATGGGTGCTCCAAATAAGGAATTAACCGCCCCATCAACCAGCTTGAAGCTCTTTTGCAGGTCTCAAATCAGCCCCAGCATGGACCTACAACACATTTCTTCGTGATAGCATACTTAGAAATAATAAGGTTTAATCTTATTAAGATTAACCTTATTTTTAAATTCTACTCCCTGTAGATCAACTAGTAGAGCCGTAGACCTATTTTTCCCTAGCCTAACAATCTTGTAGGGGCCATCCCACCTAGGTTCCAGCTTCCCTGGAAACAGCTCCCTACGCGCATCATAATATAGAACTAATTGCCCTTTTTTAAAGGTATACTTCTTTGCTTTAAGGTCGTGCAACTGCTTCATCTGACATTTAGCTACCTCCTGGTGTAATAAGCTATGCAACCTTAGCTCATCCAAGTGGGCTATGGTTGTGAAACGTTCAAAGAGTACATCCTCATCTCCCAAAGAGTGGTTAATTGCAAACCATATGGTTGCCAAATCGATTTCGAGGGGTAACACACATTCTTCCCCATAAACTAATTTTACCTGGTCTTCAATCTTCACATGAATCAAGTCAATCTGTCCTGTAAGAACCATTTCTCTGATGAAATAGTAGTGAACCTCAACATGTTTGGACCTAGCATGGTAGACAGGATTGCTAGCCAACATAACACTACTGAGGTTATCACAATGCAATCTCACTCTGCTTTCCAGCTGTATTCCCAAGTCTTTCAGCAATTTCATTAACCAAACTACTTCCCAAGCTGCTAAGGCAGCTCCTCTATACTCAACTTCTGTACTGAACAATGCAACAATAGGCTGTTTCTTACTCTGCCAACTCATCATACTACTACCCAATCCAAACACATAACCACTGGTTGACCTCATGTCATAGGCACAACTAGCCCAATCAGTATCAGTAAACTCTATTAAGTCAAGGGATAGTTTTGTTATACTTGATTTGCCAAGCTTCAGTCAAGCTTTTGATCACTTTATTCAAAAAGTGAGTTCCACGGTCCAACACTAGTTCCTTCGGTGGACTGAAACGGTAGATAATCTGGTCTAAAAGAAAACTTGCAGTCTCTTTTGCATTGTCTTGCCTCGTCACCCACGCTTCTGACCATTTTGTAAAATAATCAGTTGCTACTATAATGTACCTCTTCTGGGTAGTGGACGACGGGGTGATAGGACCCACAAAGTCAATGCCCAACTTCTCAAATGAAAGGATAGCCATAATAGGCGTAAGTGGGCATTTCCTATTCTCTCTGTTGTCATGTCTTTGATAGGTATCACACCTCTTAACATACTCAAAGGAATATTGGAAGATGGACGGCCACCAATATCCAGCTCTTAAAGCTTTCTGTGCCGTCAACCGTCTAGCGAAGTGCCCTCCACATGATGCAGAGTCATGGCACTCTTCCAAGATGAAAGGAACCTCGTCAGGCATCACACATCGGCGATAGGTATCATCAACACCCTGCCGATATAGTGTTCCTGCGATCAAGAAAAACTTCAAAGCCTGTTGTCGAATTTTTCTCTTTTCTGATTTTGATAAACCAGCTCTCTCCCGTTGATAGATAATTCATGATAGCAGCATACCAAGATGGGATAGAAGCTGTATCAATTTTAAACATTTCCTCGATATCACTTCCTTCAGCCAAAGTCTCTTTCGGCTCCCCGAAATCCACAAGGCATTCCACAATACCGTGCAACCTCGGTGGCTTACTCTTAATCTCATAATCGAACTCTTGCAAAGTGATTAACCACTTTGCCAGATGATCAGGCGGTTGTAGCTTATTCATAAGCAAACTAAGCCCTTCCACCTTCGTATAGAACACTACCTTCTCATAGAGGATGTAGTGCCTGAATTTTTTAGTTGCAAAGACCATCGCAAGGCATAACTTCTCCATATAGGTGTAGTTAATTTCTTATATGCCCAATTTTTGACTAGCAAAAGCTATCAAATGATACCACTTTTCCTCCCAGATTTGGGCTAAATAGCAGCTGATAGTATGCATGGTGGCTACTAAAAATATGTAAAATACATCGCCTCTTTTAGGTGCTTTTAAAAGTGGTGCTTCTACTAGCTCTTGTTTCATATCCTCAAAAGCTACCTTACAAGGGTCGCTCCATACAAATAGACAGCTAAAGGATAACAAGTTCGTTAATGGCAACGTCCTTTCTGCTAAGGCATTTATAAACCTCCTATAGTACCCTACTGATGACAGAAAGCTATGTACCTCTTTCAAAGTGCATGGTGGACTCATATCGACTATAACCTTGATCTTTTCAGGGTCAGTTGCGATTCCTACTGAACTGACCACATGGCCTAGCAATAGCCCATAAGGCACTCCAAAGACACACTTCTGTGGGTTAAGAGCGATACAAAATTGTCTACAGTGCTCAAAGCACTTTCTTAAAATAATCAACATCCTTTCTGGCTGCCCCTAGGTCATCGATAAATACTTTCAACTGGGGAGATGCCACCAAAGGTCTTCTCTGCTATTCATTGCCATGATCCAGGTGCATTGCACAAACCAAAGGCTATCACATGGTACGCAAAAGCTCCAAAGACAGTAATGAAAGTTGTTTTCAACTTGTCCTCTTCTACAACTGCCATCTAGTTGTATCCTACAAAGCAATCCATAAACGAATATATTTCCCTACCCACTAATTGATCCAAAATCTGGTCAATAAATGGCAAGGGGTAGAACTGTCTGCTTATTCAGCTCTCTAAAATCTACACATAGTCGGATCTGGTTGTTTTTCTTCTTCCTGATAACAACTGGTGAACACCATTCTGTGTGCTGTACAGGGAAAATTAAACCAGCTTTCCGTAACTTCTGTAACTCCTCAAACAACCCGTCCCTCAATTCAAAAGGCATATGCCTTACTTTCTGACGCATAGGACGACTGCCTTCTTTTATAGGAATAGTATGAACAACCAGGCTGGGAGGAATGACTCTCAGCTCATCATAACTCCAAGCAAAAATGTCGCGGAATTCCTGAATCAAGGACACATAGTCCTCCCTTTCTGCTGAACTGAGCATGGAACCTAATTTAATTGGCCGCGAATCATTCGATGTGCCAAGGTCTAACTCAATCACATTCGCGTCTCTTATCCTATCTTGCGTCTCTATCGACTCATTTAGAGTTATCTGATAAATATCCTTTGTAGTGGACCCCTCTTTAGATTCATCACTGGATGATATCTCAACACCAGATGGATCATCTGATGTCTCTAATTCAGTAGAGGATAAAGGAGCTCTCTCACTCTGAGGAGACTCAGGGTAAGCATTGGCTATTACTTGATTAGCACCTCTACCTAGAACCACTCGATCAGTGGATATATCGACTTGACAGTCTGTTCGTAAGATCCAAGGCTTGCCTAGCAAGACTCGATAACTAGGACATCCTTCAAATCTTATCACCCTAAAGTCCAAGAAGCATTCTACACTTGCGACTGTAACATGGACTTTAGTAACACAACCTTCTGGTTGCCTTAGACTATCATCAACCATTCTAAGAAGGGTGGAGCTGTCTTTTTGAATGCCTAGACCCAACCTCTCCATCAACTCTGAACTCATGATATTGACGAAGGACCCAGTGTCTACGATAGCATGCTCTACTAATATTCCATCCACGTATGCTGGAACCCTAGGGCAATTCTTTTTAGCACGATCAAACCAATCTTCCCCTACTCGTGCTATGCCCAAAGGTTCTACAATATACCTAATACGCATGATCTTCTTGAATTCCTTGCATACTCCTGGAGATAATTTAATCAACTGTAAGAGGTTTACATCTGGTTTGACTTCGCAAAGAGAACTTGCTAAATCAAAATCATGATAGGTCGCCAAAGCTCTCTTTTCTCGCCAAACCATTCTCTCTTTTGGTCTCGAGAAGGGCTTTGGTGCTTCTCTTTTAGCTCTTGCCTTCTTTCTTGGCACTTCCTCATCCTTCTTAGGATCAACTTTCTTGTCAACAGGCCTTAGAGGTCCACCTTCCACGCTGGGATTCAGGACTTGCGTCCCCTTATCCTCTTGCTTAGGGTTTTCCTCGACCGGTTTTGCATTATCTTTATCAACCTCTTTAGCCTTTTGGCCTCTTGCCACGGCTCTTAGGTTAGAGGTTTCAGCGCCATTAATGCATACAGCCTCAATAAGGCTAACTCCATTGCCTTGTGGCAACTCTTCTATAGAGGTCTTTCCCCTTTGCAATATTTGTCTTGGTCCATCATTTTGCTGGAGGTTACTACCTTGCACTCTATGATTAACTGGACCTAGCTGTTTACTCCCTTGTTGGAGGGAACTAATCTTACTCCAACTGGTAGCGGCTAAGTGGCCCGACTTCCCACAAATGTCACATTTAATATTTGGACAGTTTCTAGGTAGATGTTGTCCGCCACACCACCTACAACTGAATCTTGAGAGGCCACCCTCTTCAGGGCGTTGACTCCCTATCAGATTCTGCTGCTTCTTTAGGAAATTGACGGCAACAGCTATTTGCCAATATTGTTCAGAAATCATGTCGGTGTAGTGCTTCATCATATCCTTAACTTTGCCAAGGACATTAGATGCACTCGACTCATAGCTTGGATTGTCTATCCATCGTTCCATGGGCCTAACAATTTGATTGGGCATTGGTTGTTGACTCACAGGAACAACATTAGGGTTCAAAACTTGGCCACCAACATTTGGTGGAGCCAACTGACTAGCCGTCACACTAGGAGGAGCTAGCAGCAAAGGTACATTTTGAACCATGCTTCCCCTTCCATTAGGGTTATTCATAGGCATCCCTTGACTTGCGTTCATCAATGGTAAATTGCCTCTAGGTACTAGGCCCGCATTAAGATTTATTCGAGAGGAGTAGGCCGTTTGTAATCGTGACTCTACTCCTTCTGCTCGCGTGATGGCGGTGTCTATATCAGCCAAAGCCACACTGCTCAATTGTACCTGAATATTGAAATCCAATCCATGCAAGAAGTATTGCAATTGGGCAGCCGGTGGAATAGGAATGTAAGTTTGTAACTTACGGAACACTTCCTTAAGCTTCTTGGCATAGGCTTTCACATTCTCATGGGGGTCTTGGTGTGTTACATTCAAAACATGCAACCAGTATTGGCCACCTCTTTCAAGGGCATATTCTCCTCGAAAAGCTATATAAAATTGGTCAATTGTGGTTATGGTTCCAGTTTCTATGCTATGATACCATACTGCAGCCCTTCCTTTTAATGTCATGTTAAAGAACATCATAAGATGTCCCTCATCTTGGATACGGTAATTAAACATTAATCTTTGGAATTCACAAATGTGAAACTCCGCATCTTCTTCGGCTAACCCATTAAAAATGGGCAAAGGCACTCCTAAAGCTGGTAGATCCGGCGTCCCTGCAGGAATTCCAATGGGTTGTGCCATGACAACAATCAGATTGACGATAGGAGTTTGAACCGATGGTATTACACCCCCACTTGAAGTGGGTTGACTTGGTGGAAGAGAGGAAGAACTTGCGCTTCCTTTTGCACCTAAAGGACTATGTGCAGAAGTTGGGTTACTAAGACCACTGCCTCTTATACATATCGGGCTACTCCTTTGAGGAGAATAGCGACTTGCAATCTCCAACCGCCGTCTAGCCCTCTCAACACGTTCTACTTTTTATATTTTGGCTTGACGGTCCTTATCAGAGGATATAAACCAACTTTTTGGTCCCTAAAAACCCTAGATTCGGGAATCACCACTTGTTGGTAGCTCCCGGCAAAGACGCACCAATGATGGAACCTCAAATGGGCCGACACTAGCTATGGCACTAGCCGAACCTCATGCTCATGACACACAAACACACCCTCATGGCCTCGCGGACCAGGAGCGTCTATCTGCTCTGCTAAGGAACAAACTGCCCTAAAGCCTAATCTACACGTTTATAGTTTTATAGTTTTGTAGTTTTGTAGTCCAACGTTTTCCTTTCTGTAAACTCCACAGAGGGAGAACCCATACACATTGGCAATAAATACCATGATAATCACATACATGGGAGGCAACCTCTCGGTAGAAACATCGCGGCTCCACTGCAGCTCTCCTACATCGCACGGATTAGCCCCTTGATGCGCTGCTCAACATATAAAACAAATGAAAAAACTCCACTATTTCATTTCGAAAGTACTCCAGGAGATACCATGTGTCCTTACCAAATAATCCCCCAAGAAACGAACATCTATCCTACGGCTTAGGATGCCTTTCCACACTCAAGCGTGGGTCATTGTCATTGAAAATAGGTGCTATGCATCCAGATTTTTTATTCTGACACCATGCTTGACATGCACATGCAAAGTAAACGATTCTAAAGTGCTCAAACATAATTTCCAATGAATATGCATCAGAAAATCAGCACACAAATCACACCATTCAAACATCCCAACCCCCTACGTTTAGGTATTGCTTTCGTTGCATAGGTGTAGAGGTCCATTTTGTCATGTTTTCATGTATAGAAAGCGGTAAATCACAAACTTTGACAAGGAGATAGGGCAAACTCAGGCTAAACCCCATGCTTTGCCACTACCACACATCCACAAACAATCATTATATTTTTCCTTATTTTTGTAAGACGTATTTCTATTTTTTCCCTTATTTTCCCCATTTTCTTGATTTATTTGGCAATGAAATATGCTATTTTCTGGTATTTCTTGTTCCAATCACTTCAGCATACTACTTATCTTCCATATTCCCCCCATGGGAACACCTTTTAACCACCCGAAATGGAAAAACTACAATTTTACCTCTTAAAAACCGCATTTTGGGTTTTCGAGAATTAAATAAATCATGTAAATCATTGAAAAATCAAGATTTTCTGATGAACAGCAATTACTCATAATGTAACTAGCACACAAATAAATTTTCATCCAATAAAAACATAATTATCATCATAAACTATTAAAAATCCTTCATTTTCTTCATAAAAATGGTCATACCGTGTTTTTACGGAACCCAAGATGCCTTGAATGACTTCGCAAAGAGAACTTGCTAAATCAAAATCATGATAGGTAGCCAAAGCTCTCTTTTCTCGCCAAACCATTCTTTCTTTTGGTCTTGGGACCAACTTTGGTGCTTCTTTTTGAGCTCTTGCCTTCTTTCTTGGCACTTCCTCATCCTTCTTAGGATTTACTTTTTTGTCAACAGGCCTTAGAGGTCCACCTTCCACGCCAGGATTCATAACTTGCGTCCCCTTATCCCCTTGCTTAGGGTTTCCCTCAAACCGGTTTTTCCTTATCTTTATCCCCCTCTTTAGCCTTTTGGCCTCTTGTCACGGCTCTTAAGTTAGCGATTTCAGCGTCATTGATGTGTATAGCCTCAATAAGGCTGACTCCATTGCCTTGTGGCAACTCTTCTATAGTGGTCTTTCCCCTTTGCAGTATTTGTCTTAGTCCATCATTTTGCTGGAGGCTATTACCTTGCGCTCTATGATTAACTGGACCTGGTTGTTTACTCCCTTGTTGGAGGGAACTAATCTTACTCCAACAGGTAGCGGCTAAGTGGCCTGACTTCCCACAAATATCACATTTAACATTTGGACAGTTTCTAGGGAAATGTTGTCTGCCACACCACTTACAGTTGAATCTTGAGGGTCCACCCTCTTCAGGGTGTCGACTCTCTATCAGATTTTGCTGCTTCTTCAGGAAATTGACATCAACAACTATTTGCCGATATTGTTCGAAAATCATGTTGGTGTAATGCTTCATCATATCCTTAACTTCGCCAAGGACATTAGATGCACTCGACTCATAGCCTTGATCATCTACCCGTCGTTCCATTGGCCTAACAATTTGATTTGGCATTGGTTGTTGACTCACAGGAACAACATTAGGGTTCGAAACTTGGCCTCCAACATTTGGTGGAGCCAACTGACTTGCCATAGGCATAGTCACACTAGAAGGAGCTGGCAGCAAAGGTACATTTTGAACCATGCTTCCTCTCCCATTAGGGTTATTCATAGGCATCCCTTGACTTCCATTTGTCAATGGTAGATTTCCTCCAGGTACTAAACCCGCATTAAGGTTTATTCGAGAGGAGTAGGACATTTGTAATCATGCTTCTACTCCTTCGGCCCGTGCAATGGCGGTGTCTATATCAGCCAAAGCCACACTGCTCAATTGTACCTGAATATTGAAATCCAATCCATGCAAGAAGTATTGCAATTGGGCAGCCAACGGAATAGGAATGTAAGTTTGTAACTTACGAAACACTTCCTTCAGCTTCTTGGCATAGGCTTTCACATTCTCATGAGGGTCTTGGCATGTTACATTCAAGACATGCAACCAGTATTGGCCACCTCTTTCAGAGGCATATTCTGCTCGAAAAGCTGCATAAAATTGGTCAATTGTGGTTATGGTTCCAGACTCTATGCTGTGATACCATACCGTAGCCCTTTCTTTTAACGTCATATTAAAGAACATCATGAGATGTCCCTCATCTTGGATGTGATAATTAAACATTAATCTTTGGAATTCACAAATGTGAAACTCCACATCTTCTTCAGCTAACCCATTAAAAATGGGCAAAGGAACTCCTAAAGCTGGCAAATTCGGCATCCCTGCAGGAATTGCAATGGGTTATGCCATGGCGACAATCGGATTAACAATAGGAGCTTGAACTGATTGGATCACACCCCCACTTGAAGTGGGTTGACTTGGTGGAAGAGAGGAAGAACTTACGCTTCCTCCTGCACCTAAAGGACTATTTGTAGTAGTTGGGTTACTAAGACTACTGTCTCTTATGCGTATCGGGCTACTCCTTTGAGGAGAATCGCGACTTACAATCTCCAACTACCGTCTAGCCCTCTCAGCACGTTCTACTTTTTGTATTTCGGCTTGACGGTCCTTGTCAAAGGACATAAACCAACTTTTTGGTCCATGACAACCCTAGATTCGAGAACCACCACTTGTTGGCAGCTCCTGGCAGATGCACCACTGATGGGACTTGAAATGGGCCGGCACTGGCTATGGCACTAGCCGGACCTCATGCTCATGACATACAAACACAGCCTCATGGCCTCGCGGACCAGGAGCGTCAATCTAATGCTAAAGGGCAAACTGCCCTAAAGCCTAATCTATGTGTTTATAGTTTATAGTCGGACGTCTCCCTTTCCATAAGCTCCTCAGAGGGAGAACCCATACATATTGGCAATGGCACGATCACACACATGGAGGCAACCTCTCGGTAGAAACACCGCAGCCCCACTGCAGCTCTCCTACATCTCAAGGGATTAGCTCCTTGATGCGCTGCTCAACATATAAAACAAACGAACACAAACTCCTCTCTTTTATATTTCAAATCTAGGAGATATACCATGCTTCCTCACTTAACAGTCCCTTAGGAAACCGACCCTCTATCCTACGGTAAGGGATAACCTCACACTCTCAATCGTGGGTCAAATTCCTAAGAAAACAATTGCTATACAGTCCAGGAGCTTTTTCTTTGATACCATGAACTATGCATAGTGCATAATGTGAATGGTTTAGTGCACAAACAAGAAGAAAAGCAGCATTGTGCATCGTGCGAAACCAATCTTTTCATGATTTCCATGCTAATGCTTATATACTGAAAAGAGAACAGACACCGAGCCTTATGCTCATGCTGCCTTTCCCTTTATTTTAAAATAACGTCCTATAGGCATGATGCAGCACATAAATCAGATTTTAATTTATATTTTGACGCTCAACCTCCCCTCTCACCCTACCATTTAATGTTTTGCATTCATTGATAGGTGAAAATGTCATTTTATATATATTTCCTTATAAAGAAAGCGATAAACACGGACGGAAACATAGAAACGAGGGTAAACCGAGGCCAACCTCGTGCTCTACCTTCATTATACATTGCACAAACACAGTGTAATTTTTTGGAATTTTTCTTTTATCGTTTCCTAAAATTTTTCCATTTAAAATCCATTTTTCACCCTTTTTTGGTATTTTTCCTCTATTTTCTTAATAAAAAATGACTAAAAATTAAGATTGATTGTGGGTTGTGGCCCTTAGGTTCCTTGACAACAAAATTTCAGGTTTTGTTGGCAATATGTCTCATATTTTTCATTTATTTTGCAAAAAAACCCCATTTTATCCCTTAAACGCGTGTTTTATGGGTTTTGTATCATTAATTTCAGCCAGATCACTTATGATTGTCTAATTTTCTAATCATAAACTGTTGAAACTCATAAAAAACAACATCATTATGCATAATCAGCCCATGGGAACAATGTTTCATCAACCAAATAGCATAAAAACTCATTTTTTCTTCATAAAAATTGAATTACCGCTTAGGCTCCATGTCTTAGGATCTCGGTTTTGGTGTGAGACTGCAGGTCAGCCCTCATTCAATGTCCAACATATTCACAATCAGCAATCTTCATGTCTACATCAATCCGGAAGCAATCCGGTCCCAACCGGACAAGCTTTCCTTCGCCTTTCTTCATTTTCCTCTTGCACACAAGAACAGCCCCTTAGGGGAGAGAGAGGGAGGAGAGAGAAAGACTAGAATCAGAATTCTTCATCCAGGCCACCATTGGATGGCGGGTGAAGGACGGCGATATGATTAGTAGAGAGAGGGAAGATCGGGGGTATAATCAATTGTGTGGGTTATTTGCAGGCTGCAAATCATCATCCCCATCCTCTTGGCGCATTTTTTGGCGCAGATATGGCACCCTCTTCCTCACGTTTTTTGTCATCTCTTTCATCACGATTTTTTGTTGCATACAATGCTCCAAGGGCCCCAAAGGTCATGCCCACTTTTGGCCAAAACAAGTCCACCTCTTCATATCTTGACCGATTTCTTGGCCATTTCCCCGTCCGGGCTCCAAATCGAGTGCTGTAAATTTCTGCTCGTCCCGCTTTACATCCCGCATTGGCTGGCAACTCCTGACAATTCGCATGGTAGTCTGAAAAATTATCAAAAATCAACAAGTGTCGCTCGAGCACCTTTTAAGAGTCGTATTTGACTTGGTGCTTAAAATCGTCCTAGTTGGAGCCGCCGCCTTCCATGTTGAATATTTTTTCCCTAAATTCCGGATTTTTTGGCAAATTTTAGGCACATCCCGGGCTCAAAAATCCGCTCTCATACTCCTCTTCACCTTGCAAGTCTCAACCCCAATGATGGCCAAACAACATAGTCAAATATATGCCCTTTATCAACAATACCATGCCTAAAAAATATGTGGCATTTACAAGACATCCAAGGTGTGTTGTGGCCAAAATCCAACTTATATGGAATAAAAGTTTGTCCAAGTATTTGTCCTTTCTACCATCATCATCTACTCCTTTTATTGTTGAAGTGGCCCTAATCATGTTATGACCAAACTAAAAATGGAGAAATAGAGTTTTAGTTTGACAATGTATAGAAGGCTTGGAAGGTTCTTGAACATATAACCAAAATCATTGTCTTGGTACAAATGCTTATTACATTAGTTACATTGATGTTGTAGATTGCAAACATTAATGAAAATGGGTGGATGGGAAAGGAAGTTGTTTGAAAAGACATGCTTGATTGTACCAAATGGTGTGAAATAGAGGGATTGGGCTTGAGAGGAGAGGGATTTGCCTATGGACAACATAATTGGCCTCACATTTTGCATTATTGTTAAGATTGAACTCTTCATATGACACATGCAAATTCAATCCTCTTAGCACTTGATCTCTTGGCCTTAGATTTTTTTGACCTAGCAAATTCTTTAAAACATAACAAAATTTATTAATTTCCTACACATACTTGTTTCATCGATTTATATCCAAGGTTTGCAAGAATTGAAGGAAAAGAGTGAAGATGAAATGCATTTGTTTCAAAAACTACTTTATTAGCCAAGTGGTGTGCAAATAGAGGGATTAGGGTTGAGGAGAGTGGTGTCATGTCACTACGTAGACATAGTGTGAAAAAACATGGAATGCATCATCATCCGACTTTCTTATTGATCTAGAGAGTCAATGTCATCTTAGTCATTAGTGCTAGTATCCGTGGTATGGATGGTTAAAAAATACTAGATTTTTGGACAAGTTTAGCCTATTTTTGATATTTTGGATATTATTTCCTATAAATATCCTAAAAAGTTGTAGAAAACTTCTAGAATAGGGTGATATGCAAAAACAAGTTTCTTTTTCGACGAGTTTTGGAGATTTCATGCAAAAAAGAAGGATAGGCGAAATCGTGGCGATGCGTAATCGCAGTTTACAGGCAACAAACAACACTCTGAACTAGGAGAAGAAGAAGGAGCGATCTGGAAGAATTTTGATCAGATGCCCTGGGGTTTTACCCCCCTTTTGGAGCAAATGGAACCATCAGATTTGTGGTAGAAGCTAGTGTTTGATGCATGTTTTTGGTCTATAAGGGAGCTCCAGGAGATCTAATACTTGGAGATTACTTCTGAGTAGTGCTAGACAAGGAATTTGTTTATCTTATCATGTTTTATCAATACAGAGTGCTTTGATTCATTGTGCTTTGTCTTTATCTTGTGTACCTCTTGTCTATTCTTTTTCTTCTCTTCTATCTCCTATTATCTACTTCCTTCTCTATCTAATCCCTGGTGGATATGACCTTTTGACTAAAACCCCTTCGACAATGGCTGTCTATGTGGACAACGTCCTTGATCTCACATCTATGTATAGATTATCGGATGCATTAAGTCTCAAATTAGCTCAGGGAGATTCACTATATATATATATCATGTGCATTCAAGGCCTATTTAAAAATATCATTATTTGTGAATTTTTCTTGAATAAAACACAACCCCTTTTTATTCAATCTAAAAGTAACCCCTTTATATGATAGCCTTTTGTATGCAAAAAATGTTAAAAAGTGGTGTTCTTAAAACCCCTTATTTTGAACTCACATGATACATACATATATTCATGAGTGGCCCCTTGTGCAAATTACAAGTGCAAAATGCTCATTAGAAATAGACTTTTGACTTGTGTACCAACGTGCAGTATGGTATGCCCTTTCCTCCTTGAGAAATCAAGATGTCTATTATCTGAAGATGAGATTTGAGCAATCTTTGATGAGTTTTAACTCCTCTTATTGAGTAGCTTCTTCTTAAAGACACTACACGATTGTATTAAATAACATAATTATATATCATTATTTTCTCAAAAATTAATGATTGAATCAAGCTATGACATAAGGATTTGAATGATTGAATCAGGACACAAATAACTCTTTCCATGACTACTTGAATTTGCATCACAACTTTCTAGCATCTAATTCAAGCTAGGGATGTAAGGTTTTTAGGAATGATTGCCTAGACATTTAAAGTTTTCGTAACATACATAGTACCTTGAATGCAATGTTTTCTAGTTCCCAAGGCTAGGTAATTCATCTAGTGTATGGATAACTTTGTTTCCTTCCTTTACATTTCTTGATATTTATTGAGTTTATAAATGCTTTTGACAATCATGAGTGCCCTAGTATCCATACAAATGGATCTTTTTTCTCTTTGATTATCTTCAAGCTCAAGCTTTTGTGGTAGGTAAGAAAAGTTAGGCTAAGCTAATACAAGAAAAGGTAACAATGAAAATAAGTGCACAAAGGAAAGCAGGAGAGAAAAGTTCTTGTTTACCAAATAGAAGACTCTTATTTCACTATGTGCTTTTATAAGCTACTTTAATTTTGATTTGCATAAAGTAGATCCTCAATGGACATCTATGATTGGAGAAGTTTGTGGATACCCAATAGCTTTGATTCAATGAAGGATGGTATCGTATGTCTTGGCATTGCATTGAGATAATGGCCATGGTAGTAGCTTCTTCTTAAGGCATTCAAAGTCTCAAGGGTGTCTAGGTACAAAGTATCATGGGCTATATGTAAGATCATTTTCTTCTCCTATAAGTCATGTATCTATCTTCTTTGCCTTATATTGAATTTTGGTAGGATAAATACATGCTTGAGATGTGCCGTAAACCCTAATATTGTATAATATAAGAGCCAATTTTGTGGCATTTTGGACCCTCTCTGAAAAGCTCAATTTCTCATCAATGAGAAATATAAAGAAGAAATAGTTTTAGGGAAACACGATCAATATAAGATAGTAATGGAGAAGATGAAGAACTCATCAAAACAAGCTAGGAAGCATATGTTTCTATGTCCATCTTTGAGACTATTTTTGCAAAAAATCTAAGACTTTTAGTACTTCTAATAAAAAACATCTCAAAAAAAGTTTTATCACGCTAAAACTTTCATGAAAAATACTTTGATATGTATAGCATACATTCTCATTAAGAGAATTTCTAATGGATAAAAATCATTAACTTTATTAAGAGCTTCAAATAGGATTGTTGAGTGCTGCTTTAAGTAATTTATATGCACTTTTAAAAATAAAATGTTTTAGAAAATGAGTGAGTTTAATTTTCCTCTCACCAAAAGCATCTTTTTCTATAGCCTCAAACCAAACAAAGCAACTCAATGCTATGGTGATCTGTGGCCTTTCTTTGTCAAAATGTGTGAAAATAGGCAACATTGTCCTTAGATTATGTCTAGAGCCTTACAATTAGATGTCTATGATGATGGTCTATAGCATGGTCTCTCTCTCGATTTGAATCTTTGTGTGGAAATAGGCACCATTTTACTTTGGTTGTAAAAACAATGACTCCATCCACCCATGAGCCCTTTCAATGTGGTCGCCTTTGGAATTAGGTCCTTCTTCCTACATGAGTATTGAAGTCCGATCATCAATATCAACTAGAAACATATGTGGCAATATATAGGTGTCGGGACCTAAAATGGGACTAACACTGGCTCTTTAGCACTAGCAAGACCTCTAACACACACAAGACACCTCGCACAACCTCGCGGCTAGGAGCGTTTAAGGTTCACACTACACTAAACTCTAATATCGATTTTGCATTTGTAATAGGACATAGTCCAACGTTTGCCTTCCCCTACTCCTCAAAGGGAGATCCCATAATATTTAGGTATAATACATCATACCACATACACAGGAGGCAACCTCTCGGCTGAAACACCACGGCCTCACTCTGCAACTCTCTTACATCTCGGGGATTGGCCCCAGGATGTGCTGCCTCAACATAAAGAAAAAATGTACAAGCTCCACTCTTTGATTTATTCAACAATCTAGGAGTTGATATTTCCTCACTGAACTTACCCCAAGGAACCGCTCATCTAGCCTACAGTAAATGACTTCTTCACATTCTCAGCGTTGGTCAATGTTTGGCATACAAGTGCTATGCATCCATGATTTTATACCATGTGTCATGCAAAATGCAAACGTGGATGCTTATTGTGCACAAACATTTATCATTAAAAATCAGCAAAGTGGAGTGTAAAAATCAACCCTTCAATGATTTTCAATCTATGCGTTGTTGCTACGTTGCTAGAGACTAACACCGAGTTACCTCGTGCTACTAGCCTCTTTAGACTTAAATTATTATCGCCCTATATGATGTGCACAAAAAAAATATCAAACTTTGCCTCATTTTCAGCACTTAAACACTTCCATGACCCTTCTTTTCCCCATATCGCTTATGTGTTGCATTGTTGCATAGGTGTAGGGTTTTGTTTTTTTATCATTTTCAATGTATAAAGTAATAAAATCACACTAAAACATACAAACAAGGGTGATTTGAGGCGGTACCTTATGCCTCAACCTTGCTAAACATTCATGAATATTAATCATATTTTTTTTATTTTTAAAGCACAAAAATCTATTTTTTGCTATTTTTCCTATTTATTTACTCATAAAAATAGGTTATTTTATAATCTATGATTATTGACTAATTATGACATCTAAAATATATTTTTAAATCAAAATTTTATTCCATGCACATCTCTTTTCTCCACCTGAAACCAACAAAATCTTAATTTTTACTCTAAAAATGCACTTTTTGGGTTGGAATTTAATTATTGCAACTATTTATCATTACAGCCGTGCATTTCTTTTATGCAGAGCCCTCAATCATGATGCAAACAAGATCCAAACAAATTTTTGTTCCATATGAATTTCATTTAGACCATCAAACATTAAAAAGAAGGAAATTTCCTTTGTAAAAATGAGTCATATTGCTTATGTGCATGTTGCGGATTTTTTAATAATTGGTACGGACTACCAATGGACCACTCGGTGACCATTCTTCAATGATGAACACCTTCCGTGAGCCTCCTCTTAATCTTGGAACAATCCGATCATCGTCGAACAAGCATCCTTCAACCCCTCTTCTTCTTGATTTCTCCCATATGAACTACCGTTTGGAAGAGAGAGAGGGAGGAGAGAGAAATACTAGATTTTGATCAGACCATTTGGGTAGCCATTTTCAAAGGCGAGAGTGGCGATGGGGAGTGGAAATCTTCTTTATCTTGCTACCAAGATTGGTTCAAGGGGTTATATTGAGGTAGGGGTATGCCTTATAGCCCCCCTCCCCTTTATTTTGTGTCGCCTACTGCCGCCATGGCTTCTTCCTTTTTTTTTTGCAAAAAAAAAGGCTCCCCCCCCATTGTGTGAGTTTTTTTGGAGGTTGGAGGCCCCAAAGGTTACACCCCCCCACTAAAAGATCAATTTACACTACTTCCCTTTTGACTCTTTGCTTCGGGCACTACCATTCGACTGTCCGGCGTTTGATTTGACTCCCGAAAATTATTGCACGTCCGTCTTGAAGTTGCCCACTACCGTGAACTTCTAAAACTCTCATCTCATATCCCAAGGAAAAGTGAAAATTCTGCAACCGTCGCTTGGTGGGTCTTTAAAGCAGTTTTAAAACTCATTTGTCGCTTGTCACTTAAAATTGACCCAATTGCATGTGTTGCCTTCGATGCAGTTTAATTTTCCCTTGAAGTTCAGATTTTTAAGCAAATTTTAAGCACTTTTCTGGGGAAAAAATCCACTGCTCATTGGCGACCACGGGATAGGGTGACTTAGCCCGTCAAATCCCACGAACAAATTTGCACATCAACACAACCATAAAGAGCATCAAGCTGATACAAAAAATACTCAACAAAACACATCACAACTCCCACCCTATCCCCTGTCAAAACCAAGGCATGAAATCTACCAAGAGTAGGTCTATCATAATCTAACAAAAGGCCCAAAGCTAGTCACTAACCAACCGCTCCAACACGGTCAAGCTAAAAAGAACTATCAGAGAGGCCATCCTAAGCGGTGGTCTGAACTACCTTCCTAACTGAGGAAAACTCAACCAGGAGCTCCTACCATGCGAGGACTACTATAGCCGGATCAAGAAATATTTTCCTTTAGCTCAATTGTCCTTTTAGCCTTTTATTTTCCATTCTCGAGCTTGTAAAAAGGAGGGAGCTGAGGGTAGTGTCGCAAGAAAATAAGGTATTGGTCGCAGGTTCCTGTCTCGGTACCCAAGAACCTACCAAGCCCTCACTAGGCAACACTTAATCTTTTTTTAACGCTCACTTTTATTTTCACTCCAACCTTCTCTTTTTCTTATTTTTTCAACGAGATGCCACATCTAAGAAGACAAGGCATCGGCCCCGAGTCTTGTCTCGTCCTTAGGGGCAACAACTACTTAGACCTCCCACACAGACATACCTAATCTAAACCTGGGACTTCATGCCTTGATTGCCGGTCCCCAACAAACAAAAGAAAGTAACCCTTACATACACATATATCATTATCTACTTAAGGGAAAAGACTCAGAAAGGGGACGAAACCACTTGGAATGGCCACAAGAAGCTCCTCTCTGTAGCAAAGGCTCCCTCTAGTGACTTCATCAACCTGTATGATGCAATCACTAAAATAGAAAACCATTAAATGTACCTCTATCAAACAAACATATGGCCCTCTTGGCCTAAAATAATAGCATGTTTTACTGCAAAAACTAATTGGCTCTCTTGGCCTAAAGAAAGAAAACATTCAAGCTCGACAAAACCATCCCTCTTGGCCTAAAGAAATCAAGAAAACCAGCTCATATATACCCCCCCTCCCCTTGGAAAATCTTATTAATAGGCAACCAGATGCTCCATCCCAAGGGGAAAATAGGGCTCCTTCCCTAAACTAAATGCATCAAATTATGACCCATACCTCTTGCATAAATAGCAAGAGGGGTGTGCATAACATGTCGTCTAACCAACCTATGGGTCGAAGATAACAGAGGCAAATGGGTCTCGGCCACCCTTTGCATTACCCACACTAACCATCACTTGCCATATAGGGCATGTTCTTATAAAAGCTCCCATAATTGAGCAGGTCCTATCTCATCATCCATAGAGATATCCAAACTAGGACCACAGTTAAAGAAAAGTCTTCTTTATAAGTGAAGTTTGCTAATGAGTCTATAAAGTGATTCAATAACATGGAACCAACCGAAGAGACATTCTCTCAAACTCATTGAGCAGGGTCATAGCAGTGTGATAATACATAGAGAGAATATGATTTTGAACCATGTATGTCCCATTTAGTTGGCTTAATACCAACTAGGAATCTGCCTTCACTAACCAACAAACGGATACCGCCTTTCTTATTAAGGCTTTGTATTCCACCATGTTATTGGTAAATCCAACCTCGAGATAAACTACTAATTTCATTATGACTCTACGTCAGGGGTCTTTAATGACTACCCCTATACTCCCTTTCTTGTTGGGACCCCTAGATGCTCCATCAAAGTACATTGTGTACATCCACAATGGGTTCATATAGCCAACCATCATTAACTCTACTCGTAATTATGATAGTCAAACTTTAGCATATTTAGAGGATGTACTGAAGGCTCCATCCCACCCTCTTCATTGAATGTATCAGGGATGCTCCTCAAGATTCATAAGTAGTGATGATAGAAGACTTTGATTTCCCAAACGAATGAAGTGTCCTCTTGCTCAATCACCTTATATCCTTTACTCCACCAAGATAAGCTTCCCTTGATGATATATATGCTCAAAGTATGGGTGTTCCATATAGGGAATCAGCCGCCCCATCAACCTCTTTCGTCTCTTGCAGGTTCTTGATCAGCCCAGTATTGATTTGCAAGGCATTTATTTCATTAACGCATTTAGAAATAATAAAGTTTAATCTTATTAAGATTAACCTTATTTTTTAATTCCACTCCCTTAAGATCAGCTACTAGTAATGTCGTGGATTTATTCTTCCCTATTCTTACAATCTTGTAGGGACCGTCCCATTTGGGCTCAAGTTTTCCTGGAAATAGTTCTCTCTGTGCATCATAATAAAGAACTAGCTACAACTTCTTAAAGGTATATTTCTTTGATTTTAAATCGTGTAGCCGCTTCATTAGATGCTTAACTACTTTCTGGTGCAACAAACTCTGCAATTTGAGCTCATCCAAGTGGGCTAGAGTCATAAAATGCTCAAAGAGGGCATCCTCATCACCCAAAGAATGATTGATTGCAAATATTATGGTCGAAAAATCAATTTCTAAGGGCAAGACACACTCCTCCCCATAAAATAATTTGAATGGGTGTAACCCGTGGCTTGTTTAAACATCATGTTATACGCCCACACCGCCACATACAAATTTTCATCCGAGTCGCACTTTTTTCCAGATACTATTTTTGATAGAATACCCACAAGCTGCTTGTTAGTACTTTCAACTTGCCCATTTGCATGCGGGTTATAAGGAGTCGTCTTGTTATGCTTAATTTTCTACGCTTCAATCAAGCTTTTAATCACCTTGTTTGGGAAATGGGTTCCACGGTCCAATACTAATTCTTTTGGTAGACCAAATCGGCATATAATTTGCTCTAATAGAAAACTAGCAGTCTCTTTTGCATCGTCCTTCTTTGTCGCTCGTGCTTCTGACCACTTTGTAAATTAGTCACTCACCATGATAATATATCGCTTTTGCATAGTGGACAACGGAGTACTAGGACCCGCAAAATCAATGCCCCAATTTTCAAATTGAAGTATAGCCATAATCGGAGTAAGTGGTCGCTTCTTGTTCTCCCCACTATCATGCCATTGACAAGTATCGCATCTCTTAACATACTCAAATGAATCTTGGAAGATGAACAGCCACTAATATCCACTCTTAAAGCCTTTTGTGCCCTCAACTGCCCAGCAAAGTGCCCCCCACAAGCGGAGTCATGGCACTCCTCCAAGATAAATGGAACCTCGTCAGGCATCACACATCAATGATAGATATCATCAACCCCTTGCTAATATAGTGTTTCTGCAATTACCGCAAATTTTAAAGCCTGTTGTTTATTTTTTCTCTTTTCGGATTTTGATAGAGTAGCTCTAGTCTCTCCTGTAGATAGATAGTGTGTTATAGCAACATACCAAGAGGTAATAGATGTCGTATCAATCTTAAAAAATGTTTCCATGTGGCTTCCTTCAACCAAGACATCTTTTGGCTCTCCAAAATCCACAAGACATTCTACAATGCCTTGTAGCTTTGGTGGCTTGCTCTTAATCTCGTAATCAAATTCCTGCAAAGTGATTAACCACTTTGCTAAACGATCAGGTGGTTGTAACTTGTTCATCAACAATCGAAGCCCTTTCGCCTTCGTATAAAAAACCTTCTCATAAAGAATGTCGTGCCTGAAATTTTTGGTTGCAAATACCATCGAGGCACAACTTCTCCATATAGATGTAAACACCATATTGAGGAAAATGGGAATTTTCCATATGTTTGGGATACGTGGTCAAATCTTTGGATTTGTCATAACTTGAAAACTATAACTCCAATTTGAGTACTCTATAGCTCAATAGATTCCATTTGTCAAGTGCTTTCCAATGATAGGTCACACCATACGGTTTTGAGAAACTTATGGGCATGTTATCCGAGTACCACCTTTTTAGTATTCAAAAAATGGGAATTGGAAGATTCCAAAACTCACTAATATTGTGTTCGTAGTTAATTTTTGATATATTACCCAACTTCTGACTAGCAAAGGCTATCAGATGGTACCATTTTTCCTCCCAAATTTGGGCCAAACAATAGCTAATACTATGCATTGTTGCTATTGAAAATATATAAAACATTTCACCCCTTTTAGGTGCTTTTAAAACAGGTGCTTTGGCAAGCTCCTGCTTCACATCATCAAAAGATACTTTGCAAGCATCACTCCATGCAAACATACAGTTAAAGGACAATAGGTTCATAAGTGGAAACATTCTTTTTTCCAGGGCATTTATAAACCTTCAATAATACCCTACTGATGACGGAAAGCTATGTACCTCCTTTGGAGTACGCGACGGACTCATGGCGACTATGGCCTTGATCTTTTCAGGGTCAATCACGATCCCTACTGAAGTAACCACATGGCCTAACAATAGCCCATAAGCCAACCCAAAGATGTACTTCCGTGGGTTAAGAGCTATGCAAATTTTTTTGCAATGCTCAAAACACTTCCGCAAAATAATCAACCACCTTTCTCTTATGGTGGCTGCCCCCCCTGGTCATCAATGAATACTTTCAACTACTTTGGGAAGATGTCACCAAAGGTCTTATTGGTTGTTCTTTGCCACGAACTGGGTGCATTACATAATCCAAATGCCATCACATGGTACACAAAGGTACCAAAGACAGTAATAAATGTGTTTTTCAGCTTGACTTGCTTAGCAATCACCATTTGGTTATACCCCCAAAGCAATCCATGAACGAATATATTTCCCTACCCGCTAGTTGATCCAAAATTTGGTCAATAAATGGCAATGGGTAGTAGTCTTTAACAGTCTACTTATTAAGCTCTCTAGAGTCTACGCAAAGCCAGATTTGATTATTTTTCTTCTTCCTGATCACAATCGGTGAACATCATTCAGTATGCTGAATAGGGAAGATCAAACCCAATTTTTGCAACTTCTGTAACTCCTAGAATTAGCCCGTCCCTTAGTTCAAAAGGCATGTGCCTTACTTTCTGACGTACGGGCCGATTTCCTTCCTTTAGAGGAATGGTATGCATAGCTAGGCTAGGAGGAATGCCTTTAAGTTCCTCATAACTCCAAGCAAAGATGTTGCGGAACTCTTGAATTAGGACACATAGTCCTCTCTTTCTTCTAAATTGAGCATGGAACCTAATTTAATTGGTCGTGAATCATTTGGCATACCAAGGTCCAACTCAATTGCATCCGCATCTCTTATCCTATCCTGCGGCTTTATCGGCTCATTCAAAGTTATCTGATAAATGTCCTTTGTAGTGGATCCTTCTTTAGATTGTCAAACCAGATGTAGACCTCTTACATTTGATTAAAGTATCTCCAGGAATACTCAAGGAATTCAAGAAGATCCTGCGTATTGGGTATATTGTAGAACCTTTGGGCATAGCACGAGTAGGGGAAGATTGGTTTGATCGTGCTGAAAAGAATTTCCCCAGGGTTCCGGCATATGTGGATGGAATATTAGTGGAGCATGCTATTGTAGACACTGGGTCCTCCGTCAATATCATGAGTTTAGAGTTGATGGAGAGGCTGGGTCTAGGCATCCAAAGAGACAGCTCCACCCTTCTTAGAATGGCTGATGATAGTCTAAGACAACCAGAAGGTTGCGTTACTAAGGTCCATGTTACAGTGGCAAGTGTAGAATGCTTCTTGGACTTTAGGGTGATAAGATTCGCAGGACGTCCTAGCTATCGAGTTTTGCTAGGTAGGCCTTGGATCTTATGAACAGATTGTCAAGTTGATATACCCGCCGATCGAGTAGTTCTAAGTAGAGGTGCTAATCGAGTAGTAGTCGATGCCTACCCTGAGTCTCCTCAGAGTGAGAGAGCTCCTTTATCCTCTACTGAATTAGAAACAGTAGATGATCCATCTGGTAGTGACACATCATCCAGTGACGAGTCTAAAGAGGGGTCCACTACAAAGGATATTTATTAGATAACTCTAAATGAGCTGATAGAGCCGCAAGATAGGATAAGAGATGCAGATGTGATTGAGTTGGACCTTGGCACGCCAAATGATTCGCGGCCAATTAAATTAGGTTCCATGCTCAGTTCAGCAGAAAGGGAGGACTATGTGTCCTTGATTCAGGAATTCCACGACATCTTTGCTTGGAGTTATGACGAGCTGAGAGGCATTCCTCCCAGCCTGGCTATTCATACTATTCCTGTAAAAGAAGGCAATCGTCCTCTACGTCAGAAGGTAAGGCATATGCATTTTGAATTGAGGGACAGGCTGTTTGAAGAGTTACAAAAGTTACGAAAATCTGGGTTAATCTTCCCAGTACAGCACACAGAATGGTGTTCACTAGTTGTTATCAGGAAGAAGAAAAACAACTAGATCCGATTATGTGTAGATTTTAGAGAGCTGAATAAGCAGATGGTTAAGGATTACTACCCACTGCCATTTATTGACCAGATTTTGGATCAATTAGCAGGTAGGGAAATATATTCGTCCATGGATTGCTTTGCAGGATATAACCAGATGGCAATTGCAAAAGAGGACAAGTTGAAAACAACTTTTATTACTGTCTTTGGTACTTTTGCGTACCATGTGATGGGCTTTGGTTTTTGCAATGCACCGGGATCATGGCAACGAACAACAGACAAGACCTTTGGTGACATCTCCCCATATGAGTTGAAAGTATTTATCGCTGACCTGGGGGCAACCACTGTAAGGGAAAGAATGTTGATTATTTTGAGAAAGTGCTTTAAGTGCTGCAGACAATTTTGTATTGCTCTTAACCCATGGAAGTGTGTCTTTGGAGTGCCTTATGGGCTATTGCCAAGCCATGTGTTCAGCTCAGTAGGAATACCAACTGACCCTGAAAAGATCAAGGTTATAGTTGCTATGAGTCCACCACGCACTCCAAAAGAGGTTCATAGCTTCCTGTCATCGATAGGGTACTATCGGAGGTTTATAAATGCCTTGGCAGAAAGGACGTTGCCATTAACGAACTTATTATCCTTTAGCTGTCTATTTGAATGGAGCGACCCTTGTAATATAGCTTTTAAGGATGTGAAACATGAGCTAGTAAAAGCACCAGTTTTAAAAGCATCTAAAAGAGGCAAGATGTTCTACATATTTTTGGTAGCCACCATGCATAGTATCAGCTGTTGTTTAGCCCAAATCTGGGAGGAAAAGTGGTATCATCCGATAGCTTTTGCGAGTCAAAAATTGGGCATATCAGAAATTAACTACACCTACATGGAGAAGTTGTGTCTTGCGATGGTCTTTGGGACTAAAAAATTCAGGCACTATATCCTCTATGAGAGGGTAGTTTTCTATACGAAGGTGGAAGGGCTTAGATTGCTTATGAATAAGCTACAACTGCCTAATCTTTTGGCAAAGTGGTTAATCACTTTGCAGGAGTTCGATTATGAGATTAAGAGTAAGCCACCGAGGTTGCAGGGTATTGTGGAATGCCTTGTGGATTTTGGGGAGCTGAAAGAGACTTTGGTTGAAGGAAGTGATATTGATGCAATGTTTAAAATTGATACAGCTTCTATTCCATCTTGGTATGCTGCTATTACGCATTATCTATCAAGGAGAGATTGGAGCTGGTTTATCAAGATCAGAAAAGAGGAAAATTATGTTGTTTGTATTTTTCGCATAAAACAGAAGAAGCATGAACTATGAAATATAAACAAAACCAAACTAAAGCCAAACTTCATGTCTCAGCTTTGTAATAAAGCCACAACCACAAATCATAATTTTCTAGATTTTAATAATGCAAAAATCCTAATTTTTTCCATTTTTAGCTATTTTTCTATTTTTTTGTGTATTAAAATAGATTATTTTTTATTTATGATTAGTGACTGATTATGACAGCTGAAAGATGTTTTGTTTCAGAATTTTATCCCATGCGCATCTCTTTTTCCCACTCGAAACCAATAAAACCTTCATTTTTACACTGAAAAGACGCTTTTTGAACTATAATTTAATTATTGCGACTAGTTATTATTGTGGATCTACATTTTTTTAATGCACATCCCTCAATTATAATGCAAACAAGCTCCAAACAAATTTTTGTTCCATATGAATTCCATTTCAACCATCAAACATAAAAAAGAAGCAAATTTCCTTTGTAAAAATGGTGCATATTGCTTACTTGCGTGTTGCGGGTTTTTTGAATTATTTTTCCAGGTTGTCAATGGAATGACTAGTGGAAAATCTTCAATGGTGAACATATCCCCTTAGCCTCCTCTTGATCTTGGAGCAATCCGATTCATGTCGGGCAAGCATCCTTCAACCAGTCTTCATTCTTATTCATGTGCATGAACTGCCCCTTAAGGGGAGAGAGAGGGAAGAGAGAGAAAGACTAATTTTCATTATCTTTGCTCAATGCATCAATTCTTGATCAGATTCTCACACTGGAGAGTGAAGGTTGCAAGAAGATCAGTGATGCAATCATTTGGGGGGGTTGCTTTGAAGCTCCATAGCCCCCCCTCTCAAAATCTCGTCGTGTATAGGAGGGCGTCGTTTTTTTCCTTCACGCGATTGTTTTTACACCCCCCCCTCCCCACAAAATCGATTTTTTTAGGGGCCCCCAAGGGTCACACCCTTTGGCCCCTAAAGTCCATTTATACTTAGCCTTTTCAGGTCTTGGCCTCCCGGGCACTACCATGCAACTGTTCGGCGTCTGATTTGAGGTCTGGAAATTTTTGGCAGTCCTTCTTGGAGTACCCCACTACCAAGTATCTCTCAGAGTCTCATTTGACATTCTGAGAAATTATGAAAATTTCCCAACCGCCGCTCAATGGGTCTCTAAAGCACTTTAGGGGTTTGCCGCTTAAAATCGTACTGATTGCAGCTGTCGCCTTCGACGAAGTCTATTTTTCCCTTGAAATTTGGATTTTTTGGCTATTTTTAAGCCTTTCTCGGAGTCAAAAATCAATTGTCATGCCGAGTATCTCACCTGAAAACACTGCTTGCACTCCTAAGTGTGCAAGAAAAATATAAGTGGAGTGATGCAAGTGTGACCGAGTTGTTCTAGTACCTTCTATGTATGCTTTGTTGATTTCTTTTTGGCACCATTATAAAAAAAATTGTGCTTTTTCAATGTGTTTTATGATTTTTTCAGGTTGCTAAAGTATCATATATTACCACTTGGAAATACCATACGTGAGTCTCGTAATGATATGCAACATGTTTTACAAAAGCTTGGCATGGACTACACAGCATCCATGCATGTGTCAACGATTGCGTGCTGTTTTGAGGAGAGTACGAGACTATAGACACATGTCCAAAGTGTGGTGCTCACAGGTATTGACAAGACTTGCAAGGGCAAACCATCCTCAAAAAGTTCTTAGATACTTTTCACTTATCCCCCGTAAACATCACATGTTTCATATGTCGGGCTTGGCGAGCTTAACAATGTGGCATGCGTAGAATAGATCCACAGATGGAGTCCAACAAATATCAGTGGATTCATGCACATGGAGCCACATTGACTCTACCTTTCCAAGATTTGCATGAGAGCCAAGAAATCTTTGGCTAGGTCTTGTTATGGATGGCGTGAACCCATTTAGTCTCTGCTCAACTTCTTATAGTGTGTGACCTGTAGTCCTTGTTAACTACAACATCCCACCATGGCTTTCTACAAAGAAAGGACACCTGATCCTTAGCTTACTCGTTCCTGGCTACTACAAAGTCAAGAATATGGGCATCTATCTCTGTCCATTAGTCAATGAGCTTAAGATTTTTTGGGAGGATGGGGTTGCCGTGGAAGATATGAGCAAGCGTAATGGTTAATGGTTAGATGAGGCATTTTCATGTGGACCATGCATGACTTTTCGATATTCGGGGAGTGCTTAGGTAAGTAGGCTTCCATTCTCATTAGTCATATCTATCATAGCTTGTTCAAGTTTGTATTCATAGGATAGAGGTGTTGGGACAACAAGTTTGGTTGCCTCAGGTTATCATGCATGTCCATTGTGTGCAGTTAGACTCCCAAAGATCACAAACCATGAAAAAGATGGTATATCAAGGACACACCACTTTCTTGCCAAAAGATCATGAACTGAGGAAAGGTTTTCTTGGATGACATCATGAATGAATGCCCAAAGTTGGTATGAGTTGAAAATGGTCCACACGGAGTCACATCCAAATGGAATGCGACGGTTCTCAGTTTTCTACAAGTTGTTGTATTGGACCCACTTACAGATCAACCAATGTTAGCTGATAATAAAATGATGAGTGGCTACAACATGATATGAAACCCAAGCTATGGTGGCCAAGAGTATTCACCCTCTTAGATGATGGGAGGTTGAGACCTCAAACAAGTAATATTTATAAAATGGCAAAAGGATCCTTCACATGTTACATCTCAACCTTTTATACTTAACCCTAGCCTACCCTAGACTAAAGCATTTATGCTTTATTACAAGCCATCCCGGCCTAAAATAGCTTTGTCCTCAAAGCTGAAATTGGGAAAATTTACTAGGAAAGATTACAAGGATAGCTTTGTAAGTGATGAATCCATGCTAAAATGAAACTCCAAGCTGAAGAAGATCTCATATGTCAATGAAGTACAAGTATGAAATTTGAATATACTGCTGGAAACTGTCCAAAACAAGCTACTATGTAAGAATGGCCATAACTTGAAGAGGAAAATCCAATCACCATGTATGAGCTATAGAAATGTAGAGGACAATCCCTAGTATCTAGCCATGCCATAAAAATCCAATTTTGATGATTGTAGAGCAATTATTTTTATGACAGAAATAAAATACAGCAAGCTAGCTTGTTTAGATATTACTCTCTTTTCTGTAAAAGCCATGGAAAAGAATCAAGGTATGATTATGGTTTCCAAGTAGACTCCTCCATGGGCAAACCTCGCCATTTGATAAGGTACTCCAGTAGTGAAAGGTTCCTTAAAACCTTTTCTCTTTTGCCAAGAATCTTTTCAGGCTCATAAATGATGAGACCATCTTCATCTATGGGAGGTAACTCCTCTAGAACCTTTATGGCTGGACCCACATACTTCTTAAGTTGGGAAACATGGAAGGTAGAATAAATCCTTGTTGAAGAAGGCAAATCAAGCTTGTATGCAAGCTCACCAACTCGTTTGAGGATTTGATAAGGTCCATAGTAACAATGAGCCAACTTATTATAACCACCTTTAAGAGAAGCATACCTAGATTTAGGCACTTTGAGAAATATCCAATCTCATTCTTCAAACTTTAAAGGTCTCATCTTTTCATCAGTATAAGCCTTCATAACATCTTGTGCCTTCCTAATGTTTTCCTTGCATTGATGTAAAAGAGCTTCCATTTTCTCAACTTCAGCCTTGTGGATTCATGTATTCATGAAAAAGAGTTGAAGGTATTTGCACTTTGTATCCATAAAGTGCTTCAAATGGCGACATGCCAATGCTCATATGATGAGTATTATTATGATAAAATTCAGTACGATGTAGCCAATGATCCCACAAAGCTTGAGTGTCATGGCAAAAATGATGAAGATAAACTTTCAACCATTTATTGACATGCTCCGTTTGGCCATCGGTTTGGGGATGATATGCCGTGCTAGGAGTCAAAATTGTTCCCATAGAAGTGAACAAACTCCTCCAAAACTTCCTATGAATATAGTATCATGATCGGATACTATTTTCAATGGCATACCATGAAGCTTAAAATTACATTCCATGAATTGTTCAACCACTTGCTTTGTTGTAAATTGAGCCTTGGTAGAGATGAAATGAGCTGATTTAGTTAATTGTTCCACCACCACATAAATGCTATTCCACCCATGCTTTGTTGTAGGTAATCCCACAATAAAATCCATTGTAATATCAATCCACTTTCCTTGAGGAATAGGAAGTGCCTGAAGTAAACCACCGGGTAGAAGAGAGGAGTCTTTATTTTGTTGACATGGAAGACATTGCATAACATAATCCTTAACATCCCTCCAAATGCCCTTTCAATACAAACACTTATGGATATTATCAAATGTTTTGAACAATCCATGGTGTCCCGCTAAAGGCGAAGAGTGCATCTCATGCAAGATTCGGTCTTTAAAAGAAGATTGTGGTGTCAAGTAGACTCTACCATGATACCACAAAAGAAATTGTGCCATTTAAAATTGGGATACTCTTCTCCTTTACCTTGCTGAAATTTGTTGATCATCTTTGATGCTTGCTCATCAAGCAAATACTCTTCTTGGATGTCATGGATCCAATCCTTATGCACGGTTGAAATAGTAGAGATAGAACATGCCCACATTCTTGATAAGACATCCGCCGCCACATTGTCTTTTCGAGCCATATAAGATATCTCAAAGTCATATCCTTGAAGAGTAACTAACCATCTTCGTTGCTTGGGAGATAGATTTCCCTTCATCTACTTTCGCAAGGAAAAGAGTGAAGATGCATGACTTGGCATTGATTTCTTTTCACAATTTCTTCATGGAGACGAGTTCTATTTGTTTGTGGTCTATGCCTTTCAACTCTATGTGTTGTGCTTGCAAATTAAATCCCATTTACATTTGCTTGAATTCTAAGGTGAATTTTCCAACTATTTTCAACCAATTACATCCAATGGCAATGTCAATAGGCCCCATATCCAAAGTGATCAAGTCTACATTTATTGTGCAAGAGGGTGATAACTCAATTGAAGTACATTGACACACTTCTTTACTAGACTCATATGCACCATTGGCAACTTGTTTCCACAAGAAAGAATCCATATCAATGGGTAGCAACTTCATCCCATTCAAAGATTTGGTATTGACCCAGCTATGAGTGTTGCCCGTATCCACTAAAATATGTGCAACCTTGCCATTTATGAAACCTTTGAGTCTAAGTGTATTTTCCCCTTTGCAACCAGTCCATGCATCATGTGAGATGGTATACAATGAAGCATGAGAATCATGAGTACCACTTAGATCAAATGGAAATCCATCCATGGGATCATAAAATTCTTCATTGGTAGCATGCTCTTCTTCATGAATCTCTTCAACCATTGGGTATGCATCAACATGTAGTAAATTCCCCTCTTGATCTTCTTCTTCTTCAACTTCCACATCTTGAGTGATCACTTTGTTGATTTTTTGGCTTAGCTTTACCACTTCATCTTATGATCTTGTGACCACTTCTCCCCACATTTGAAGCATAATCCTTTTTCATGCATTTTTCTAAGCTTGTTGTGAGGAAGGAAGTTGCTGTTAGAACTATTTTGGGGTAGTTTAGGAGCCTTTTTAGCTCTTGAAAAAGTACATCTTGCCTCAATCACATTTTTGAAAGTTTTTTCCTATTTTTATACAAAATTTCCACCCTGTTTAGAGGCATAAATAGTGAGAAATGTTGGCACTTTGCTATTATAACTATTTTGACTGTTATAACCTCTGTTTTCTTGCCTAAAAGAGTCCCTTGATTGGCTAAAAATTTGTCCATACTTTATAGGTTGATTGGAAATATTGCCCATGCTCCTTTGCTGGAAATTTCTTGCATCTCTCTTGTACTTCAAGAAATATCTTTCAGCTACTTGTATGGCCTCATGTAATGTTTTTGGTTGTTGAGCTCCTACCTCTGATGATAGGGTAGGGTCAAGACCAAAAATGTATTTATTCAACTTAACAAAATCTGAAATGCCTTCAACATACATGGAGAGATTCAAGTAGGTGTTGGAATAGTCTCTAACGGACATTCCTCTTTGAGCGCATGTATACCATCTTCTTTGAAGCCATTCTTTTTCCAAAGGAGACACAAAGACATCAATCATTGCTTGCTTGAACTCCTTCCAAGAGTCAAGCCCAATCTTGTGCATGTAACGCCACCAAGTATGGGCGTAACCTTCAGGATGAAGAGCCGTGAAATAAATCTTGGCTTTTTCACTTCTAGGATAAAGGGTAAAGTACAATTCAAGCTTATTGATCCACCCTACACCTATGCAACGTAGCATAACCTAAACGTTAGAGGAAAAGGATGAGGTTAAGAGATTAAGAGGGCTAAGAGGGTGTGAATATTTGAAATATTTGATTGTGCATTGCATTTAGAATTGCGATATTTCAAGTTAAGAGGTCACTAGCACGAGGAATCGGTGTTAATCTCCATACATCGAAGCATATGTTTAGTAAAAATCATGAAAGGGCTGTTTTTTCCACATCACAAAATGCTGATTTGATAAAAATTATTTGTGCACTAGGATCATATGCACTATACATGACACATGACATGGTATCAGTTCTGGATTGCATAGCAATTGTCTTCCTGGACATTACTTATACGTTGAGTGGAAAGGAGCCTTTGTTGTAGGGTAGTTGTATGCTTTCCTTGGGACTGTTTGGTGAGAATCTATATATTCCTGGATTGTACAAAACAAGAAAAGAGTGGAGTTTGTGCATTATATTTTATATGTTGAAGTGCCGCATCTTGAGGCCAATCCCCAAGGTATAGGAGAGTCGCAATGGAGCCACAGCAATCAGCCGAGGGGAGCTTACTTATGTTTGTGTTATGAGGCACTATGCCTATATGCTATGGGATCTCCTTCTGAGGAGAAGGGAAGGTAAATGTTGGAATACATATTAGCTACACTACAAATGCATAATTAAGTCTATCTAGTTTACATCAATGTATTACAAACACTCCTGGCCCACGCGGTCGTGTGGTGGGATTATTTGTTGCGTGCATGAGGTCCGGCTAGTGCCATAGCCAGTGTGGCGGCCCATTTTAGGTCCCACCAGTGGTGCGTTTGCCGGGACCCACCAAGGAGTAATGGTTTCGAATGTAGGGTTTCTAGGGACCAAATAGTTGGTTTATGTCCTCTGACAAGAACCATCAAGCAGAAATACAAAAAGCAGAACGTGCTAAGAGGGCTAGACGGGCGGTTGGAGATTGTAAGGCATTATTCCCCTCAAAGAAGAAGCCTACTACACATAAGCGACTGTGGTTCTAATAGCCTAATTTTCATAAGTAGCCCTTTGAGTGCAAGTGGAAGTCTTAGCACTTTCGCACTTCTAGTCAATCAACACACTTCAAGTGGGGGTGTAGTTTTTCCTACACAAACTTTTGTTGTCAATCCGGTTGTAGCCATGGCACAATCCATCACAATTCCAGCAAGGACACTGGATTTACCGGTATTAGGGGCACCTTTGCCCATCTTCCATGGGTTAGCAGATTATATGGAGAACTCCATATTAAGGAGTTTCAAACACTCATATTCAACTATCGAATCCAAGACAAAGGACACCTAATGATGTTCTTCAATATGACATTAAAAGGAAGGGCAGCAGTATGGTATCACGGCCTAGAGACCAGAACCATAACTGGCACTGACCAATTCTTCATGGCCTTTCATAGAGAGTTTGCTCCTGAGAGGCGTGGACACTATTGGTTGCGTGTCTTGAATGTAACATGCCAAGAGCCAAATGATAATGTCCAGGTCTATGCCAAGAAGCTAAAGCAAGTTCTTCGCAAACTTAATACTTATATCCCCATTCCACCGGCTGCACAGTTGCAATATTTCCTACATGGATTAGATTTCAATATCCAGGTGCAGCTCAATAGTGTTGCTTTGGCTGACATTGACATTGCTATTACCCAAGCAGAAGGAGTAGAGTCACGCTTGCAAGCGACTTATGCAGCAAGGATAAATTGGAAGGGTAAATAATTTGTCATTGACCAATGGGAGTCAAGGGAACCCCATGTCAAATGTGAATGGCAGAGGGAGTATCATGCCAAATCTACCTATGTTACCAGCTCCTTCCAATAGTATGGCTATGCATATGGCTAGTCAAGCGACCTCACTAAATAGTGGGGGCCAAACAATGAATCCTAATGTTGTCCCAGTAGGTCAATAGCCAATTCCTAATCAAGTGGTTAGGCCGATGGGACGACAGATAGATGATCGCAGCTATAAGTCGAGTGCCTCTAATGTCCTTGGCGAAGTTAAGGACATGATGAAGCACTACACTGATATGATTTCTGAACAATATAGACAAATAGCTATGGATGTCGATTTTCTTAAGAAGCAACAGAATTTGATAGGGAACCAATGCCCTGAAGAGGGTGACCCCTCAAGATTCAGTGCTGTAAGTGGTGTGGTGGCCAACATTTTCCTAGGAATTGTTCGAATGTCAAATGCGATATTTGCAAAAAGTCTGGCCATTTAGCTGCTATCTGTTGGAATAAGATTAGTTGTCTCCAACAAGGGAGTAAACTACTAGGTCCGGTTAACCATCGTGCACAAGGGAATAATGTCAAGATTGTGGGAGAGAAGGAAGGAGTCTCACTTGTAGCTTTCTTGCTTGCACAATGGGGGAATACACACAAGGGTGGAGGCTGAAAACAGTTTTCCTCTTCTTAGTTGTGTAAGCCAAAAGAACTCTCATACAAAGAAATAGAAGAACCCTATATATGGGTTTCAAACCAAACTCAACTAACTAAGGTGGCATACTAACCAAGCCACGAACTAGAGTAGATAAGGATAGCTGTCATCTAGCTATTATTCATGGGCGGTGTACCAACCGCGTCTGCAACTGACAAGTCGGTGACATAAATACACAACGGTCACCCTGGCGTATCACGAGTGGAGCTCGATATCTCAACACTCCCCCTCGAGCTCAATCCCAATTCCTGCACACCAAGCAGGTCTCTGAACTTGCGTAGCTTCTCTGTGCCCAATGCCTTCGTGAATATGTCAGCTACCTGATCCTCTATGCTGACATAAACTAGATCAATAAGACCTAGTAAAACCCTCTCCCGCACATAGTGATAATGCACCTCAATGTGCTTTGTTCTAGCATGATAGACTGGGTTATTTGCCAAGTGTATACTGCTCATATTGTCACAATAAATGACAACTGGTCCATTTGTAGACTGATGCATATCATAAAGTAGCTTATGCAACCAAGCTACCTCACATGCAGCCATTGCTGCACCCCTGTACTCGGCCTCTGTGCTCGACAAGGAAACTGTAGGCTGTTTCTTGCTGCTCCAAGTGACTGCAGTACTCCCAAAAGAGAACACATATCCACTGGTAGATCGTCTATCAGAAATGCTACCAGCCCAATCAGCATCAGTGTATCCATGCAGCTGTATCTAAACCCTAGTCTCATAAAATAGTCCATACTGCAATGTGGACTTCACATACCTGAGTATGCGTCTAGCCGCATCCAAATGCGATTTCCTTGGAGCCTACATAAACTGACTTACCAATCCAATAGCATAGCTCAAATCTAGCCTGGTAATAGTCATATAAATCAAGCTTCCTACTATGCGTCTGTACATAGTAGGGTCTTCCAGAAGCTCACCTGCATCTGCGCTCAGCTTCACATTCTGCTCCAAAGGAACTGAAATAGGCTTACAGCCTGTCATCCCATATTTGGACAGCATGTCCAATCCATACTGCCTCTGCAAGAGCTGTATCCCACTTGGTGATCTAATCACCTCAATGCCCAAGAAATAACGCAGCTCTCCCAAATCCTTCATCTCAAACTTCTGCTTCAATTTTCACATGAAGGATATCTTCATCACTGTCACCTGTCATAATCAAATCATCAACATAAATGACAAGTAGCATAATACCTTTCTCTGTTTTTCTCACATAAAGTGAGAAATCTGCCTTGGAAATCTGAAAGCCAATAGTGACAAGATACTGTCCTATCTTGTCAAACCATGCTCTAGGTGCTTGCTTCAAGCCATACAAAGCTTTCTTCAACCTGCAAACAAACTCAGGATGAACAGCATGCACATAACCTGGTGGCTGCTCCATATAGACCTCTTCTTGCAAATCACCATGCAAGAAGGCATTCTTTACATCCATTTGATGTAAAGACCATCCCTTTGATGCAGCCATAGCAATGACTGCTCTTACGGTTGCCATCCTTGCAACCGGACTGAATGTTTCTTCATAGTCAATGCCATATGTTTGTGCATACCCCTTGACTACTAATCTTGCCTTGTATCTGTTCACAGAACCATCTGCATTGTGCTTCACCTTATAAACCCACTTACAGCCAATTGCATTCTTACCTTTAGGCAAAGGTACCAATTCCCATGTAGCATTTGCTTCCAAGGCATCCATTTCTTCATCCATGGCTTTCTCCCATTTTTCTTTTCCCATGGCTTGCTCAAAAGAAGTGGGTTCTGGTTCCTATATCATCTTGACCATATATGCATAGTGAATGGCTGTAAATCCATCATATTTCAGCCTATCCACAGGATACCTAACTCTGGTAGACCTGCGCAAAGTGGGTTCACTCCTAGGTGCTCTCAAAACATCCCTGGTCTTCCTTACTCCAGGTGTAACAATAGAAGGAATACCCAACTCATCATCAATGCTCTGTTCTGAGCCACTGGATTCACCATCCACATAAGAGTGACCTGCATTCACATCAAACATGGGCTGATCAACCTTCTCTTTTCCTTTTCGTGATACCTGCATATCACTATCTGCATTACTTTGAGAAGATTCTCCTGATCTCAATCTACCTGTCCATGGCGAAGAATGTGAACCACTACTAGAGGACGCTCCAAGTCCACTAATATTTTGTGACTGCTGCTGTGAATTCTGTGCAGCATTACCATTTTGTGCATCTACATCATCAATCACATTTACTGGTTTATACCAGCTACTCATCTCATCAAAAACAACATCTCTACTCACTGTAAACTTACGAGTAGAAGGGTTATAGCATCTATACCCTTTTTGCTGCAGAGAGTAACCAATAAAGATGCACTTCTCAGCTTTTGGATCCAACTTGGATCTCAACTCATCTGGCACATGTACATAGGCAATGCAACCAAAAATTTTCAAATGAGAAATATCTGGTTTCCTACCAGTATACCTCTCCTCTGGAGTCATTCCATGTATTGCTGCAGTGGGAGTCCTGTTCATTATGTAGACTGCTGTAGCAACTGCTTCAGCCCAATAAAAATCTGGCAGGTCTTTTTCATTGAGCATGGCACGAGACACCTCTCCAATATGTCTATTTTTTCTTTCTGCGATTCCATTTTGCTGTGGGGTATGACTGCATGAATATTTCTGCTTTATGCCATGCTCCTGCAAGAACCTTGCAAACTCATTTGAGAGGTACTCTCCCCCTCCATCTGACCTTAGGCATTTTATTTGCAGACCTGTTTCTTTTTCAACCATAGCTTTAAGAGTTTTGAAATGCCCAAACACTTCACTTTTCTTCTTTATAAAATACACCCAAACTTTTCTGCTATAGTCATCAATAAAAGTGACAAAATAATGACAGCCTCCAAGAGATGCAGCTTTAGTAGTCCACACATCAGAGTGGATTAATTCCAATGGCTTCTCACTCTCTTGAACATGTCTAGGAAATGGTTTCCTTGCCTGTTTTCCAAACTGACAGGCTTCACATACCTTATGCATTTCTGCAACCTTGAATCTAGGCAATCCTGCAACAATATTTTGGGCCTGCATTGATTTAAGTCGCTGTACATTAACATGACCAATGTGTTTATGCCAGATATCAATATCTGCAACTACACCGGTCCCATGTGCAAACATTGCTGCACTCAATTCAGACATGTCTGCATCCAACGTAAACATTCTGCCCTTCTTCTTTCCTTTTGCTATCAAGCGACCTTTATTTTTCATATCCTCAACAAAGCATCCATGAGGATTAAATCTAACCTGCAAGCCCTGTTCAACCATTTGACCAATAGAAACCAGATTCTTGGTGATATTCGGGACATGAAATACATCGGACAGGTATTTCTTTTTCCCATCCTGCATAGACAAAGGAATTTTTCCAATCTGCACAATCGGATGTGCAGTATCATCACCACTCTCCACAAATCTTGGTTTTTCTATTTTCCTTGCATCCTCCATCCATTCTGCATGACCTGTCATGTGGTTTGATGCACCTGAGTCAACATACCACACATCGTTGCTTTCTTCTGCACTTGTCACAGAATTGTTCATGTGCTGCACCATAAACAAATGCTCATTTCTGTCATCACCCTGTCTACTAGAAGATGCATAATTTCCTTGTTGCAGTTTTCCATTCATGATGTCATTCTGCTTTTTATAGCAATCTTTAGCCATATGACCCATTTTACCACAATAGTAGCATTCAACGTTAATGTTTGCATTTTGGCCTCTTTGCCATCCACCACGATCTCTTTGGCTCCCCCTGCCTCTAGAGTTACCACGTCCTCCTCCATAGGACTGGTTTTCTTGAGTTTGCTGCATATTCTGATTTCTACCACGGCCTCCAAATCGGCCTCCTCTACCTCTGCCTCTACCTCTTCCAGCATTTGAGTAGAAGACAGTTTCTTTTGAAGTTCCTCCTGAAGAAGATGCACCACCATTTCTCTGCTCCTCAGAAATTAGAAGAGCAATCAACTCCTCAAAATCAGGAAATCTTTCACGAACTGAAATGGATGTCCGAAATTGTGCATAATCCTTTCCTAGACCATTCAAGGTCACAGAAACTAAATCATCATCTTTCACTGGCGACCCAATGGAAGCAAGTGCATCTGCAATCTTCTTCACCTTCATGTGGTAGTCATTGATGCTCATATTTTCTCTTTGCACATTGTGCAACTCTTGCTTGAGCTGCATTTTCCTGGCTTGCGTATTTGTGCTATACATCTTTGACAGAGTATCCCATGCCTCCTTTGGTGTACTTGCATCCTGAATATGCACAATCATAGAGTCTGAAATGCTGACAGACAGCCAGTACATAACTTTCCTGGCTCTCTCATGCCATGCTTTGAATGCCTGCATTTGCTGTTGATTGGGAACATCAGGAAGAACTGGTTCTTCTTCATTTCCTGCAACAAATTCCCAATATCCTTTTCCCATAAGGAAATTCGTCATTCTAAACTTCCATGCCTGGAACTTGTTCTTGTCAAGCTTTTCAGTTACAATCTGTGAAAGAGAATCAGACGCCATTACAGAACACTACGAAAAATTCTGTCACTGCAAAAACTCAGCTTCACCCTCACAAGGGCAAATCTACAAAACTGGCGAAAGTGGTATTTGACCACACAGTCACTTCCTAGTGACGATTTTGCATAAACATAAACCAAGGATGATTCTGAAACTCCCAATGTCTCTGCGCACAAGCATACGATGCAATTTCTACACTAACTTTTCACCGACCTGTAGAACAGTGGTCGCACAGCATAAAACAGGGCCTTTTCTTGAGTGCGTGCAGAAAACTTCTGCCTCCAAAACAGGCCCCGAAATGGCCTCAAATCAAAAAAATAGGGTCGCCAAGGGCTAAAGCCCTCTTGCTTCACTGCGAAGGGCATCTCAACCTGAGACAATGCACTCCTGTAATTTCCGGCTGTGCTACCTGCAGAGATCTGCTCCCAAAACAGAAAATGAAAGCAACACTGCTCCTCTTACCAGACCACCGCGAGCTTGGCTTGCTTTCTTGAGCTCCTTACCACGAACAAGGCTCTGATACCATGTCAAGATTGTAGGAGAGAAGGAAGGAGTCTCACTTGTAGCTTTCTTGCTTGCACAATGGGGGAATACACACAAGGGTGGAGGCTGAAAACAGTTTTCCTCTTCTTAGTTGTGTAAGCCAAAAGAACTCTCATACAAAGAAATAGAAGAACCCTATATATGGGTTTCAAACCAAACTCAACTAACTAAGGTGGCATACTAACCAAGCCACGAACTAGAGTAGATAAGGATAGCTGTCATCTAGCTATTATTCATGGGCGGTGTACCAACCGCGTCTGCAACTGACAAGTCGGTGACATAAATACACAACGGTCACCCTGGCGTATCACGAGTGGAGCTCGATATCTCAACAAATAATCTCTAGCAAGATGAGGGACCAAGACAAATACTACAACGAGGAAATACTATTATAGAGGAGTTGCCTCATGGCAGTGGAGTCAGTTTTATTGAGGCTGTATGTGTCAATGACATTGAAACTTCTAACCTACGAGCCATAACAAGAGGTCAAAAGATTAAAGAGGGTGATAAAGGAACTGTAAAACCTGTCGAGGGAAACCCTAAGCAAGAGTCTAGGGGAAAGCAAGTTCTGAATCCTGATATGGAAGGTGGACCTCTAAGGCATGTTGATAGTAAAGTTGATCCTGAGAAGGATAAAGGATTGCCAAGAAAGAAGGCAATAGTTAAAAAAGAGGCACCAAAGCCGGTCCAAAGACCAAAGGAGAGAATGGTTTGGCACAAAAGAGAACTTTGGCTAACTACCACGACTTTGATCTAGCAAGTTCTCTTTGAGAAGTTAAACCAAACTTGAATCTCCTGCAATTGATTAAACTTTCTCCAAGAGTACACAAGGAATTCAAGAAAATCCTGTGTATTGGGTATATTGTAGAACCTTTGGGCATCGCACGAGTGGGAGAAGATTGGTTCGATCATGCTGAAAAGCAGTGCCCTAGGGTTTGAGCATACGTGGATGGAATATTAGTAGAGCACGCTATCGTGGACACTGGATCCTCCGTCAATATCATGAGTTCAGACTTAATGGAGAGACTAGGTCTCGAAATTCAAAAAGATAGCTCTATACTTCTTAGGATGGCAGATGATAGTCTAAGACAACCAGAAGGTTGCATCACTAAAGTCCACGTTACCATTGCAAGTGTGGAATGCTATCTGGACTTTAGGGTGATAAGGTTTGCATGAGTCCTAGCTATCGACTTTTGCTAGGTAGGCCATGGATCTTACGAACAAACTGCCAAGTTGATATACCCACTGGTCGAGTGATTCTAGGTAGAGGTGCTAATCGTGTAATAGTGGATGCTTACCCTGAGTCTCCTCAGAGTGAGAGAGCTCCTTTATCATCTACTGAACTAGAAACAGTACATGATCCATATGGTAGTGAGACATTATCGGTGATGGATCTAAAGAAGGATCCACTACAGAGGACATTTATCAGATAACATTGAATGAGCTGATAGAGCCTCAAGATCGAATAAGAGATGCAGACGTTATTGAGTTGGACCTTGGTACGCCTAATGATTCGCGGCCAATTAAATTAAGTCCCATGCTCAGTTCAGAAGAGAGAGAGGATTATGTGTCCCTGATTCAGGAGTTCCGCGACATCTTTGCGTGGAGCTATGATAAACTTAGGGGCATTCCCCCTAGGTCTAGCTGTGCATACTATTCATGTAAAGGAAGATACCTTCCTTGTACATCAAAAAGTAAGGTGTATGCCTTTTGAATTAAGGGATGGGTTTTTTTAGGAGCTACAGAAGTTGCAAAAAGCGGGTTTGATCTTCCTTGTTCAGCATACTGAATGGTGTTCACAAGTTGTGATTAGAAAGAAGAGGAACAATCAAATTCGACTTTGTGTAGACTTTAGAGAGTTGAATAAGCAGACTGTTAAAGACTACTACCCGTTACCCTTTATTGACCAAATTTTGGATCAATTAGCAGGTAGGGAAGTATATTCGTTCATGGATTTCTTTGCAGGGTATAACCAAATGGCAATTGTTGAGCAAGACAAGCTTAAAACGACATTTATTACTGTCTTTGTTACCTTTGTGTACCATGTGATGGCATTTGGTTTATGTAATGCACCTGGTTCGTGGAAAAGATCATCCAACAATACCTTTGGTGACATCTCCTCGGAGGAGTTGAAAGTATTCATTGATGACCTGGGGACAGCCACCACAAGAGAAAGGTAGTTGATTATTTTGTAGAAGTGTTTTGAGCGTTGCAAAAAATTTTGTATAGCTCTCAATCCACGAAAGTGCATCTTTGGAGTGCCTTATGGGCTATTGTTAGGCCATGTGGTCAGTTCAATGGGGAGTGCGAGTGACCCTGAAAAAATCAAGGTCATAGTCGCCATGAGTCTACCACGTACTCCAAAGGAAGTACATAGCTTTCTGCTATCAGTAGGGCATAATTGAAGGTTTATCAATGCCCTAGCAGAAATAACATTGCCATTGACGAACCTATTGTCCTTTAGCTGCTGTCAGTTTGCATGGAGTGATGCTTGCAAAGTATCTTTTGATGATGTGAAGCAGGAGCTTGCCAAAGCACCTATTTTAAAAGCACATAAAAGAGGTAAAATGTTCTATATATTTTTAGCAGCCACCATGTATAGTATCAATTTATCCCAAATTTGGGAGGAAAAGTGGTACCATCCAATAACCTTTGCTAGTCGGAAGTTAGGCATATCGAAAATTAACTATACCTATATGGAGAAGTTATGTCTTGCGATGGTATTTGTGACCAAAAAGTTCAGGCATTACATTCTTTATGAGAGGGTGGTTTTTTATACGAATGTGGAAGGGCTTCAATTGTTGCTGAACAAGTTATAGCCGCCTAATCATTTAGCAAAGTGGTTAATCACTTTGCAAGAGTTTAATTACGAGATCAAGAGAAAGCCACTGATGCTATAGGGCATTGCAGAGCGTCTTGTGTATTTCGGAGAGCCAAAAGAGGTCTTGACTGAAGGAAGTGACATGGAAACTTTGTTTAAGATTGATACGGCGTCTATTCCCTCCTGATATGCTACTATAACATACTATTTATCTACCGGAGAGATTGGAGCTACTTTATTCAAATTCAAGAACAGGAAAATTAAACAGTAAGCATTGAAATTTTCCTTGATCGTGGGAACACTATATCGGTAGGGTGTTGATGATATCTACCGCCGATGTGTGATGCCGGACAAGGTTCCATTTAGCTTGGAGAAGTGCCATGACTCTGCTTGTGGAGGGCATTTTGTTGGGCGGTTGACGGCACAAAAGGCTTTAAGAGCTGGATATTGGTGGTCGTCCATCTTCCAAGATTCATTTGAGTATGTTAAGAGATGCGATACATGTCAAAGACATGACAGTAGAGAGAATAGGAAGCATCCACTTATGGCTATTATGGTTATTCTTCCATTTGAGAAGTGGAGCATCGACTTTGTGGGTCCCATTACCCCATTGACTCCCACTCGGAAGAGATACATTATAGTAGCCACTGATTACTTTACAAAGTGGTCAGAAGCACAGGTGACAAGGCATGACAATGCAAAAGAGACTGCAGTTTCCTACTTGAGCATATCATCTCCCTTTTTGGTTCACCAAAGGAAATAGTATCGAACCGTGGAACTCACTTTTTGAATAAGGTAATTAAAAGCTTGACTGAGGCATGGAAAATCAAGCATAACAAGATGACCCCCTATAATCCGCAAGCCAATGGACAAGTTGAAAGTACCAATAAGCAGCTTGTGGGTATTCTATTCAAAATATCACTAAAAAGAAACGGGACTGGGATACAAAATTATATGTGACAGTTTGGGCGTATACAACGTTTAAACAAGCCATTGGCCACATCCCATTCAAATTAGTTTATGGGGAGGAATGTGTCTTGCCCTTGGAAATTGAGTTTCTGACCATAAGATTCGCAATCAATCATTCTTTGGGTGATGAAGATGCCCTATTCGAGCGGTTTATGACTATAGCCCACTTGAATGAGCTTAAATTGCAGTGTCTGTTGCATCAGGAGGTAGTTGAGCATCGAATGAAGCGGTTGCATGATCTAAAAATGAAGAAATATACCTTTAAGGAATGACAGTTAGTTCTATACTACAATGCACGTAGGGAACTATTTCCAGGAAAGTTGGAACCTAGATGGGATGGCCCTTACAAGATTGCTAGGATAGGTAAAAAGAAGTCCATAGCTTTACTAGTTGATCTACAGGGAGTGGAATTTAAAGATAAGGTTAATCTTAATAAGATTAAACCTTATTATTTTTGAGTACGCTAACACGCTAAATGCATTGCAGGTCCATGTTGGGGTTGATTTGAGACCTGCAGGAGATCTTAAACTGGTTGATGGGGCAGTTAATCCCTTATTTGGAGCACTCGTATCTAGAGCAAAGATATCATCAGGGGAAGCTTATCTGGTGGAGCAAAGGGTACAAAGTGATTGAGCAAGAAGACTGTACTTTGTGTGGAAGATTAACATTTTCTGCCATTACTGTTTACAAATCTTGACAAGCATCCTTGTTGAGTTTAATGAAGAAGGTGAGATGGAGCCGTCAGTTCATCCTCTAAATATGTTGAATTTTGACTATCATAATTACGAATAGGGGAGTTCTTGATGGTTGGTTCTGTAAACCCATTGTGGACATACACGTTATACTTTGATGGAGCGTCCCGGGGCCCTAATAAAAAAGGGAGTGTTGGAGTAGTTATTTGAGATCCCCGATGTAGAGTTACAATGAAATTAGCTATTTATCTCTGGGTAGGATTCACTAACAATATGGCAGAGTATAAAGCCTTGATTATGGGACTAAATATTGCCAAGCAAGGTGGTGTTCGGCGGTTGTTAGTAAAAGGGGATTCCCAACTGATCTTAAATCAACTAAATGAGACGTACATAGTTCGAAATCCCATCCTTTGTATGTATCATCGAACTGCTATGACCCTACTTGATGAATTTGAGAGTGTCTCTTCAGCTGATCCCACGTTATTGGAATCATTTTGTGGATTCATTAGCGAATTTTGCTTATGAGGAGGACCTCTTTTTCAACTATGGTCCTAGTCCAGATGTTGTTATTGATAATGAGACAGGACCTGGTCGCTTGTGGGGAGTTTTATCAGACCACGCATTATATGTCAGGCGATGGTTGATATGGGTAATGCGAAGAGTATCCAATACCCATGTACCACTACTATCTTGGACCCATAGGTTGGTCAGACGACATGTTATGCGTATGCCTCTTCCTATATATGCAAGAGGGATGGGTCACAACTTGATGCATTTAGTCTAGGGCAGAAAGCCCTATTTTTCCCCTTGGAGTAGAGTGTATTTTCATATATCTTTCTTCTTCTAAGGAGGGATCCATAAGAGCTGTTTTGCTTGATTTCTTTAGGCCAAGAGGGCCAGTTAGTTTGTAGTGAAATGTGCTATTTCTTTAGGCCAAGAGGGCCCTATTTCTGTTTGGTGCAGGTGTGTTTAATGGTCTGCTGTTTTAGTGATTGCATCATACAAGTTGACGAAGTCGTTGGAGGGAGTCTTTGCTACGGAGGAGCTTCTTGTGGCCATTCCAGGTGGTTTTTTCCCCTTTCTGAGTCTTTTTCCCTTAAGCAAATAACGATACATGTGTATGTAAGGGTGCTTTCTTCTTATTTTTTGGGGACCAGCAATCAAGGCATGAAGTCCCAGATTTAGGTTCGGTACATTTGGGCAAGGTCTGAGTAGTTATTACCTCTTGTATTGGCATTGTCAGGCACTAAAAGACCTATTGTAGATGGGAGTTCTAGTGACCCTATTCTGCTAACCTGCTAGGCGCCTGTTCTAGGAGGTCCTATTAGTGTAGGGCAGTTAGAGAAGCCTACAAAAAATAACCACAAGGCAAAAACCCTAAATATCTAAAAGAAAATCTATGAATATACAGAGGTGTGTAAAAAGGGGTTCTAACCCCCATAAAAATAGAGAAGAAAGAAAAATATTTGAGCAATTGTTTATCGCCTTGCGAAGGCCGGTAGGTTCTTGGGGACGAGACAAGACCCAGGGCCGATGCCTTGTCTTCCTAGGGGTGGCAACTAGCTGAAAAGAAAAGCAAATAAAAGAAGGTTGGAGTGAAAATAAAAGTGAGCGTTAGAAAAGAATTCAATGTCACATTGCAAGGGTTTGGTAGGTTCTTGTGTACTGAGACATGACGTGAGGCCGATGCCTTGTTCTCCTTGGGTCACTACGCTTAGCTCCCTCCTTTTTACACTCTCGAGTACGGAAAATCAGTGGCTACAAGGAAAATGTGCTAAAAGACACCATTTATTGATCAAGCTTAGGAGTCCTCGCCAAGTAGGAGCTCCTCGTTGAGTTGACCTTAGTTAGCTAGGTAGTTTAGACCACCACGTAGGATGACCTCTCTGATAGTTCTTTTTAACTTGGCCATGTTAAAGCAATCGGTTAGTGACTAGTTTTGGGCTTTTTGTCAGATTATGCTAGGCCTGCTCCTCATGGATTTCCTACCTTAGTTTTGTCAAGGGGTAGGGTGAGAGCTGTGATGTGTTTTGTTGTGTATCTATTTTGTATCAGCTTGATGCTCTTTGTGGTTGTGTTTATGTGTAGATCTATTCGTGGGATTTGACGGGTTGGGTTGCCCTATCCCGTGGTCACCAATGATAGAGCTGATTTTTGATTCCGAGAAGTGCTTAAAAATAGCCAAAAAATCCAAATTTCAAGGTAAAAATAGACTTCGTCAAAGGCAAGCTGCACGATTTTAAGCAGCAAACCCCTAAAGTGCTTTAAAGACCCATCGAGTGACGGTTGGGAAATTTTTATAATTTCTCAGAATTTCAGATGAAACTCTGGGGATACTCGATAGTAGGGACTCCAAGACGGACTGCCAGAAATTTCTAGACCTCAAATTGAACACCGGACAGTCGAATGGTAGTGCTCGGGAGGCCAAGATCCAAAAAGGCCAAGTATAAATGGACTTTAGGCGCCAAACGGTGTGACCCTTGGGGGCTCTCTTTGGGGGCCCCTAAAAAAATCGATTGTGTGGGGGGGGGGGGGGGGGAAACAACCGCTTGAAGGAAAAAAATGGCACTCCAAGGATACTTTTCAACTTGTACATCTACATGGCCCTCTCCCAAGAGTGACTATCACCTTTGCACATGGCCTTATCATAAGTAAGAGGCTTACTACCATCTGTCACCATAACATAATCCATAGAGGGCTCAAACCACACATGCTAGCGTCTATCTCTAGTAGACCGTTGGCTGTGGGGCTTGTACATCCTATGGGGCATCAGGGACCTGGGCCATTGGGGCATCAATTGTGTTGTGGCAGGTTGTCTAGGTGGCTACACAATAACATGAGTCTCCTCTTGAAATATCACCTTGTATATCTCAACGGCATGCTCCGGCTACTTATACATTTTCTCCTCATGGAAAACAGTAGCATGGTTGTGGGATAACCTTCTGAGCTTCCAGATCCCATATGCGATATCCCTCTCACTTGCATCCCCATAACCAAGGAAGATGCATTTCCTAGACTTACGATCCAACTTATTGTGCTTGTCCTTGGATACATGGTGGAAAACGTCATAATCAAAGATACACAAATGAGCATATGAGGGAGGTTTTCCAAATCATACCTCCTTTCCAATGTGATAGTCAAGAGTAGTACATGGGGGCCGATTTATCAAGTGTACGACAGTAGTAAATGTCTCAACCCAAAAATATTGTGGCAAGCCTGCCTGGTTAAGCATACTACAAACTCACTCCTAAATTGTGTAGTTCATGCACACAACCTTACCATTTTGGGGTGGAGTATATGGGGTGGTCGATTGATTCTTAATACCCCTTGTTATAAAACTACCCAAAGGCTTTAGAGACATAATCATCCCCATTATCTGACCTTAGGCATTTCAGCCTATGTAGAGACTAGTTCTCAACCAAAGTAAGCCAACACTAAAATGTAGCCAAGTCTTTTGATTTTTGCTTAATAGCATATGCCCAAACCTTATGCATGTGGTTATCAATGAAAATAATGAAATATTTCGCAATACCTAACGACTTTCAGGGCATGGGACCACATACATCTGAATGAACAAGAGCCAAAGGATCACCCATGCATGTCATACTAGATTTTTTATTTGTATTGTATGTTTGCCTGCCATATAAACATTGATCATAAGACTCAAAGTATTTATAGTCAAGGGACAAAAGATACTACAAATGAGTAAGAATTTTTATTTCTTTCAAAGACGTGTCCAAGGCAACAATGCCAAATTGATACATGTGGAACTACATCCACTACTAAAATATGGTCAATTGACTCAGATACAAGGAATAAGTATAGAGTATTGGACTCAGCACCACATGCAATGACAAGATTCCCACACATAATCTTCCATGAGGAATCACCAAAAGAAACTAGATAACTTGCATCATCCAAAGTGCCAGTAGAGATAAGGCTCTTTGTGAGAGCTGGTACATAATGTATATCATGAAGAGTAAACAAGAAACCTAAACCAAATTGTATATGGACATCACCAATACCAACTATCTCTAATGCTAGGTCATTACCCAAACAGACAAATCTAGTCAAATTGCGATAGGAGTGAAACCACCTTCTGTGAGGGGTCATATAAAAAGAAGCCCCTGAATATATCAGCTACTACATTAAGTATACCTTGACAAGCATCGATCAACTGTGAAATATCAAGAGAATAAGCTACAAGTATGAAATAATCATCATAATCAATATTCACAAAATTAATCTCTTCAATCTTAACACTAGACTTGCTAGGGACAATGCTGCAATCATCAATTTCGTCCTGTACTTTACACTTATCCTTTTCTTTGTGCTTGTCCTTGCACACCTTATGGCACTAAGGCCAAATATGCCCTACTTTCCCACAATAATGACAAGTCAATGAGGACTTATGGCCATGGGACTTACTACAAGATTGTCCACATGATTAAGAGCAAGACTACCTGAGAGTCTCTCCCATGGGAGTCATTACTGCTCCTATCATTATTGTCTCCAACTATCAAAGTATGAGAGGTACTTGGAAGCATTGACATTATTTTTGTTAACCTCTTCAGTCAATCATCATCAAAGAGTGCATACTCTACATCCTGCAATTGTAACCCATCAATAGGTATGTTGGCATACATATCAATACAAAAGGTATTCCATGATCAAGCACTTTAACTAAGAGGAACAAGGGAATAAGAGTGCCCTTGAGTTCATGAAACTCATTTAAGTGGGCTAACATACAAGTGCCCTCTTTCATGCAAAGGTTGATGAGTTGCTTTAGCCAATATATATGAGAAGCGAGGCTTTGTTTGTCATAGACATTGCAAATATTTTCCCATAATTCCCATGCAGATTGCCCATCAGAGACAACATTATAGAACACCTGCTTGGAGAGGAATAATATGATGGTGGACTTACATAGCTCATCTAGTTTAGCCCAATCATCTATATCAATAAGTTTAAGCATGATTTCCTTATGTTTCAAGGGCCTACTAACCTACATTTTCTGCACTAAAACTTACCAAATTTGGGCCTTCCAGTACCTATAGTTGGTGCCATCCAACTTGTCAATATTAAATATAGCACTATTAGTCGAGCCACAAGCCATAATGAAGGAAAACAAGTGCACAAATAGCCAAAGCAAGCTGTTGTAATTACTACAAACAACCCTAAAACCACTACTAAATTGGGCTGAAACTAAAGGGATACTAATCAAGTAATGAACTATCCACAAGCTCAATGCAAAGAACTATCAAATGAAGGTGACTGCTTGCATAAATAGTATAGTAAATTGCAATTACAACATACTGAAAATGAAGTACATCAACAAGAAATCAATGCAAAAGAGGGGCAATCTCAGTGATATAAGACAAACTACAACTGTGATGGGACCTAAAATGGGCCGGCACTGGCTAAGGCACTAGTTAGACCTCATGCCCTCAACAGACAATCCCACCTCACAGCCTCGCGGACCAGGAGTGTCTGTCGAGGGATACACTATCCTAAATACTAATCAATGCGCGTTTATAGTTTGTAATCCAATGGATGTTCCCTTTCCCCATCTCCTCAGAGGGAGATTATACATATATCGGCAATAAATGCCACATGTTACAGACACAAGGGCACCCCATCGGTTGATTGTCATGGCCCTACTACATCTCTCCTACATCTTGAGGATTGGCCCCTTGATGCGCTGCTTCCACACATAGACACATTCGAAACAAGCTCCCCTCTTAGTGCCAATATATTTAACGTTCCAAGAATACACTTATCCTCACTTATCCATCCCCTTTTGATCCACTGTCTAGACCTACAGTCGGGTTGCTCACTCTCTCTATGTGGGTCAAGTCCTAGAGAAACCAAGCGCTACGCATCTAGGAGCTTGTAATTGATACCATTTAATGATGCTTGATGCAAATTTTTATATTATTAAGTGCTCAAACAATTGAAAAGATAGCCTCGTGCATTGTGCAAATCCATTCTTTTCATGTTTCCATACACTAACACGTAATTGCTACGACGAGAGAAGACACCGAGCCTTACACTCGTGTTGTACTTTCCTTTATTTAACTTAACGTCATCCTATATGAATAATGCAGCAATTACATCAGATTTTATAACATATTTCAACGCTCAAACTTCCCTCCTCCCCTACCGTTTAGAGTTTTGCTTGCGGTGATAAGTAATAGGGTAATTTCATGTGTATTTTGCACGAAATAAGCAGTAAATACTCACAAAAACATATAAATGGGGATAACCTAAGGCAAACCCTCATGCTTTATCCTCATTATACACCCACAAATATATCCATAATTTTTCTCGTCCGTTTCCTATTTTTTCCTCTTTTAAAAAATATTTTTCTCTATTTTTTCTTATTTATTATCAATAAAAATGGAAGAAAATTAGCATTGTTTTAGAGCTATGGCTCTTGAGTCTTTAAACAGCAACCATGTACATTTTATTGGTGTTTTGTTTCATGCTTTTCCGATTTTAAGCCCAAAAATCCCATTTTTATTCTAAAAACCATGCTTTTCGGGTTTTGTCCATTTATTTTCCACACTTTAAGTGTATACTTTCTGAGTTTTTTATTATGGAAGACTAAAATCAACAACAAAAAACATGTCCATCAATTTTCAGCCCATACGAACATTGCTAACCTCATCAAATGCGAAAAAAGAGCCATTTTCTTTGTAAAAATGCCATTACCGTGTATTTTTTATTATTTCGGGTTTTGAAAATTATTGCGGGTTTGTAAGCCAGGCCCTGTTTGATGCTTAGCCCGCCTCCATACTGCCATCTTCAGCCCACCTTCGGTTTAGAAGCAATCCGGTACCACACTGGCGGACGAGCATTCATCAACCAGGCTTCATTCTTCTTCACACGCAAGAACTGCCCCTTGCAGGAGAGAGAGGGAGGAGAGAGAAATACTAAAAAATGAGATTTTTAAATCCTCCATTAAAATGGGTAAGCTTGCAACCATCTTGTTCCTCTCCCTGCCCTAATTGAGAATCTCATTCTCTCTCTCCAAATGGGTTTGAATCGGAGAGGCAACGAGCAAAAATGAGGAGGCGCATTGACGTTTCCCTCTATTCGACAATTTTTGCATTATTTTTAAGGCTTTCATTAAGCCTAAGGTTTAAAACATTAAAATAACCGGTTCATCTTTTTGTGTTCACACTATCCCGCAAGTGGATTTTTCAATTTTGAAGGCCCAAACGAACTCCGATTTGCAATCCGATGGGACAGGTGGCTTGTGGCATCGAACTCCATCAACTTGGCCTCTCCCACACACTTTACGGCTTCCCGATCCGGTAGCTACTTTATAACGTCGAACCTTGCGGGAATTAAATGGAGGGTCAAATGACCTCCGATTGACGAACCGAGACTTGTGTTGGATTCTTGATGTCGAAATGCATCTAGGAAAACTCTAGCTTGGCCATCTGCCACCATTTGATTTTTCATGAAAATTGGCTCTTTAACACCTCTCGGGCACTTTTTGACTCCAAAACGAGCTTCAACGCTCCAAGAACGGGTCCAAATCAGATCCTAAAATCCCGCTCTCAAACTGCCAGGGAATAGCTCCAACTAGAAGTGAGCGAATATATGATTGGCATCAAGAAATCTCAAAGAATTAGTGTGTCAAACTACTGAGATACATTCCATAGGCATAACCATCATGCATAGAGTGGGTTTCACAGGTAATAGAATAGACCAACCAAAGGTACAACGAACTGAGCAATGTAATGGAAGCTCAATACATAACCAACCAAGATGCATACATCACTAACAACATCGTGACAGAGATAGGTGCTGGCCCAAAAGTAATGTCAAATCATTAACCCACTAAGCATCAACTACATACAAAAGCATGACAAGAGCATTTACATGACATCAAGCCCCACAGTCTCAGTGTAACACCCTCAAGCTCAACTGCGTAACCAAATGCTCAATGTAACATCTTAGGCTGAAGGTCAATGGGGACGTCTATTCTTTCCGGGCGTCAATGCAAGTGTGAACGTGGGTGGCACCATTTTATCCACATGAGTATTAACGTCTTCGTAAACTAATTATTGTATGGAATTCCAAATTAATTGATTTATGTGGCTAGTTGCAATAATTCAGTTGGTTATTATTCTAACATGATTTTCTGAATTTTTGGCAGCTAATGTGCAGAGCAAGGAGAATTGGAAAAGCGCACCATGCGCAAGCATTCTACAGATTATTTCCCCAATAATTTATTGGATTATTGTATTAGACGCACCGCTATTTCTTATAAAGCGTGCGCATAGCCTCTATGTAAATATTTATTAGCAAAATAAATTTTTAGAAGATATGTCCAATAAAATATTAATGGTTCTAGAGAGTTGTGGGATATACAACTGCTAGCATCCATTAATTCAGATTACTCTATCTCTTTTTTAGTTCACTCAAACTCTTTATGCAAAGAGTGATTGTAAAGTGCCTAAATCTTGGGCAAAGAAGATTTCATAATATTATTATAAATACGGTATGAAGGGAGCTGCCTACTTCATGCCAGGGGGAGATTGAACCCAATCTTGAGTCGTTCATCTTACTTTACATTTTCTTTTAGTCTATTTTTTCAATTTCTCATGAGTCATATGCAATTTTATGAGTAAAAGAGAGAAAGAGGGAGCTTCTTCCATTCGCTATGCACAAACCACGCATCCGTTGCTTGCAATAGTAGTATCAGAGCCCAGTCTACCTTTTGGGCTTCCAATCGCCTACCCTTTGGCGTAAAGGGGAGGCATCTGTTGCAAATGGGCTCGACGGTCCATCTCATCGCGATATGACTACACGGCTGGATTCCCAGGCCTTCAAAACCCCAAACCCCTATATCACAGTCAAGAAATTCTATTGTTTTCCCAGACATTGAAGAATACCCACTCCTACATCATGGCGCCATATTTCGTGATGAGTTAGAGCTTACAAATGGTTAGTAAGCTTAATTAAAGCTTAAGTAGAAGCTTAACTTAAGCTCTCTTTTTTTAAATTTCATGGGGGGGCGTTTTTTGACGCCACGACAGCATCCGCGACATCATTTTGGCCAAAAACGTCAAGTTTTTTGGGCTTAAAAGCCTTATTGTGCAAGTTATATTACTAACCTACTTGATCAACTTCAACCTCTCTTACTCTGTGTCATACACACTTTGCCAATCTTCACAAGTCACATCCGACTGTCTCTCCCATAGAGGCAGTTCTCGCACAGTTCTTTCCAACTTCATAAATCTCACAAAATTTTCATAAAAATTTATTATCTTTCTTGTCTTTTCATTTGCAAGGCGTCCTAAATTTTCGGATTTCTCCATCAAGCAATCATGGCCAATTTCGATTCTGCATCACCACTTCCTAAGCCAACCTTGGAGCAGCGTATGGATTTAATATCCGTGCAACTTGAAGAAAAGTGTCAACAACGCGTACAACTGGAGCAAGAACTGAAGTCCCTCAAGCATCCTGCCACTGAAATTTCTACCAATGATGACAACCTAGTCTATGCCATCAACGCTACTTTGGATGTTCACGCTAGTCGAAAGGAGTCCAAGATAAGCAAGCATACATTCAAATTTAATTCTTTTGATTATCTTAAAGATGGTCGCAAAATTATGTCATGGTTAAGTCAGTTCAAAGCTTATTTTGACAATGAGAAATACTCAGAAAGTGATAAAATTAAATGTGCATCTCATTATTTTATTGAGAAAGCTGCATTATGGTAGGATGTCACGCGTAAAAGCATTGATCGTCCTCTCCAATGGAATGACTTTCGCAAGAAGGTTCTTGCAATTTTTCTCCCTGCATAATTCGAGCTCCGCATGTAACAACAGTGGGATCTATTTATGCAACAAGAATGTGAGTCTATCCCTCAATACATAGAAAGATTTTGGAGCACTCTCTTGCATCTCCAAATGGTGAAACCAGTGGCCGAATCTACCTTCAAGAGGAAGTATATGTGCGGCTTAATTCCATCCATCCAAGCCGAAGTCAACATGTTCAAGCCCAATAACCTGGACGAAGCCATATCCCTAGCTCACGATGCTGAAAAGAAGCAGACTAAAGACCGAAGGCAATTTCCGGCATCCAACGGTAACAACATGGGTAACTTTCGTTTTAAAATTAAGGTTGCATTTCTAGGACAACGAAATAATGGTACTAAAGAAGTTCATAATTTAGAAATTTGTATTGGATCTTATAAGGAAAAGTGAAATTTTTTAGTAGCACCTTTGCAATCTACTCACGTAATTCTAGGCATGCCATGGCGTCGCCAATTCAACCCCAGTATAGATTACAACGCACACTCAATGCACATTTAGTACAAAGGTAAACAAATTTTACTTGAAGGTTTAACAAAAACTGAATTATTTTCAATTATTAGTCATACATAGGTGAAGCGAGCTTTGTGTAAACAATCAAAAGCTTTCTTAGTATGGATTAATGAAGTTGATGTTACAACAACTGAACTAACTCCAAAGCAATAGCATTTTATTGCTAAAATTTCTAATTGCTTTTCTAATGATTTACCTTTACAACTTCCTCCATCACGACTTGAAGACCACCAAATTGATTTACTTCTTGGTAGTCAACCACCTTGCAAAGCTCCCTATCGCCATAACCAATTAGAATAGAAAGAGATTCAGAAGCAAATTGAAGAACTTCTAAGTAGAAAATTAATTCGTCCAAGTAGTTCGCCTTTTGGAGCTCATGTATTATTAGTTAAAAAGAAAAATAAAACTTACCACATGTGTATAGATTATAGAGCACTTAATAAAATAACAGTTAAAAATAGGTATCCAATACCTAGAATAGACAACCTTCTAGATAAATTACAAGGAGCAACAATGTTTAGTAAAATTGATTTAAAATCAGGATATCACCAAGTTCGTATGTCTACTTCTGACATCTTTAAGACAGCTTTTCGTACACAATTTGGACATTATGAATTCTTGGTAATGCCCTTTGGACTTACCCAACGCACTAACAACATTAAGTAGAATGATAAATAGAATATTTTTGCATTTTCAGCATTGTGTAATACTCTTTTTCAATGACATTCTTGTTTTCAGCAAAATTAAAAAGAACATGAAGAACATTTATCTTTAGTGTTTAGTTTATTAAAACAAAACCATCTATATGCTAACCCTAACAAAAGTTCTTTCTTTCAATTTGAAATAGAATATATAGGTCATATCGTGTCAGCCAAAGGCATACACGTAGATCCACGTAAAATTGAAGCAAGTAAGTCTTGGCCAACACCTAAAAATGTCCATGAAGTTTGTTCATTTCTAGGACTAGCTAGCTTTTATCGAAATTTTGTTAGAAACTTTTCATTGATTGCTTTACCATTAACTCTTTTGTTAAAGAAAGGTCTTGTTTATCGTTGGGGCGACAACCAACAATGATCGTTTGAAATATTTAAGTATGCACTCACACACGCACCAGTTTTGCAGTTACTTGATTTCAATAGACCATTCTTTCTTGTGGTTACTGATGCAAGTGGTTCTGGCATCGGTGCAGTATTGATGCAATACAATTACCACCGATCAACAAAGTATTAAACATTTGTTGTCACAACCACAAATATCTAATAGACACATACAGTGGGCATCATTTATTCAATCCTTTCATCCACTCATTCAATATCAACCAGACAAGAAAAATGTAGTAACCGATGCACTTAGCCGTAGACCATCATTCAATATCCCGATTTTCATGATGTTTGGGTAAATTTATCTAACAATCAATGGATCCCTACTAATAACTTTTATGTTTCCGATGGTTTTTTGTTTTATGAAAAACGGTTATGTATTACTAATCCATTCCATCATTTCATTCTGCAAGAAGTACACGAACCTTCTTATATGGGACATCGTGGTATTATCTCCACACTTAAAATTTTACATGAAGATTTTTTCTGGCCAAATATGCAACATGATGTTTCTAATTTTGTTTCTGACTGTATTGTATGTCTCATAAAAAGACATCATGGTAAATCATATGGTTTATTACTTCCATTACCTATCCCTAATTCACCTTGGGAGCAGATTTCTATGGACTTCATTACAGGTTTACCACAAACTTTTTCATAGAATGATATGACATGGACCATAGTTAATAGATTTAGTAAACAGGCTTACTTCATTGCTTGTAAAAAGACCTTAACTGCTGCACAAGCCACTAACTTATTTCTCAAGCATATTTTTGTGCACCATGGATTGCCGAAAATAATTGTGTCCAACCGAGATCCTCAATTTTGTAATAATTTTTGGATTACCTTGTTTACTAACTTAGGAACTAAGATTGATTTTAGTTCTGCATTTCATCCAGACACTAACGGTGAAACAGAGGCCACAAATAGCACAATTTTGGATTTAATCCGTGCTTATATAATTTCTTCTCCAGCCACATGGAATAATCATTTACACCTTCTACATTTTGCTTACAATATTCACACTGCTACACAAAAGGCACCTTTTGAAATTGTTTATAGTCACAAATTGCCAACTCCCACATTTCGTCCAACTCAGAAAATACTTTCTGTTGACGATTGGATTCAAAATCATTCAAGTATTTGTGAGCAAGTTAAACAAATACTAGCAAAGGCCCAACAATCATATGTGAAACAAGAAAATAAAAAGAGGCAAGCTATGATTTATAAAGAAGGAGATTATGTTTGGTTACGTGTTGAAAAACGTAGACTCCATAGTGTAGAAAAGAACCCAAATGTAAAATTAGCTCCTAGTTTCTATGGACCTTTTAAAATTCTCCATTGTATTAATCCTAATGCTTACAAATTAGAGTTACCTCATCATTGGAAAATCCACAACACTTTTCACATTAGTCTTTTACGTCCCTTCAAAGGTTCTCTTCCTGCTCACCCTGTTTATGACTCACCACCCTTGATTGTCGATGACCATGAAATCCCAATTCCTGAAACAATCATTGATGTTGACTATATGACTACTAGAACTGGAAATACTTATCCTCATTATCTTGTTAAATTCCACAATCACCCTATTGAGGAAGCTCAATGGATGCATGCTCATGATTTGCGATCTTTTTTCAATTTCTTATCTTCACATCCAGCCAATAGCAATTGAGGTCAATATCCCACCTCGGGGGTATGTTGTTAGGTGGCGCCTACATAAAGGGATGAGCGCCTTAAATGGTTCTCCGTCAATACAGGGCACGTTCCTAAGAATTGTCTTAGGCAGAAGGTCGATGGGGATGCCTATCCTTTCTGGGCGTCGATGCAAGTGTGAACGTGGGTGGTACCATTTTATCCACACGAGTATTAACGTCTTTGTGAACAAATTATTGTATGGAATTCCAAATTAATTGATTTATGTGGCTAGCTGCAATTATTTAGTTGGTTATTATTCTAACATGATTTTCTGAATTTTTGGCAGCTGATGTGTAGAGCAAGGAGAATTGAAAAAGTGCGCCATGCACAAGCATTCTAAAACATTATTTCCCCAAGAATTTATTGGATTATTGTATTAGATGCACCACTATTTCTTATAAAACGTGCGCATAGCCTCTATGTAAATATTTATTAGCAAAATAGATTTTTAGAAGATATGTCCAATAAAATATTAATGGTTCTAGAGAGTTGTGGGATATACAACTGCTAGCATCCATTAATTCAGATTACTCTATCTCTTTTTTAGTTCACTCAAACTCTTTATGCAAAGAGTGATTGTAAAGGGCCTAAATCTTGGGCAAAGAAGATTTCATAATATTATTATAAATACAGCATGAAGGGAGTTGCCCAATTCACGTCGGGGGGAGATTGAACCCAATCTTGAGTCGTTCATCTTACTTTACATTTTCTTTTAGTCTATTTTTCAATTTCTCATGAGTTGTATACAATTTTATGAGTAAAAGAGAGAAAGAGGGAGCTTCTTCCATTCGCTACGTGCAAACCACGCATCCGTTGCTCGCAACATAGTCGGTAAGCACCCAGGAGTAATAGGCATATGCTTTCATTGATTTAATAGCATTCAACCTTGTGTATTGCAACAATAAAAAACCTTTGTAAAACTAAGCAAAAGAGTGCTCAAATTAGTCCCATAGCATTCCAATACATTAGCATAAGATCCCCAAATTATCTGGCATCAAATAGACATCCTGAGAAGCATAAGTGACCTCCAAAAACTGAATAAAGTGTTGTCATGAAATCTAAGACAACAAATTACCACAGGCTGTGAATCAATGGTGGTTGATCCTAGAGCTCCAATGGATGCCCAAACTCATGCTAGAGATTTTGGGGAAGTTTTGCATCCCAAGAATATGTGAGGCTTGTCCCATGTCCTTCATTTCAAAGCTCTTCTTGAGCTAATCTTTCAAGGCACTCAACTCATCATGAGAACTCCCAACAATCAACATCTTCTCTCTCTCTCTCTCTCTCTCTCTCTCTCTGTGCATCTCAATAGTTATATAATTAGAGCAATATTCTCCCAAGACAAGCCTAGTTCCTTAAGGTTGAAGCTCTCATTCATCTTTAAAGATGCATACGTTAGGAGCAAGTATTTTCCTTTTACTAATCCCTTAACATAAGTATAAGACTAGTAGCAAATTTGCATACTACGTGACTAAAAACTAGGCATTTAAGTTTTGCATGCTTGCAGCTGAGGATAGAGTCTATGCAATTGAAATGGCTTTGCTTAGCAAGTCATTAGTGTTGGAAATGTTGCATCAATGACTGGAGGCCTTTAAAGCTTTACCAAGGCAATTAATTATATGCATCTCCAAACTTCCCTTCAACACGGGCACTCTATCAACTATTGTTATTTAATTCTATAAGCATGTACCTTCATATGGAGTAAATGCTTGGCCAACTTACTTACTTTATGATATCCTTTTCCCCTTTAATATGGGTACTTTTTAACAAGTTCTTCTTTAATAGTACAAACACTTAATTTCATATGGCTTAAAATCTTTGCCAACTTAACTTATATGCCTAAAAATGCTTGGTCACATTAACTATTTTACATTTTCATCGATGAATGGCTCAACTAATATAAGATAATTATGTAAATACTTACCATATCTTGTTTAAAATAAGGATGTGAAAGGCAACACTGCCCTTCTTGCATAAACATATTTGAATATGAGGCTAGTGAATTTGACTATGTCAATACAAGCTTGTCTACTTCTAATAATGCGATCAATTGTGACATCTTATACATGTTGTTGCAATAATTGTGATGTCTTTGCTCCATCATTATGCCAAATTAGCACCAATCAAGTGCAAACATCTATAACATGTCCTCATATGTTAGAAGTATATAAGCTTGCTAGGCGCTTCCATATCAACGGGCACTAAAACGATTACAATTGCTCGTTTGATTACTAGTGCAAGATTTATGCTTTAAGCTAGAAGCTTCCATTGTAAGGAGTAGTTATTGTTGCTCTTGATTTATGATTTAATTAGCTAAGTTGGAAGCTTCCAGAGATCCATGCAACCCAACAATGATTCTTGCATATCTTGTAAGATTGAAATTTGATGTTTTGAATAGTTTGGAAGTCATCAATAACAATACTTTCCTCAAAGAGTGCTTCTGAGTAAAGGGGAGTGACACATGGAGAACTTCTACATAAAAAGAGCTAGACATGTACACTTTGAAATGCCCAATTTGACAAATTTGACAACTTCACTAAACAAAACATAATGTGCTAGAAATCAAATGTGGGGACATATGTCACACCCAAGAGTGATCAATGTGTGGTTTCAAACCTGTGAAATTGTGCAAGGAGATGTCCTAGAAAATTTGAGTGTTTGAACATGTGCTTTTATCCCCAAGAGTGACCAATATGTGGTTACAAACCCATGCAATTGTATGTTAACCCATTTCACATATACCGTGGATCATTCATGGGTCTCAAGTTAAGTAGCACCTATTATGCAACCAACAAGAGTGGACATTTGGCAAACTTTTTTTGTAGTGTTACTCTCCACTCAATAGATCATTATTACTCACGTGAATCTTTCCTTTCAATAGGGTGTTCTAATTCAAGCGAATCTTTTGTGTAGCAACTAGCAAGGCACGATTGCATAGGATCATGTTCCAACATATGGACTCCATGCAAGCAAGAATCTTAAGTCACCTCCATGCTAGTGTTGCTATCAAGTTAAACCTAATTTGAATAGTATAATAATGTACGATTTAGGCCATGGCCGAAATGTTGATGATTATGATTCTAACATAGCTGGTGCTTAGAAGATGATAGAAGTACTACTCCTTGCATTATGTTTGGATCTTAGAACTACAACAATCCACGACTCCTCCATGTTGAGCATCTGCATTCAATTCATTACATGTTGCTAAGGGCCTTATGTTTAGCAGGTTATAATTAGCTGCCCTTCTTCAAGTCTCGGATGTCGTGCTAGGAAACTGTCACTTAGTGAGCATGAATTAGACAACCCAAAGTTGGTTGTCCAACAATTTCCCAAGCTTCGGCTTCTGAGGACTTTGGAAATAGGATGAAGGCTATGATCTCCTACTACTAGTGTTGTGCATGCCCTCCCTCTTGTAGTAGCTACTTGTGCCTTGTTCTGGATTATGATCACTTGTACATTACCTCGGATGTTTCTAGTTGATATTGGTGATTGGACTTCAATACTTGTGTAGAAAGAAGGACCTAATTCCAGAGGTGACCACATTGAAAGGGCTCACGGGTGGATGGAGCCATTGTATTTACAACCAAAGTAAAATGGTGTCTATCGTCGCACAAATATTCAAATTGAGAGAGAGCCCATGCTATAAACCATTGTCATAGACATCTAACCGTAAGGCTCCAGACATAATTTAAGGACAATGTTACATGTTTTCACACATTTAGACAAAGAAAGGCCACAGATCACCATAGCATCGAGTTGCTTTGTTTGGTTCGAGGCCTCACCTGGTCCTAACAGCACTCCTGCTTGGGAAGACCTACGATAATATGCCTGCATAAATGCTTGATTTCAACTGCCACAGTTGTTGATCCATATGCATGTACCATGGTTGGTGCCATGCTACCGATTTTGAAGCTACTAGATAGTTAAGTAATCATTTGCATAGCATAAGGGTATAACTAAGAGGAGGAGAAGAAGAATACCAATAGATGGAGGAAGAGGGGCAAGTAGTGCATGGCGTAGTGCAAAAATCATCCCAAGTAGAAAGATTTGAGAAGTTACGAGCTAGATCGAGAGATACAAAAAGTGTCATGCAAAAAATATACAAATCTTTTACAAGCGACTTAGTTATGTTTTCTAATTTTTGTGGAAAGGATACTTAGCGCCCAGACTCATCATTATGGTGTACGTAGGCCAAAAAACTTACATTGAATCTCGCAAACTTTTTTTGTCGAGCGAGAGGGGAATTAAGCTAACTCATTTTTAAACCTACTGCAGCGGATGGAGAATTCGATCATGCAAAATTTGTAATGCCATAAGGTTATCAGAGCCAGGTTTCGATCCTGGGACCTGTGGGTTATGGGCCCACCACGCTTCCGCTGCGCCACTCTGATTTGGATGTCAACGCGTTCGACAGCACTAACATAGCTTTTATATGCAAGTGCAGACCGCATACAGAGAGATCCATCGATGGAAACGTTTGAAATCTTATTTTAGTACAGAGAAGAAGCGCCGCTGCCGAAAGATGTTCTGCTCGCTTTAGCGGAGTCGTAGTACGAGTAGTTTCTAGTAGCACATACTGTGCCGGAAGCTTGTGATCGTCGCCAGGCAGACAGTAGATGTGAGAGAGAGAGAGAGAGAGAGAGTGTATGTGTGTGTGTGAACGACTTCAATGTGGAGGCCATACAAAATTCCTTGACATACCCCAAAAGGCTCTAAGCAAGGACTCCTCATTTTGTACTGTGCCATTAGTATCATTCGAAAATTGCTTCAGCACCATTTGCAAACCTGCAATTGGGAAAGGCGATACGCTTCAAAGGATGAGCCCTGACTTTTGCTTAAATGAGCGAGCCTATAGCATCTGCAGCAATACCAAGTCAGGCCAATGGGCAGCCTTGCCTTATTGATTTTCTAAAGGGGGGGAAGAGAGAGAGTACATTTTTCATATTTATGTGCCCTCAACCTTCTTTTTTCGGAGACTTTGATATAACCGCCTTAAGAAAGCCTTGGGTTTGCTTACTCATGTACGACCATGCAGCAGGCAATGATAGGAAGGAGGAAAAAACCCAACCCTAAATGTCAATTATACTTTTCTTCAAAATTTCTAACTTAAACAATACTCGGTTTGGTCTTTATGGAACCACCCCAAGCATACTATATCATAATTATTGGAGAGGGTGAGCTAGATTGGAAAGTGTTCATGATATGGCTATGTTTTGATGGAATTCGATTATGGCACTAATGTAAGATGTGAGGATGCCCATGGAGATGTATACCTCATCTAGCCTAGCTCTCCTGGGGGCCTCCCCTCACTGTTTGTTGGACCGTGTGAAGAACCTCTCAGTGTCAATGTCCATTAGACTATGTGATTCTTTGGTTTTAGCCAAGCATCCTTTTCTTTACCCAAGATTGTTTGACCTTTTTTGCCGATATCAATGTTGCAGATATTCTATCATGTTGTTAACGTCTCCTCTTAAAATGATTGGACAATTAAAATCTTGGAGGGATGACCATATATATGCTCTTTTCAAGAAAGTTCAATTTGCATACACAAAACTAATTGTAAACTCTTCTACACCTGTAAGAATAATTATAACCCATTGGTGAAGGTAATCTTTACGTACTGGAGAAAAAAGTCTCCATCATAAGAGAAACCAAAAAGTTCAACAAATCTTTAAGATGATAGTCTTCTTGAAGAAGATGAAAACCCTAAGGTATGGAAGATAATTGTAAGTTATCCATTGAGATTTATATTAGAGTTTGCTATGCATTATAGACAAATATTATAAGATATTTATCTATTGACATCTTATACTATTGTGGTTTATTGTTACTTAGAGCACTTTTAACCTTTTGCAAACATAGGTAGTTAGGGGTGAGGAGCCCATTCAATTAGGTATTTTTTCATTTTCCAATTCATCAATGGTGTCTCCAATTTCTATCTGGGAGATATCTTGGTCCAAAAGAGCCACCATGGTCAGGGGGATAACCTTGGGCCCAACCCTTGCTATTTTAACTCAGGAACTTGTTTTATCCTCATTGTAAGTGGATGGGGAGCTAAATCTAAAGAATTTGATTAAGTTTTGTGCTTGGGCAAAGGTGCTATTTTCATTATCATCAACCAATAGGGGTAAAGTTCTCTCTTTCTCTCTCTCTCTCTCTCTCTCTCTCTCTCTCTCTCTCTCTCTCTCTCTCTCTCTCTCTCTCTCTCTCTCTCTCTCTCTCTCTCTCTCCTTTTTAATTAGTTGAAACATCTTGTTAGTGCATTTGTTTATTTTCCTAGCCCACCATGTTTAGGTGAAGAGTAGATTTTTTTTTTCACTTAGGTTTCATCCCCTATTTGAGTTTGAGTTTTAGTTTTAGCAACTCATCTTGGGCCTCATGTAACCCCCAATCCACCTTTTACTTTGAAATGTGTATGTTTTTCATATATATGTGTTCTTAACCTTCATTTTTGGGAGATTGATGCCCTAGGCAACAAGTCTTGGGCTTACTTAGTAGTCTACTACCATGCAACAACCAATGATAGGAAGGATGAAAAAGCCTAACCTTAAATGTCTTTCATACTTTTCTTGACATGTTCCAACTTAAACAACACTAGGTTTGCATAAAAGGAACCACCCAAGCATCCTATATCATCATTATTGGAGAGGATGAGCTAGGTTGGAAAATGGTTCGAACATGGCTATTTCTTCATGGACTTTGATTATGTCACTAATGTAGGATGTGAGGTTGCCCATGGGAGATGTATACCCTGATCTAGCCTAAATTACCTCAAGGCCTCCCCTTGTGCTATTTACTAGACCATGTGAAGAACCAAGTTCCATTAGACTACGTGATTCTTTTACTTTTAGCCAAGCATACTTTTCTTTACCTAAGATTGTTTGACCTTTTTTGCTAATATCAATCTTGTAGATGTACCATTAGACTATGTGATTCTTTTGTTTTTAGCCAATCATCTTTTTCTATGTTTTGACCTATTTTTCTAATATCAATCTTGTTGATGTTCTACCATGTTAAAGTTCCATAATACTATGTGATTCTTTTGTTTTTATCCAAGAATCATTTTCTTAACTTGAGATTATTTAACCTTTTTTGCTAATATCAATCTTATAGATGTCCTATCATGTTATTTGACCTTTTTTGGTGATCTTGCAGATGTTATTGGATAGCTAAAACCTTGAAGGGAGGACCATATATCTACTCTTTTCAAGAAAGGGCAATTCAAATACACAAAACTCAAACTCTTCTACATCTTTAAGAATAATTGCAACCCATTGGTGAAGGGAACGTTTATGTACCTGAGAAATAAGGCTTACCAATTTTTGTGGATCACAAGTAGAGCTCCTCCACTCCTTCCAAGAAGGTTTCTGTAAGGTCAAGTGAGTGTACTCAGAAGAGACACTCTACATGTTGCTACTTAGAGAACTTTTAACCTCTTGTAAACATATGCTATTAGGGGTGAGGCTTTTTTGCATAATCCAATTTCTTCTTGTTTGCTCTTAGGGTAGTTGGTAAGACTAGGATTGCAAAAAACAATTTTTAGAGAGCTAATAAGTAGAACCTTTTTCTAATCTTACCCTTAGGTCATGTGGCTTTTCTCTTTGAGGTTGGTGATGCTACACCCACCTTAGAATACCGAGGTTTGGAGGTGGTATTCTCCTCAACCTATGAATTCCTTCGAGTGGGGAGTTCAAATCATAGTCTCTCTTCAAGTCTAGTTTGAGGTCCTTAACAAACTAGGAGTTGCCTACAAACTCGTCATTGTCATCATTTGATGACATATCAACTTGATTTTGAGGAAGAGGATCCTCTTCTTCTAGTTTCTCTTTGCCTTTGGATGAAGGCTATTGATGAGAATCATAGTTCTTAGGGTTAACAAGTAGCATTAAAAGTGGGAAAAATGTATTATGACTCATAGACTCATTATTTCGAGGGGTAGATTTCCTATTTTTCTTAAATTTCCTATTGAGAGATTGAAACCCAGTAGCTTATTGTTCCTCCTACATGGGTTTGTGTTGCTTCGAGGGTCTCATTTCCAAACAATCCTTAATAAAGTACCCTTGATTGTGGTAGTTGAAGTAGGGGTTAGATAGATTCTTGTATATGCCTAGTTGTTCAAGGACATGGACACTAGAATAATTGATTTCAAGATACTTGAGGAGTTCCTTGCCTAATCTTAACTCCACAAAGCACCTTGGGTGCCATTTTGGGTTGAACACATTAACATGCTTCTATACTAGGATTCAACCCATTAGGAAAACTATGGTTTTCAGGTAGGGATCTAGGTACATTGATAGGTTTATAAGCTCAATACATATTGGGATTTTAGTTGGCTTTAGATGGTTTGGCTCAAAATCAGCCATCCATGTGAATAAGGATAATGGGAAACTCTTAACCATCCATTGCCCGCAATTGATGATTTTTAGTGGTAAGGCCTTAGGGTCAAACAAGAAGATTAAATAGTCATTTGCAAGGTATTGTGCCACAATAGCCTTCCCTCCTAGAGATTCCAAGTTGAGCTAGGTCTAAGTCTTGAAGTACTTGATCTAGGGATGAGGACCATGGGACCTAAGTTGTATTTATTTTCTTGTATTATTTAAAATATGTTTTATGATTTTAATACAACTATACAACCTGAATTATCATATTTTCAAAAATCTTTCATACAAAAGAAGCTTTTGTATGAAAGATATTTATTTTGTGTGAAGATAATTTTATACAAATAATATGATAATTTTCATATGAAAGTTCTTTTCATACAAAGATCTATTCGTCATTACTTAAGAGCATTCAATACATGACCAACCTTTTAAAGGAAATACTTTGAAGGATATGGAAATATAACAATAGAGATCAAATAATCTTACAAAGAAAACAATACTCAAAAGTTAGTACCTCATGTTGCATGATAGAGGGATGCTTCTTGACTTGCAATTTATTTGGTTTTTGTTACCATATTTGATGGGAACTAGGTCTAAGAGAAATAGATGGATTAGGATGGATGAGATGGCAATCAAAGAGGTCATATACAAACGCAATGAATCCCATAAGCAAAGAGAGGTGAATATTTCAAGCTGAAAAAGCTACAAAACCATGTACTTTCTCAACCATTCTTCGTTTCTTGCATACATTCTTATAATGGATGGCTCTCTCTCATGTCCTCCATAATTTCCTCATGTGGTATCAGAGCCACATCCTTGAGGCTTGTGAGGATGGGAGGCATCCATAGCTACACAAGAGGTCCAAGTTCAAGATTTGAAGGTCATCATCTTTGGGGTTGCAGTTCAAGAGAGGTAATAATATGTCTTGCTTATTTATCCATTATCTTATTTAGTTGAATTGGGTATTGTTCATTATCCACAAGCAAGGGGCTTACACAAAGGGGTTTCTTGAGAGAGCAAGCTGAGGCCTTACTTGTTTCAAAAAGCAAGGGGATGCTTATGTTGAGAATCAAACTCATTAGTGGTATTGACATCGACTCTACTTGGTACAGCTGCAACTAGCTGTTATGAATCATGTGTGGTATAATAATGAGTGAGTCAAGGTTAGAGGTGTCTGGTTAGTTAGTGACCTACCTTCATACATTGTATGTGTGACTTAGACTTATACATTTAGTGTGTTACACAATGAATGAATAATGGAAGAAGAGAGAGTACACAACTGTCTGTTCATGGCTCCCATCTTTGTTAGTCTCTTCCCCTCTCTTTGAACATGGTATCAGAGCATGGTTTTGCGAGAGCTAGAGTGTGAAGTTGGGAACTAGATTTGACCTTAATCCTATGAATAAATAGAATGAAGCATTGATAGCCATAGCCTCAGTCTGCAAGGGATGTTATACTTGAAGTTTTTCTACTCTAGAGTTGTCAAAGCCTATTGAGGGTTCACGAGGGGTTTAGTGGCATGTATTGGAGCTCCTAAGAAATCATTAGTGCTGAATATTGGCACTAAGACATGCAGGACTGTTCACATGTATGTACCTATTTTTAAGGCATCTGAAATTAATGGGAATCAAGCATTTAATGCTCCTTGAAACTTGATGAATCACTTGTAACCTTGGAAAAGGCATTGGTCACTCTCCAAGCATTGGCATCTTGATTGGAAGCTCCACATTGAGTGGTTGCATTTAGATATTGAGTGTATGTTGTGGTAGGGTGTATCATACACACAGGGACATCATACATCTCACTATTTGAAGCTCATGGTAGCTCATGTTAATATCTATCGATGCTCGTCGGATGATAGTTGGTTGTTATGGGATGCTTTCTAAGTTTATGTGAACATTGACTGCTCAGTTCAAAGGTGTTCTATTGTTGGTATAACAAGTCCATTGGATGTATTGAAAGAGTGAAGGCCTTCTTCATGTATACAGGTTGAACATGCAATCAATGATGCTCATATGGATATGTTCTAACTCCCAGATGTTATGGAAAATGGTTGAGATGTGTTGAGAAATGTGCAACCACATCCACCATAGCCTCTTTGTATGGAACAAACAAGGCAAAGAAACAAACTGCAAATAAAGCCTTAGACTAGGTCATGTATGCACGGTTTATTAAAACCACGGTTGTTGAATACCACGGTCCCTTTCCACCTATCTCTACCTACCAATACCACCTACTGTAAGCCTATAAAAGGCACTCATCCCCACACTCTTTCTAGGAGTCATTATCAATCAGTTGTACTTGCATTATGCTTGGATAATATTAGTTGTTCTTCTTTGTCAATGCTTCTGCCTCATTATGATTGTCTATTTGCTATCAATGATCCTCCATAGCATGCATTCTCAATATTTTAACAAGATGTTGTGAGGTGCTACTAAGCTAAGAATACCTTAGTTATTACACACTTTTTCATTGCTAGTTATTACACACTACTTGTCTGTCTCATTGATTGTGAAAGGGTTCACTGCATGTTGGCATGAGTTTTATGTATCTACTAGTACTCATATGGACATGCTTTGATGCTAGGATGTTGTGGTGATGTTTGACTCAGATATGTTTTTGAGCTGATTTGGGCTTGTAGAGTCAGCTGAGTTAAATTGTTACTTGTTATTGTAATATCGTTTATAGCCATCACTCAATAGGTCATCCATAAAGTGTTTTAATATTGATTGAGTATTTCCAGTGGATGTATTGAATCTTTAGGTGTCATGTACATATATGGAGATAATTATGGGAGTCTTTAAGCTGAAAATATAAAATACATTTAGTATCTACACTACCACTGATTGTGGCTTGCATAGCTCATCTAGTTCATTCCAATCCTTAGCTACAATGTTTTCGGGTTTGGCACTCCCATTTTTAAGTGGTATAACCTACAATTTCTGCACTAAAACCTACCATATCTAGGTCTTTCAATAGTTGTAATTGGTCCCATCTAGTTTCTCAATATTGAAGATAGCACTATCATGAGAACCACCAGCACCGATTGTGGCTTGGTTACACTATCACATTGATTGTGGCTTGCATAGCTCATCTAGTTCATTCCAATCCTTAGCAGCAATGTTTTTGTGTTTGACACTCCCAATTTTTAAGTGGTCTAACCTACAATTTTTCCACTAAAACCTACCATATTTGGGTCTTTCAATAGCTATAATTGGTCCTGTCTAGTTTCTCAATATTGAAGATAGCACTATCATGAGAACCACTAGCATCGATTGTGTCTTCATTACACTACCATCGATTGCAGCTTGCATAGGTCATCTAGTTCATTCCAATCCTTAGTTGTAATGTTTTCGAGTTTGCCACTCCCATTTTAAAGTGGTCTAACCTACAATTTTTGCACTAAAACCTGCCATATCTAGGTCTTTCAATAGTTGTAATTGGTCCCATCTAGTTTCTCAATATTGAAGATATCACTACCATGAGAACCACTAGCCATAATCAGACCAAGTAAGTGTACAAAAGAGAAAAATGGGTTGCTATAATACCTTGTAAATTAGCCCTAAAACCACTACTAAATCAAGCTAAAAACAACATGTATTGACAAACTAATGAGCTATCCACAAACTATAGCTAAGAAACTATCAAGTACAAGTGAGTGCTCTCAAATACAATGCATAAAATTGAAATAATAGGTTGCTGGAATGAATTGCAGCAATATTCCAACAATCAACTATGAGTAACCAAGAGGAAAGAAGCCAGGAACAACTAGCACTGAAGACTGCCACAACTGCAAGGTGTTAGAAACCATATATACAATAGGCATAGATGTCATGCATAGGGCAGGTCTCAAGGATAAATGAAGAGAACTATCAGATACATAACCCACTGAGCAAAGGCTCAATACATAACCCATAAGCATATAAATACCATTGACATCACTTTGACATACATAAGTAGCAAGTCCAAGCTAGGAGATCAAATAAGCCATGATAGGATAATTGCATCCAATAACTATCAAGAGAGCATGCACATGGCATAATGAGTCCCATTTTCTCACTATGATAAGCTCAACTCCATATACCAAATGCTCTATAGTACATCCAAGTGTCAAAGTGGTTCAATATACAAAGCTAAATAGCTCCCGATCACCTCAATACGAAGAAAGTACCTCAGCTCACCTAAATCCTTCATCTCAAACTTCTTCTTTAAAAAGTCTTTAATTTCAGCAATCCCATTGTCACTATCACCTGTAATTATTAGGTCATCCACATAGATGACTATGGTGACTAAGCCTACATCTCCCTTTCTCATATAAAGTGAATGGTGATGACATCTAGACATTCAAGGTCCATACAGTATACATCCGGAAGCATAAACCTAATATGTCCTTCAAGCCCGTAATAACTACATACACTAGTGAAGAAACCAAGGCTTGAACCATAGTCAAGATGAATAATGCCAAGCTTAAAATCAAAGCTCAAGAGCATCCCATAGCATATTTGAGTGCATAGACTAATGCTAAGCATCAATACATGTATATGAAACACCCGAATGGCACTCACGAGCAATAGACATTTAGTGTTCCCTGAGAAAAGCTTTTGTCCATTATATTACAACAATGAGATCTTTGTTAAAACTAATCCAAGGCAAGCTCAATTGAATCCCAAAATCATTCCAAGACATGTATCGAGCATCCCCAAGTGTCAAGCTAACATTCGAGCATTCATATCAAGCCTCGAAAGCATCAAGTGACAAGAGGCATATACTTGTCCCAGATAAATGACATTCAATCCTCTTATTATAGCAATGAAATGTATGAGAAATTTGAGCCAAATGTGTGTTCAACATCATCACAATAGCATCTCACATCAATGTCATATCATCCCCCAAGTATCCAGAATCCATACATATGCATATGGGCATCTCGAGAAGCATGTACAAGCTCCAATGACTAAGAAAACTCTCTTCAGACCTATATAATAGTAGGCTTGCTACATATTTCAGCAAGAAATGGATGTTGGGAGCTCCAATACACAAGTGACCAATATTAAGAAGAGTCAAAGAAGTTGCCCAAGTGCTGGGGGGAGTCAATGACCACACAGGACCTGGAATGAGGTGGAATGCGAGAAGCAATAGAGAGGGCACGACAACCATGTGCAAATCATGCTAGATGTTTCTGCTAGTCTTGCAAATCCTACTAACCTTGATGATGGATTAAATAGGGCTCAGTAGCCTAAGGAAGGTCCTAAAGAAGGCACAAACAAACCTCAAAGCAATGGAGGTCATTGCTTACCTCAAATGGAAGAAACCATGGTTGCTGTAATGTGTCCCCCTTTCCACTTGTAGGACACGTCTTAGCAGTCCATCAGGAAGAGAGTCCAGAAAGCGCCACCCGGCACTCCCATGGAATGTTACAGGGTTTGCGATCTAGGTCTTCTTGAGTTTGCCACGAAGTGGAAGCATTCCGGCTGTTCCCACTTAGGACCCGACCTGAATCAAGGTTTTCCTAATGGTCAAGTTCCTAGAAGGTAACTAGCGTCGAGCCCTAGACGAACTACTTTACGCAGAAACATCAGGGTCGAAGCGGATTCATGCTGCACTTGGTTCAAGGAGAATGGGAAACAAGAGGGATGTGAAGCTCGACCTCTTTGCCCATAAGGCATAGTCCCATTCTGTTCCCCTAAAACAATACAAATTGGGACTCTAGCTCTAAAGATTCTAGGTCATCGTTTACCTTGCTGTCAATTCCTTTGAGAAAAGTTCTCGGCCAACTGGGACCACCCTTCTGTAGGACGGACCCATGGTCACATCCACCACACTTTTCTCAAGTTGCTTTAGTTATCTAATTACCTACCACATTTAATTTGACAAGCAAAAACAACTTCCTTAATTAACCAATTAATCACCAGTTCCTTCACGTAACTTAGGCACTGACATAGAAAAACAATGTCAAACAAGTTCCTTTTCAACATTCGATATTTATTTATCAGTCTTTGGAATACATCATATAATCCAGCCGAAGGATAATCCATAATCCGCCCGAAGGAAAATCCATAATCCGCTTGAAGGCAATTCCATAATCCGCCCGAAGGCAATTCCAGCAATCCTCAGGGATTGCTATTCCAAGTTTCCACCCGTTGACTAGTATGCGGGCCTCGAGATCCAATCTGGAGTCACATCAGCCTCTTGTGCAGGACCCGGAGGCAAGGGATTTACGGCTAGAGCCCCCCTGGCACCGAAGCGTCCTCCTGCTCCAAGTAGCACCGACGGAGAGACCTCTCGTGGCGGGTTCGGTCCACGTACCTGGCACGGCTAACAACCCCCTTGGATAGGGTCAGGCAGACAGTTGGGTGTAACTGATGCTGCCTCTCCCTTCAGGCTTTCAATCTAAAGCATTAGTTATTTTCCAACATTAGTTCCTTGAGCAAAGAAGAACAAATAGTGCTCCTAGGTGTACAAACACAAGCACTCCAGCGGTCGTTTATACTGCCAACTGCTAAGGTATAATTCCTTCTCTCTGAATACATCCAACATTCGATTCGGGATCAATTTTGACTTGGCAAGTTCCCAAGGGTTTCGTAAGCTAAGTTTCTTGTTTACCCTTTTTCCTTGGGTTAGGGTTTATACCCTTTTTTGACCCAAATTGTTTCCACCTTAGGTTTCCTTAAATTATAGACAATAAATCCTGGACAATCTCGTTGTCCTCACTTGATTGGTCAATTGCTTGCTAGGCAATTCTTAATTACCCTAACTTGGAAAATCAGCCCCAAGGAAGGGTGATGTAGCAGGATGACTACTCATCCTCTAAAAGTTAGACTTGTACTTAGAACTCGCCAACCTTGTTCTAAGGAGTGGCAATACTATTTTGTGATTTAGATGCATATCATGTGACGTTGCAACATTGTACGAGATAGGTGTCATATCTAACTTGTGGGATTAATTCTCCCATCATCCGGTATTCCATGGTCAAGAATACCCTTGGTCAAGATGTAGGGTTTGGCAGTCCTCTTGACCCAATCCAACCCTAACCTTACTAGGCCAATAATGCTTTGGCCCTAGGGTTCCTAATTTCATATGGAAGTTTAGTATTTGGTCAATTTATCCCTAGGGTGAGGACCCTAGATCGTTCTTGCATGGGCGTTTAGTTAACCCTAACATTCCGTGAATGTGGGTAGGATCTTTGGGATTGGAAATATTAGGTTGGCAACCCAAGTGCGATACTAGGCAGAATTTTATCGTAACTTAACCCTACCTAGCACTTTGAGGTGATTGTCATATACAATCTGATTGTACCTATGATTTTCATGTGTGCTACTTAACTATACACGAATTACTTGGTTGATTAACTAACCCACGATTAGGGACGATCATCCCTTTTAAAGATGCAAATACTTTTCCTAAAGGATGTAAATAATTGCAAGATATAACATTCCATGCAAACATGTGGTTTCAAGACCATAGACTTTTTCCTTCTATGCAGCTATAAGATCTACAATGATCGTTACTTTTCCTTGCCTAAACTATAATGATTGACAATTCAGAGCTAACTCATATAAACCCTACGTTGATTTACATCAAGAACTATGCTTGTAAACCCTTCGTTTAATGCATTGAATTCAAGCTTTAATATGAAAATGCATCCTTTCCTAAATACAAACTTTGAAAAAAGAACTCCATGCATGAGCGAATGCCATGAGACCATTAATGATTTAACCCGTCCTTTAGCACTTAACTGACCTAAAATGTAACCATCTTCGTATGCAATTTGCAAAGTTCGTAATTCCTTGCCATGCATTGCGATGATTTGGACATCATTCAATGGGCGTCTAAGATTATCCTCTATGTGAACCACGACTATGAATTTACTTCGTAAGTGCATCATGCGACATAAGCTCTATCCTTCTTAGCATGATATCATCTTCTAAGTTATGCATTATACGTTCAAGAAGATTGCAACTACCCTTGTCCACGGGAGTGCGAGCGATTTCAAATATTCGACATGCACTAAACTTTGTAAATCGAATGAATAAATGCATTCATAACTTCCCTACGAAAATTAAACATGCTTAAATGCATTCTTTTCATGCGGGTTTATTAATGGAACCTGGGCATTAGGACTCTGAGCGTTGTCCACGCGTGAACTCGGCGGGTTGGAAGCTCCTGCGTGTGCGCCTCGCGTATTTTGCTTAGGAGCCATCGATGACGTAGATCCTCGGCTCAACAAATTGGTCCTTGCCCTTTATCCAATTTTCGAACTCGCTTTTCGTTCGGGATCTCCCTCGCAACATGAGAGTTGGGCCTTGGGGGAACACACATTTAAAAAAAAACCCGGGGGCACGGTGAGAACAAGTCTTATGAAAGCCTTTATTGGAAGCTTCTAATGCTTCTGCCAGAATGATGTGGAGAGAGGAAATGGATGATTGGGAGAATGATGAGGGAGGTGATGCTGACGACGATGAAGATGATGATGATGGTGATTATGATGAGAATGGTGGCGTTGCAGGCGGTAACCCAGCAGCGTGAAGGTAGCGTGGGGGCGGGCAGCGCGATCTAGGGCAGCAACTCCACGATTCTCCTCCCTCCCCCCTCAAGCTTAAGGGGGAGGTTCTTATCGGCTTTCAGGGGGGGAGTAGCCACACAAGTGGTGGCCAACATGATCCCCTCCCCATGCTCCTCCTCCACTTAACTCGTCTCACACTCATACTCCCTCTCCCCGCCATACATCGGCTGAGGGGGAGGGGGTTATTAATAAAAAAAATTGCACAAATTTATCCATTATCCCTTTTGCTTTTCCCGTGAAGGGTGTTCCTGCGTGGGCTTGTGATTTCAAGCCATGGCTTTCTACACACAATGCGGGGTGGAGTTTGCTAGCGCACGCGGAGGGAGTACTTAGCCCAAAATTTCATCATTGCGGGAGACTATTTTGAACTACTTTTGCACGTGATTTTTGGGTCTTCAATATTTCGTTGTGGAAATATTACATTCTCTCCCCCTTAGAGGAATAGAGATGTCCTCATCTCGAGAAGAATTGGGGGTATTGTTGGTTGAGAGTAATTTCATCCATCCAAGTGGCATTCTCTTCGGGGGAATCTTTCCATTGGAAGAGGTATTCTCTCAAGGTTCCGGATCTCAAATGCCTTTCCCTAACATCTAAGATCGTGTTAGGCTGTAGCTCAAGGACTCCTTGGCTAGGCATTACAACTTGTTGATCATTGAGGAGGGGTGTTGAGAATCAGCAATCACACTCACTAAACAGCCTCTTTGTATGGAGCTTCAGGTTCAAGGATATGCAGGCTAACTTATCCCATATGCACAATGGTGCCTACTGTAGTTTCCTACTTTCCTATAAAGCATTGTACTTGCTTCCTTTCTTAATGCAATGATAGTACTCTTTTCTTATCAGTGAAGTGTCAATGTCATTGTCCACATACACAAGATTGTGTTTATGAGTCCAAATCTCAATCTTGGAACCTAATTTACTTGTGTAACAAACAGTGTCTTTGTCTTCTCCATCATGAGTCCACACTTCTCATTTCATCCTCCATAGCTTCCGGTTTTGCCATGCTCTAGATCCCGCATTTCTCACAGAAGCATTGTAGGCAAACTCAACCAGTGGCAAATATTGAATCCACTTTTTGGGTTCGCGATAGTAGTGTGCCCTAAGCATATCTTCAATGACTTGGTTGACTCGTTCTGTTTGACCATCGGTTTGGGGATGATAAGCTGTACTGAAACAAAGTTGAGTCCCAATGGCCTTGAAGATAGCCCTCCAGAAGTGTGATGTGAAGAGAGAGTCACGATCACTAATGATTCTTCTGGGTAACCCATGTAGTTTGAATATCTCCTTGATGAATAACCTTGCAATGTCTAAGGCTTTATAGTTTGTCTTAACAGGGATAAGATGTGCAACCTTGGTGAGCATATCCACCACAACCATAATGGAGTTGTATCCTCCTTGAACTTGGGGTAGGCCAACAACAAAGTCCATACTAATGAATTCGTGTAATATTTCTGCAATGAAATATTAATCAACCCTAAACCCCACACACCTCGCGCTAAATGCAACCCAAAGTAATCTCCCGCAATGTTAAATGTTGGTGGCTAAGTGCTCCCTCCGCGCGCATTAATTAACTCCAGCTCCGTGTCGTGTATGGAAGACCGTGGCATGAAATTGCAAGCCCACACGGGAACACCCTTCACGGGAAAAGGAAAAAGGATAATGGTTAAATTTTGTGCAAATTTTTTTAATAACCCCCTCCCCCTCAGCCGATGCATGGCAGGGAGAGGGAGTGTGAGAAAAACATGACTTGTGTGGAGTGGTGGAGGGCATGGGGAGGTGGCATGCAGCCCGACACTTGGATGCTACCCTCCCCCCCTTAGTCCTATAAGACCACCCCCTCCCCAAGCTTCAGGGGAGGAGGAGAGAGAAGGGAGTCATGCCGTCTGTCAAGCTACCGTGCTGCCCGCCATTGTTGTCGTCTGCTGCCACCGCTAGGCCACGCTGCTGCCGCCTACATCATCACCATCGCCATCATCATCATAATCATCACCCTCATCTTCTTCGTCGTCATTCTCATCATGTCCCTCATCAACATTCTCTCTCCATGTCACTAGTCTGCCATAGAAGCTTAGAAGATTCTTTTTGGAAGCTTCTAAATTAAAGCCTCCATAAGCCCTATTCGGCCATGCCTTCCCAGGGTGCTTTAAACCTGTAACCACAAGGCCGTGTCCTATGCAAGAGAGGGAGATCGTGGATTGGGAGACTTCAGAACGTGCGAGTAATCCAAGGGGGAGTTGCTGCGACGAAATTCACTGCATAATGACTCCAAAGATAAAGACGCGAGGCACACATGCGGGAGTCTCCAACCCGAGTTCACGCATGGACAACGTTACGAGTCCTCATGTCCAGGTTCCAATTGTATTCTCGCATGCGAGGGGATGCGTTAAGCATGATGGTTTTTAGGAAAAATTTAAATGCATTTATTCATTCGTTTACGAACTTAGTGCATGTCGTGCATTTGAAATTGCTTGCACTTCCAAGTTGCAATCCTGAACGCATATTGCATAAGTTAAAAGGAGGATTTGTCTAAATGCATCCTTGATTTCCTCGTGAAAAAGAACAGTGCATAATGCACTTAGGTAATAATTTCCTAGTTGTAATTTGTAGGAGATAATCGTTGACGTCCATTAAATGTTGTCTGAGTAGTTGCAATGCATGAAAGGGATTTATGTACCATGCAAATTGCATGCGATGATAATTACATCCTAGGTTGGGCTAAGTGTTGAAGGACGAATTAAATCATTAATGGTCTCATGTCATTCACTCATGCATGGAGTTCTTTTATCGAAGTTTGTATTTAGGGAAGGATGCATTTTCATATTAAAGCTTGCATTCAATGCATTAAACGAAGGGTTTATAGGTATAGTTCCTGATGTAAATCAACTTAGAGTTTATACGAGTTATCTTTGAATTGTCCATCATTATAGTTTAGGCAAGGAAAAGTAATGATCATTGTAGAACTTATAGCTGCATAGAAGGAAAAATCTATGAATCGCATATTTGCATGGAATGTTATGTCTTGTAATTATTTACATCTTCTAAGAAACGTATTTGCATCTCTAAGGAAAGATCACCTCTTGTCGCAAGGCAATTGGATCAATTAGGTAAATCGCTTGTAATGGTGTAACTCAAGTGATGATCACCTCAATGCGCTAAGTAGAGCTAAGCCGCGATAAAATTCTACCTAGTATCGCACTCGAGAAACCGACTTAATAATTCCGACCTCAAAGGTCCTACCCACATTCCCCGAATGTTAGGGTTAGCTGAACGCCTATGCAAGAACGATCTAGGGTCCTCACCCTAAGGATCAATTGGCCTAATACTAGGCTTCTGAAAGGAAATTAGAAACCCTAGGGCTAAGCATTATCAGCCTAGCAGGGTTAGGGTTGGGTTGGGTCGAGAGGACTCCCAAACCCTACATATGACCAAAGTATTCTTGACCTGGGAATATCGTGTGATGGGAGAAATAATCCCACAAGTTAGGTGCGACACTTATCTTGTGCAACAAGTTGCAGCGTCGCATGGTTTTGTGTCTAGATCACAAAATGGTATTGCCACTCCTTAGAACAAGGTTGGCAAGTTTCAAGTACAAGTCTAATTTGCAAGAGGATGAGTAGTCATTCTGCTACATCACCCTCTTTGAGGCTGATTTGCCAAGTTAGGGTAATTATGAATTGCCTAGCAAGAAATTGGCAAATCAAGTGAGGACAATGGGGTTGTCTAGGATTTATTGACCTTAATTTAAAGAAATGTAAGGTGGAAACAATTTGGGTTAACTGGGTATAAACCCTAACCCAAGGATAAAAGGGTAAATAAGCAACTTAGCTTACAAAACCCTTGGGATCTTGCCAAGTCACAATTGATCCCAGATCGAATGCTAGATGCATTCGGAGAGAAGGATTCACACCTTAGCAGTTGGCCGTATAAAAAACCACTGGAATCCTTGTGTTTGTACACTTAGGATCACTGTTTATACTTCATTGATCAAGGAATTAATGCTGGAAAATAACTAATGCTTCAGGTTGAAAGAGAGGCAGCATCAGTTACCCTTGACTGTCTGCCTGACCCTATCCAAGGGGGTTGTTAGCCGCGCCGGGTACGTGGACCGAACCCGCTGCAAGAGGTCTCTCTATGGTGGGTGCTACTTGGAGCAGGAGGACGCTTGGGTGCCAGGGGGGCTCTGGCCGTAAATCCCTTACCTCCGGGTCCTGCATAAGAGGCCGACGTGACTTGAGATTGGATCTTGAGGCCCGCATACTAGTCAATGGGTGGAAACTTGGAATAGCGATCCCTGAGGATTGCTCGAATTGCCTTTGGGCGGATTATGGAATTGCCTTCGGGATGGATTATATGATGTATTCCAAAGACTGATAAATAAGATCAAATGTTGAAAATGAACTTGTTTGACATTATTTTTCTATGTCAGTGCTTAATTTACGTGAAGGAACCAGTGATTAATTGGCTAATTGAGGAAGTTATTTTTGCTTGTCAAACTAAATGTGGTAGGTAATTAGACAACTAAAGCAACCCAATGAAAGTGCGGTGGATATGACCATGGGTCCGTCCTATGGAAGGGTGGTCGCGGTTGGCTGGGAACTTTTCTCAACGGAATTGATAGCAAGGTAATGATGACTTAGAATCTATAGAGCTAGAGTCCCGATTTGTACTGTTTTAGGGGAATGGAATGGGACTATGCCTTACAGGCAGAGAGGTCGAGATTTGCATCACTCTCGTTTCCCATTCTCCTTGAACCAAGTGTAGTATAAATCTGCTTCGACCCTGATGTTTCTTTGTAAAGTAGTTCGTTTGGGGCTCGATGCTAGTTACCTCCGAGGAACTTGATCATTAGGGAAACCCCGATTCAGGTCGATCCTAAGTGGGAACGGCTGGAATGCTTCCGCTTCGTGGTAGACTCGAGAGGACCTAGATCGCAAACCCCGTGACATTCCGTGGGAGTGCCGAGCGGCGCTTTCTGGACTCTCTTCCCGATGGGCTGCTAAGACGTGTCCTACAAGTGGACAGGGGAACATGTTACAGTTGGTATTAGAGCAAACCAACGAGGATCTAATATCCAAGTGCGATACTAGGCAAAATTTTATCGTAACTTAACCCTACCTAGCACTTTGAGGTGATTGTCATATACAATCAGATCGTACCTATGATTTTCATGTGAGCTACTTAACTATACACGAATTAATTGGTTGATTAACTAACCCATGATTAGGGACAATCATCCCTTTTAAAGATGCAAATACTTTTTCTAAAGGATGTAAATAATTGCAAGATATAACATTCCATGCAAACATGCGGTTTCAAGACCATAGACTTTTTCCTTCTATGCAACTATAAGATCTACAATGATCGTTACTTTTCCTTGCCTAAACTATAATGATTGACATTCAGAGCTAACTCCATAAACCCTTCGTTGATTTACATCAAGAACTATGCTTGTAAACCCTTCGTTTAATGCATTGAATTCAAGCTTTAATATGAAAATGCATCCTTTCCCAAATACAAACTTTGAAAAAAGAACTCCATGCATGAGCGAATGCCATGAGACCATTAATGATTTAAACCGTCCTTTAGCACTTAACCAACCTAAAATGTAACCATCTTCGCATGCAATTTGCAAAGTTCGTAATTCCTTGCCATGCATTGCGATGATTTGGACACCATTCAATGGGTGTCTAAGATTATCCTCTATATGAACAATGACCATGAATTTACTTCATAAGTGCATCATGTGACATAAGCTCTATCCTTCTTAGCATGATATCATCTTCTAAGTTATGCATTATACGTTCAAGAAGATTGCAACTACCCTTGTCCACGGGAGTGTGAGTGATTTCAAATATTCGACATGCACTAAACTTTGTAAATCAAATGAATAAATGCATTCATAACTTCCCTACGAAAATTAAACATACTTAAATGCATTCTTTTCATGTGGGTTTATTAATGGAACCTGGGCATTAGGACTCGGAGCATTGTCCACACATGAACTCGGGTTGGAAGCTCTCGCGTGTGCGCCTCGTGTCTTTTGCTTAGGAGCCATCGATGACGTAGATCCTCGACTCAACAAACTGGTCCTTGGCGATTTCTGAGCTCACTTTTCGTTCGGGATCTCCCTCGTAGCACGAGAGTTGGGCCTTGGGGGAACACGGATTTAAAAAAAAACCCGGGGGCACGGTGAGAACAAGGCTTATGAAAGCCTTTATTGGAAGCTTCTAATAGAAGTTTCTAATGCTTCTGCCACAGAATGACGTGGAGAGAGGAAATGGATGATTAGGAGAATGATGAGGGAGGTGATACTGAGGACGATGAAGATGATGATGATGGTGATTATGATGATGATGGTGGCGTTGCAGGTGGCAGCCCAGTAGCGTGAAGGCAGCGTGGTGGCGGGCAGTGCGATCCAGGGCAGCAGCTCCACGATTCTCCTCCCTCCCCCCTCAAGCTTAAGGGGGAGGTTCTTATAGGCTTTCAAGGGGGGGAGTAGCCACACAAGTGGTGGCCAGCACGATCCCCTCCCCATGCTCCTCCTCCACTTAACTCCTCTCACACTCATACTCCCTCTACCCACCATGCATCGGTTGAGGGGGAGGGGGTTATTAATAAAAAAATTTGCACAAATTTATCCATTATCCCTTTTTCTTTTCCCGTGAGGAAGGGTGTTCCCACGTGGGCTTGCGGTTTCAAGCCACGACTTAATAACACGATGCGGGATGGAGTTTGCTCGTGCACGTGGAGGGAGTACTTAGCCCAATATTTTATCATTGCAAGAGATTATTTTGAACTGCTTTTGCACGTGATTTTTGGGTCTTCAATATTTTGTAGTGAAAATATTATAGTTGCCATTGTTGAAGAGATGAAGCTTTTCAAATTTGGGCTAAAGTTGTTGAAATGCATGGATCTAGAGCATGGCTATGGCAGATGAAACACAAAGAGAAGGTTCATGATGACACAGAAAGGAACCAACTGTTACTCAAGTGAATTAGGTTCCAAGATGGAATCTTGGACTCATAAACACAATCTTGAGTATAACACTGACTATGACTGAAAGGACAAAGTATAGTTGTATTCCATCATTGAATGATAAGAAGGCATATCACTTTATAGGCTCATGATGGTTCCCTTTTTCTCCACTGTGCTTATGGGATTCAAGAATCCTATATTTCAACCATCCTCTCTAGTAAGCTGTTTGAGTCTTGCCCTATTGCTCCATATAAAGAGGCTATCACATGGGTGTGATTGCATATTTCTCAACACCCCTAATCAATCACAACTATCAAGAAAGCATTAAGTGTACATAGGCTGTCATGAGTAGAACCTTGCTAAGTGTGGGTATGCCACAAACATGGTAAGCACCACATGTTGTCGTAGAAAGGCTAAGTGTGGGTACCAAAAAAAAAACATGGCTAACATCTAGGAGCCGTTACAAGGCCTCACTAAGTGTGTAGTGGCTATTTATGCATAGGCTACATGAGGAGTTTTACAAGGTGTATGTCAAGAGCATTAATGGCAAGAACATACAATAAGAAGTTCTAGTGAAAAGTAGAGTCAAGGATAGATAGGCCTTTGTGATTTTCTTCATTAGATATGTCATGGTAGGCATAACACATCTTCTTTTCTTTGTCTTCTTCTTTGATGTAGTCCATTTTTCTTTCTTTGATGCTCTTTTTGTCTTCATGGTCTTCTTTTTCTTTGGTCTTTCTCTTTCTCGTATGTCTGGTCTTCTTCTTCATTATGGTCATTATGGTCTTCATTGACTTTGTCTTCTCCTTTATGGTCTTTTTGGTCTTTTTCTTCATTGACTTTGCTTGCATTAGTCTTCATGTCCATGTCCCCCTCAAGCAAAGAGGTCACAATCTTTGATTTTTCCATAATGACCAAGGTAGCTAGAATGTCTGCAAAATCTTCAAATAAGATCATTGTTTGCACTTTAGAACAGTAGTAAGTCTATCCATTCCTGCAAGTAGAACAAACAATTCTTCCATGTAGTATAGATGAGCAACATGAGTCATGTTACTCTTCATGAGAAGTATTTGTATAAAATTCTTCATGTTTAGCCTTCAGTGATAGGTAATCAGCTTCAAATGACTGAGAATAACCATCAACCTATATAATCTTGAGTGTGCTAAAAAGCACAAGTGCCAAAAAGCACTAGGCTAGTATCAAGAGATACTAGCTCTCTGAAGAACTAGATGTCAAGTATTTGATGCTTGTCTTGTCATTTGAGTCCCCTCCTTGCTGCTGGAAACTAAGGTTAGAGTGGAAAGAACTCTAGTAGGTGAAATTGAAGTGTTTTATGAGCTTGAAGAAACTTGGCTATGGCTGCACTTTAGGGTTTTAGGGCAGGGGCCTAAATTTTCACTCATTGCAGCTCACAGAGGTAGCCATTTTGAAATTTTATTTTTGTGTAGCACTTTAGGGGTGGGTGTGTTAGAAGGTGGTCGGTTGCTCCCATTTTCATGCTCTCTTTTCTAGTCTTGCTCGGTTTTCATCATTTTCTTTTTGGTTTTCCTCAAGAGTTGGTATCAAGTACAACTTCCATGGAGAAAAAATAAGAGGCATTGCAAACAAAATGAACCAAGATACTTTAAGTGATTGGTAGAAAATATGGGCATGGTAAGGACTTCTTAGTTTACTTTGTAATTCATGTGTTTACTTCATAAGTACTTAATGTTCTTGTTGATCCAAATCTTGATAACCAATGGTTGGATAGAATATTTGCATTGATATAGCTTTCACTATGTGGTTACTATTGCCAAGTTGAAATTCTTGGCGGATGTTAAGATGAAAGAAGAGAAAAGGCTATTGTTGCTATCTATCTTGGGCTCAAACAAGAGATTGAAAGATATATGTGGTATGCTATCCTCAAACAACAAGTATAGATTGTGAGTGCTAATCCAAAAGCTTCCAAGATCCTAACATTGTTAGAGTGATGTATATTATGTGACATTAATGGATTTTATCTATTGTTAAGGTAGTTGGCATGAGAATTCTTTATAGAAAAGGTGGAGATTGAGGCAATTCAATAATTAGAGAACTTGAAAAAGGTATTTTTGTTTTGGGTACTCCATTGCATCTTCCACAATATTACTTATCATCAAGATTATATGGAGGGTGTAAACTTGGAGGCTAGAAAGTATATTTTTGCCCAACTAAGAGCAAGAGAGAAAGCTATGGATGTATGGGTATCAAAGAAGGTGAAATGCACTCAATTAGAAAGAAAAATGAATTAAGTAACTATGGCTTCCTATCAAGTTGTGTACATGTAGCTAAACAATGCATAATTGATTATACTAATCGATTGGCACTATAACTATACTATTTGTAAGTAGGTGCAACAAACTAAATATAATAAGTGATAAGTTAGTGACCATGTGAAGATTATAATGACCACCGACATGCTAAGTGTAGACATGCAGACCCATCTAGCTAGGCAGTCCTTCATCAATATTCACACACATCCACTACAAGGGAATGGAAAAATAGTGACAACCATTTGTGATGGAAAATAGTGGCATTGTTGTTAGTGTCGCTATGCTAATAGCGATGTCGCTCTAAGAAAAAAAAAGGTCAAAAACCCAAGCGTGGCATTTGCTGCAAACATTTTGAAGAGAGAATGAGAGAGCTTGTCGCCTTGAGAGGGAGAGGGAGAGGAAGAGGGAAAGAGAGAGAGGGAGAGCTTCTCACCATCACCGCTGCTACCATGGCCATACATGAAGAAGAAGGAGAAGTGCACGAGGAAGAAAGAATGGACGTCGCAACAAAGAGGAGGCAAAGAATCCATCCTCGGGCCTGTTTCGTAGGTACATTGCCTCTTCTTGCTTTGTTTTTGTGTTTTCTTCTTTTCTTTTGTTTGTTTTTCTTTGTAATGAGATGCATTGAAAGAGAGAAAAAGAGAGGAAAGGGGAGAGGGAGAAGAAGGATGGAAGAGGAAGAGAAAACAAGAGAGAGAAAAAAGAGGAAAGATAACAAAGAAAGAGAGGAAGAGAGAAAGAGAGAGAGAAAGGGAGGGAGAGATGATAATGAGTGAGAGAAACAATGGGGGGGAGAAAAACAAAGAGAGAAGCAACAAAGAAAGAGAAAAAGAGAAAGAAAGAGAGGGGGGAAAGAAAAAGAAACATAGAGTGAAGAAAGAGGTGGATAAAAAGGTGAGGTAAAAAGAGGAAGGAGAGTGAAAAAAAAGAGAGCCAAAAAGAGAAGGGAAGAAAAAGGGACGAAAAGAGGGAGAAAAAGAGAGATAGAGAAAACAAGAAATAGAGAGTAAGAGCGAAGGAGAGAGAAAAATGGAAAGAATGAGAGAATTAGAGAGAACGGAATGATAGAAAAATAAAAGGAGAGGGGGAAGAGAGACACAAAGAGGGGTGGGGAGAGAGGGTCTTTCAATGTCTTGTTTTATGAGTTTTTATTTTCTATCTTTGATTTTGATTGTAATGAGATGCGTCGAGTGTGAGTGGAGAGGAAAAGAGAGAAAGACATATAGAAAAGAAGGGAGGACAAGGAAAATAGAGACAAAGTGAGAGTGGGGAGGGAAGATGGGGGAGAGAAAGAAACATTGAGAGAGAGGGGGTGGAGAGAGAAATAAAGAAGGACGAAGGGAGGCCAATAAAAAAGAGAAAGAGAGAGAGAATGTGAAAGGTGGGAAGAGAAATAAAGCGGGAAGGGAGGCAAATAAAAAAAGGAAAAAGAGAGAGAAAGAGGGGCGAGGAGAGAAATAAAAAGGGGTATAGATAAAGACAGAGAGACATGGAGAGAAAATGAATGGATAAATAGAGATGGAGAGACAAACAAATAAAGGGAAAGGGAGAGAAAGAGGAGTAGAGATTCAAATAAAGAAAGATCATCAATGAGGAGAACAAAAACTTCTTATTTGTCATAACGTAGACCAAATGGAGAATGATGATGGTCATGATATCCAAGATTGCAAGGCATATCTTAATTAGTGTGTTCCATGTCCTTGCTCTAAATGCAAGCTAGCAATTAGACAAAGCATCACTTGTCTATAGAACATGCACGATGCTTCAACGAGTTTCAATCAGGGATCATTGGATTAGGTGATCTCAAACTTTGAGCGAACGGTAAGAAAAGTGTGTATCCATCATGCTTTATATTTGCAAAGTAATTGAATATCATATACAAAAACATTAGACATGCTCATAAAATTTATACAAGGAGGCAAGGCCTCATCCCAAGGAATGAACCTATTGCAGCCAATTAGAAGAGTTTGTGGACATGCGATGGATGGAGTGCCTGAGCCAATATACCAATTGGAAGGCATGACTTAGTCTACACCCTTGATACCAAAGGAGACAATCAGTCTTCGGACCTTCCTCCAATATTGAAGCTTGAGATAGAGGCAATGATTGATGCATTGATGCCCATGGATGTCGATCATCTAATCCCCTAAGAGAGGAAGCGTCCATACCATTATATGATGGGTGTCGAGTATCTCACTTGAAGATGTTGGTTGCACTTCTAAGTGTGCAAGAAAAGTACGGGTGGAGCGATGTGAGTGTGGCCGAGTTGTTCAGGTACATTCTATGCTCCATTGATTTTTTTACTCCATTATAAGAAACACTTGTTGTGCTTTTTCAAGGCATCTTCTAATTTTTTTTAAAAGGTTGCTAAAGTATCATATATTACCACCTAGAAACACGATGCCTGAGTCCCATGATGATGCGCGACTGGTGTTATGAAAGCTTCGCATGAACTACAAAAGCATCCATCCACGTGTCAATGATTGCGTACTATTTCTGGGAGACTATGGGACTATGGAGACATGTCCAAAGTGTGGTGCTCACAGGTATCAATAGGACTTGCAAGGGCAAACCATCCCTCATTCACTGATTGCTCAACATTATATGCAATCTATAGCCTACCTTGTGTGTGCTTCCCAAACAAACACTTGAAGACTTATAGATTCGAAATCTATAACCTGTGCACCCACTTTTGACCAATATAACCAAAATCATAGTATACCGTGAAACTGTTGTCCACAACCTTATTACTCCAAAACAAAGATTGAAATAGCCTTAAATGGCTAAAAAAGAAGTAAGAAAGTCTTAAGAGGATGAACTACTGAATATGTAATGTTGTCCTCATACACCAAATCTCATAGTAATCTGAGAGTTTTGCTTTGCCTTGCTTTTGGTGCCTCCATAAGCACTATCCAAGAGAAAGAGTAGAAGAATGGGAGAACTTCTTACCCAATGCTTGCTTGCTTGAATCCTTGCTTCTTTTCCTTCACTTCAATCTTCAACACTAGCCTCTTTGAGTGGTATTTCCCTAATATCATGTCAAGAATTGTATGGTGGAGGGACTTGGTTTAGTTGTTGCACCAAACACAACATACACACGAGGAAGCTCACTCAAGAAAATAAGAAGAAAGATGGAGGCTAAAACGTTCTCTTATTGATTTATTCTTCTTCTCTTGTACACAATACAATATACACAAAATATAGATAAGATACAATATAAAGAAAAGTGGCCTACTAAGTCAATAGTGCATAACTGGCCATACTAATTGATTAGCACTATAACTATACTAGATGTAGGTATATGCAACAAACTAAATATAATAAGTGATAAGTCAATGGCCATGTGAGGATCATAACGACCATCGACGTGCTAAGTATAATCATCCAAACCCATCTAGCTAAGTGGTCCATCATCAATGTATGCACGTGTTGAGCTTGCCGTCTCAATGCACTATTTACACATGGTCAAAGTGGATCCATTGATCTCCCAAATATCCACCAAGTTGCATTCTATTAATAAAGGTCAACTCCTAAGCTTGGTCCAACAGTAGGCATCTTCAATATATGTGGCATGACATTGTCTCCAAGGTGCTGTGGAAATAAAACACTATGAAAGAAGGGATACATGCATTCTTTTCAGTGCCAAAATTGCATCAACCCCACCATCAACATGTCTCATGTCTCTTCTAGCAATGTTTGCTAACCTTTGCATCCTTGTTCTTTGAGATAATGGGGTAAGATTCTTGATTATTGACCTTTACAATCATCTTTTGAAAGCAATATTTCCATCACAATATTTTAACCAACAAGATACTTTAATGCATTTACAATACACAAAAGGATTTATTTGTGCACAAGTTTACATTCAATTTGCTTTTGCTTTTGTTGAGATAAGCTATCTTGCACAAGGTGATCATGAAAACCAACATGAATAACATTCCTTATGGTATTCACTTTGTCAAAGGGAATACAATAGTATATATATGCATCACAAACCTTTACACATTCAAGAGACATTCCACAATGTGTACACTTTAAGGACCTACCATCTAGCTACATAGGGCTAGTTGAGGAAGGATGCCTCTTTAGCTTACCTTTCCATTTGGTCTCATTGGCCATGCCAATCCTTTCCATATATGGAAATTCTAAGGAGAAGCATCTAAGATAACCACAACATTTTCTCAATCCTCACATTTCCATTGAAGAAATCTTGAGAAACGGAAGTGTATGCTACCCAAGCATGCCCATCATTATTTTGGTCCATTCCATACATTGATCTCTTATCAATCGACATGGATGGCAACTCAAACATGACATATCAATTATATGAAATCAGTAGCTCATCCACCATTTGTATCTCTTTGACAGATCAGTATATGTAACATGTAGAGAAATCAATAAGGGAAGCCTACTTGCACACTCGTTGAGTCAAGCATTTGCTTCACAACACAAGGATATGCTTAACCTGAAGATTATAGATGATAAAATTTTCACCATGTAGCTTGAATCCCTTGCTCCCAACTTTTAGACTCATCATTGGTATTGCCATGAAAACACTTGGTTGGTTTGTTGCTTGGCTATATCTCCACATCAATATCTTCACCAATGTTCAAATGAAAATTAAGCTCTTCCAATGCCACCTTGAGGAAACACAAGTCATACCTTATTGACAACATACTAAGACTACCATACCTAATTTTTACAATGTTTGGCATTATTGCTAGAATGAATGACTTGTAAAGAAGCCAAGAGGAATAGTTAGAACATCAATAGATTTGAATTGTCTAAACAAGAGAAGAGATGGTCTTTGAGTGATCTCGTATTCCATATGCATGATTTTGAACAATTATATTAATTCATTCCTATAATTTTCCACTTTTTAATAACTTTTAGTTTTTTGTTAATGATGTTGTACACACTAAATAATTCCATTAATGACCACTAACTCGTCTAATGGTCATTTACTCACCCTCTCTCTCTCTCTCTCTCACTCATGGTCATTTCACTCACTCCTCTTTTAGTGCACCTCTCTCTCATTCACTCCACCTCTCTCTCTCTCTCTCTCTCTCTCTCTCTCTCTCTCTCTCTATCTATCTCTCTCTCATTTGAAGTGCAAGGGTAGAATACAAGTGCACACTACACACACATTAGCCACAATCACCAAACAACCCTTTTGCAAATCCTTGCGGACACATGCATTTTAAAACACAAAGAGATTGATCTCCATCTTCCCTTCCTATGGACACCATGTTTTGACGTTAGATTGATCTCCATATTTACCTCAATAAGGGTTTTACTTCTTTGATAAGTGATTGTCTTGTGTGGCACCAACTATGAGTGCAGCTGTGCAAAATAGGTGCATTTTAAAATGCATCATTTTTTCTCCCCACTAGTTTCTTCAAGCCTAAGAAGAAGAAGAAGAAGAAGAAGAAGAAGAAGAAGAAGAAGAAGAAGAAGAAGAAGATGATGATGATGATGTAACGTGTCCACTTGTAGGATACGTCTTAGCAGCCCATTGGGAAGAGAGTCTAGAAAGCTCCGCCCGGCACTTCCAAGGAATGTCACGGGGTTTGCGATCTAGGTTTTCTCGAGTCTGCCACAAAGCAAAAGCACTCCGACCGTTCCCACTTAGGACCGACCTGAATCAGGGTTTTTCCTATTGGTCAAGTTCCTAGAATGGTAGCTAATGTCGAGCCCCAGACAAACTACTTTACGTAGAAACATCAGGGTCGAAGTGGATTTATACTGCACTTGGTTCAAGGAGAATGGGAAACGAGAGGGATGTGAAGCTCGACCTCTCTGCCTGTAAGGCATAGTCCCATTCTGTTCCCCTCAAACAGCATAAATCGGGACTCTAGCTCTAGATTCTAGGTCATTGTTACCTCGCTGTCAATTCCTTTGAGAAAAGTTCCCGGCCAACCGGGACCACCCATTCGTAGGACGGACCCAGGGTCACATCCACTGCACCTTCCTCTGGTTGCTTTAGTTATCTAATTACCTACCACATTTAATTTGACAAGCAAAAATAGCTTCTTTAATTAACCAATTAATCACTGGTTCCTTTACGTAACTTAGGCACAGACATAGAAAAACAATGTCAAGCAAGTTCTTTTTAAACATTTGATCTTTATTTATCAGTCTTTGGAATACATCATATAATCCAGCCCGAAGGCTATTCCACACAAAGGCTATTCCAGTTATCCTCAGGGATCGCTATTCCAAGTTCCGCCTGTTGACTAGTATGCGGGTCTCGAGATCCCATCTCTAGTCATGTCGGCCTCTTGTGCAGGATCCGGAGGCAAGGGATTTATGGCCAGAGCCCCCTGGCACCCAAGCGTCCTCCTTCTCCAAGTAGCATCGACAGAGAGACCTCTCGCGGCGGGTTTTGTCGACGTACACGGCATGGCTAACAACCCCCTTGGATAGGGTCAGGCAGACAGTCGGAGGTAACTGATGCTGCCTCTCCCTCCATGCTTTCAACCTGAAGCATTAGTTATTTTCCAGCATTAGTTCCTTGAGAAAAGAAGAAGAAACAGTGCTCCTAAGTGTACAAACACAAGCACTCCAATGGTCATTTATACAGCCAAGTGCTAAGGTGTGAATCCTTCTCTCTGAATACATCCAACATTCGATCTGGGATCAATCGCGACTTGGCAAGATCCCAAGGGTTTCGTAAGCTAAGTTGCTTATTTACTCTTTATCCTTGGGTTAGGGCTTATAGCCTGTTAAACCAAATTGTCAATACCTTAGGTTTCCTTATATTAAGGTCAATACATCCTAGAAAACCCTATTGTGCTCACTTGATTGGTCAATTGCCTGCTAGGCAATTCATAATTTCCCTAACTTAGAAAATCAACCCCAAGGAAGGGTGATGTAGCAGGATGACTATTCATCCTCTAGAAAATTAGACTTGTACTTAGAACTTGCCAACCTTGTTCTAAGGAGTGGCAATACTATTTTGTGATTTAGACACAAAACCATGTGACGTTGCAACTTGTTGTATGAGATAGGTGTCGCACCTAACTTGTGGGATTATTTCTCCCATCACACGGTATTCCTTGGTCAGGAATACCTTTGGTCAAGATGTAGAGGGTTTGTGAGTCGTCTTGACCCGATCCAAACCCTAACTCTACTTAGGCCGATAACGCTTTGGCCCTAGGGTTCCTAAATTCATACGGAGGTCTAGTATTTGATCAATTGATCCTTAGGGTGAGAACCCTAGATCGTGCTTGCATGGGCGTTTAGATAACCCTAACATTCCAGGAATGTGGATAGGATATTTGGGATTGAAAATATTAGGTTGACATTCTAAGTGCGATACTAGGCAGAATTTTAGCGTAACTTAACCCTACCTAGCACTTTGAGGTGAACATCATTTGCAATCTAATCGTACCTTTATGATTTTCATGTAAGCTACTCAACTATATGCGGATTACTTAGTTGCTCTAACCAACCCACGATTTAAGATGATCTTTCTATTGAAGATACAAATACATTCTTCTAAATTTGCAAGTACTTTCCCCTAAAAGATGTAGGTAACTAGGTGAGATGCATCATTCCATGCGAGTATGCAACTTCAATCCACAGACCTTCTACTTTTATGCAACTTAGAGATCATTCTCTTCCTTGCCCTATACTACGTTGATGCAATGAAACCAAAGCTTTAATATTTTTAATGAAGATGCATTCAAACTTTGATAAAGAACTCCATGCATGAGCGAATACCATGAGTCCATCATCAAATTAATCCTTCCTTTAGCACTTAACCCGACCCAAAAATGTAACTAGCATCGCATGCAATTTGCAAGGTACATAAATCCTTTCGATGCATTGCAACTATTCGGACATCATCTAATGGGCGTCTATGATTATTTTATATGTGAATCACAACTATGCATTATGTGTTATATGCCTTGTCCTTTGCGCGATGCAACAAAGATGCCTTTACACACTTCCATCTTTTTTCTTATGCATCATGCGTCCAGGATTGCATCTTGACCACGGAAGTGCAAGGAATTGCAAATGTACGACATGCAACTAAATTTTGTAATTGGGCGAGCAAATAAATTTCCCAATGTATTTAAACTTGCCTACGAGAATTTAACATGCCTAGTGCATCCTTTTCATGCGGAATTTATTTTTAGGAACCTGGGCATTAGGAATTGGAGCGTTGTCCACTCACGTACTCGGGGTGGAAGCTCCCACGTGTGCTCCTCTCGCCTTTTGCTTAGGAGCCATTGATGCGGTAGATTTCGACGCAATGAACCTTCCTTGGCTCCCTTACACACTTCGAGGGTGCTACTGTCCAAGATTATCTCTTCCGTGTAGGACCTTAGGCCTTGCATACACGATTTTTAAAACCTGAGAGCATACGGGTGAATAAGGCCTATGGAAGCCTTAATGGAAGCTTCCAATAGAAGCTTCTAAGCTTCTGTGACAGGCTAAATAACGTGGAGGAGGGGAGATGATTGGGAGGATGATGAAGATGACGATGGAGGAGATGAAAACAATGATGATGATGCTGATGATGATGGTGATGATGGCGATGGAGGCGGCAGCCTGGCGGCATGACCAGGGTGGCGGTGACTATGGAGACTGACGGTGGGCAGCATGATGACCTTCTCGCTCTCCCTCCTCAAGCTTGGGGAGGGGGGGTCTTATATAGGTAGAAGGGGGGAGGGTAGCCACACACGTGGCAGGGTGCATGCCCTCCTCCCCCATGCCCCTCCTCCACTTAGCTCATACTCCCTCTCCCTGCCATGCAACGGCTAAGGAGGAGAGGGTTAATAAAAAAAAAAATTTACAAAAATTTATCCATTATCTCTTTTTTCCCCTTGAAGGGGTGTTCTCATGTAGGCCTACGGTGGCTTGTGGTTTTCAAGACACGGCTTCCTGTACATGACACGAAGCTAGAGTTCGTTGATGCACGCGGAGGGAGCACTTAGCCACCAACATTTATCGTTGCGGGAGATTACTTTGGGTTGCTTTTTGCGCGTGGTGTGCGGGGTCTAGGGTTGATTAATATTTCATTGCATAAATATTATATTCTCTCCCCCTTAGAGGAATCAAGATGTCCTCATCTTGAGAAGAATTGGGGTATTGTTGGTTGAGAGTACTTTCATCCATCCAAGTGGCATCCTCTTCGGGATAATCTTTCCACTGGACGAGGTATTCTCTCAAGGTCCTGGATCTCAAATGCCTCTCCCTAACATCTAAGAACTTGTCAGGCCATAGCTCAAGGACTCCTTGGCTAGGCATTACAACTTGTAGATCATCAAACACGTGACTAAGGTTAGGTACATACTTCTTCAATAGACTGATATGGAATAAATTATGACCTTTTAGGTTCTTAGGGAGTTGGTCTATAAGCAATAGGCCCTAGGCACTTGAGAATCTTGTAAGGTCCACAATACCTTGGACTTAGCTTTTTGCATTCACCCAAGGATAGGGAACTCTTCTTTGGATGTACGTGAATGAAGACCATATCACCTTCAATGAAGGATTTGTCTTGATGTTTCAGGTCTGCATAAGCCTTCTATCTGTCCTTGGCAGCTTGTATGTCTTGTCTTATTGACTTGATTTGGTCATCCATGTCTCCCAGCATCTGCTTTGAAGCTTCAGCCCTCAAGGTTGGATCTGAAAAGTTTAAAGGACTACGACAATCGTGCCCATACAATGCTTGAAAAGGGGTCATTTGAATGCTTTGTTGATAAGAAGCATTGTAGGCAAACTCAACTAGTGGCAAATATTGAATCCACTTTTTGGGTTCGTGATAGCATTGTGCCCTAAGCATATCCTCGATGACTTGGTTGACTCGCTTTGTTTGACCATCAATTTGGGGATGGTAAGCTGTACTGAAATAGAATTGAGTCCCAATGACCTCGAAGATAGCCCTCCAGAAGTGTGAGGTGAAGAGAGAGTCACGATCACTGATGATTCTTCTGGGTAACCCATGTAGTTTGAATATTTCCTTGATGAATAACCTTGCAATGTCTGAGGCTTTATAGTTTGTCTTAACAGGAATAAGATGTGCAACTTTGGTGAGCATATCCACTACGATCATAATGGAGTTGTATCCTCCCTGAACTTGGGACAAGCCAACAACAAAGTCCATACTAATGAATTCCCATTTCATTTGGGAAATGTCAAGTGGTTGCAACTTCCCTAGCATTTTGCATGTTTGGTCTTAATGCGTTGACAAGACAAACATTTCGTGACATATTTGAGAACATCACCTTTGAGCCTCTCCCAATAATAGCTCTTCCTGACTGCATTAAGGGTCTTGGCATAGCCAGGATGTCCTGAGAAAGGGGAGTCATGGGCTTCCCAAAGTATCTTCTGCTTGAGTGATTGGCTTGCTGGCATACATAATCTTATTCTATAGTAGACAAGTCCACTATTGACAGAGAATTCTTGATACTTTGTTTGTAGCTTTGAGTCTTGATCTTTGATATGGATCTCCCTTAGCAATTTCTGATAGGTTGGATCATGGCATGCTTCTTCTTTAGCTAGCTCACGAATTGGGTTGTTTGGCATGGATACCTTTGTGGCTAGGGATCTTGCTGTTGATGGATCTTCAAAATCAAAGAATTCAAAATGCCTTGCGAGACTGAGTGCATTGGCAACTACATTCTCCTTTCCAGGCCGGTATTTGATTTCAAAGTTATATTCCTCCAGCACTTCAATCCATCGACATTGCCTCATATTGAGCTCATTCTGGGTGAAAATCCATTTAAGACTCTTATGGTCAGTCACTAAGGTAAATTTGTTACCCAGTAAGTAGTGTCTCCAAAGTTTGAGAGCATGGATGATAGCCAACAGTTCCAGATCGTGGGTAGCATAGTTCCTTTCATGGCTCTTCATTTTCCTTGAAGAGTATGCTACAGGGTGACCTTCTTGCGTAAGCACACATCCTAAGGCAAGTGCGCTAGCATCAGTTATCACTTGAAACTTCTTACTAAGATCAGAAAGTTTCAGGATGGGTGCTGATACCAAGCTTTGCTTTAGTTTATCAAAGCTGGACTATTCAACAGGTGACCATACAATTGATACTTGCTTCTTTAGTAGATCAATTAGCAGTGCTGCAATCAAAGCATAGTTTTTGATAAAGACCATGTACCATCCTGTCAATCCAAGAAAAATACTTATTTTTTTGACGGAAGTTGGTGTTGGCCATTCCAGAACGTCTCTGACCTTGGCCGGATCCACTGAAATTCCTTCTGCTGATACAATGAATCCCAGATATTCAATCTGTCGCTTGAAAAATGCACACTTCTTCTTCTTGGCATAAAGCTTGTGTGCTCTCATTGTTTCAAGAATGATGCGAAGCTGGGGTTCATGATCTTCTTCCTGGTTGAAGTAGACTAGGGTATCGTCGAAGAAGACAAGTACGAAGTCATCAAGATAGGGCCTAAATATATCCTGCATTAACCTATTGAAGGTAGCAGGAGCATTTGTCAGTTCGAATGACATGACTAGGAATTCAAAGTGTCCATACCTTGTGCTGAATGCCGTCTTTGGGATATCTTCTTCCTTGATCCTTATCTGATAATATCCAGACCTGAGATCAATCTTAGAGAAGATCTTCTCACCTTGAAGATGGTCATGAAGTTCATCTATTCTTGGGATGGGGTATTTGTTTTTAATGGTCGATTGATTCAACCCTCTGTAGTCAATGCATAGCCGAAGTGTTCCATCTTTCTTCTTCTGGAATAGCACTGGAGCTCCCCATGGTGAACTGCTAGGATGGATGTAACCTTGTTCTAACAGTTGCTTGAGTTGCTCCTTCAGCTCAATCGCTTCTGGGATAGACATCCTATATGGTCTCTTTGCAATTGGTGCAGCTCCGGGTGCTAGCTTGATTTCGTGATCGACTTCCCTTTGAGGAGGAAGTTCAGTCAGCTCTTCACGAAATACGTCTGCGTATTCCTTTAACCATGAAGGTTCTTCCCTAGATTCCTGATTCTGATCTAGCTTATTTAGTTTAATCAAATAGACAGGTAGCCCCTTCCTAACTCCTTTTATGATCCATGTTGCTTTTTCCAGCTCAATCTTTGGCTTGCTAGCCTCTCCTTGAGTTGTGACTAGTTCCCCTTCAGAATTTCGGAAGGAGACTTGGCCCTTTCTACAGTGAATGTGGGCATAATTGGGTATTAGCCAATCCATACCAAGCAAACACTCGTGGACACCTAGGTTCATAACCCTGATTCTAACCGAAGTCGACTTTCCACCCAGTAGGAATTTCACCTTAGCAGTTTGCCTGGTACAAGTGACCTCATGGCCATTTGCTAATTCCAAAAGTAAGGTAGGTGCATCTATTGTGGCTATTCCTAATCTTTTTTCACAGGACTGGTGAAATGAAGGAATGTGTACTACCACAATCAATAAAGGTTTTGAGGCTTTTACCTTGGTAATCACAAGGGGTTTGAATCACCGAGAATTGGCGATTCAGGCTTTTCTTGTGAAGAGCGGCATGAACCATTTCCCTCTCAATGTTTACTACCATGGATGGGTCTTCTTCATCACATAGCTCCTTGTTGGCAACACTAGAGGTTCTCCCTCTGGCCATGACGGTGGCTCCTTGGCCATGGACGGCTCCTTGGGATGGTCATTGACGTTGTCCTCTGCTAAGCTTGGGACACTGCCTTTTAAAGTGACCAGGCTCGTTGCAATGGAAGCAACAGAGATTGCGGCCATTACCTTGTGTAGGAATGAAATTATTGACGGTGTTGGCCCTAGCTTTCTTCCTTTGTGCCTGATTTTGGCCCTGCGCTCTCTTAGCCTGAGACTTATACACTCCCTTGTTCTGATCCTTGTAAGACCAAGTCATGTTATTTCTTGGCTTGGTCTATACCTCCTGTATTATGGGTACAGCTTGAATGAGCGCGTCTTGAAGGTTTATTGGGCGCATTGATTCCAGGCGGGTGTTTATGGGTGGGTTTAATCTGGCACAAAACTTTGACACTTGTTGTGCCATATCCATTTGTGGCGCGTACTTTAAGAGAGAGATGAATTTCGAATAGTAAGCATCAAGGGATAGTCCAAGCCGCTTTAATTCATAGAATTCATTCATCTTCTGTGTGCGATAGGCAGGTGGTAGATATCTCCCTCGCACAGCTCTTTTAAGCTTCTCCCAAGTAATTGACCCTTTCGAGATCCCTTGGTCTCTGCACCATTGCTTCCACCAAAGCCCTGCTTCATCGGTAAGCTTTAGTTTAGTGAGCATCACTTAGTTAGCGGGTGCAGTACCTGCTATTTTAAAATAATCCTCCATGGTTTCGATCCAGATCTCGGTATTAGTTTGGACGGTCCTCCCCTTGACATCGAATTCTGGTGGCTTGATTTGCTTGAGAATAAACTTCTTCTCCTGAATTACGGCCGTACTTGGTGTAGGGGTCGGACTAGGAATCTGCATTTGAGATTGTGCCTGGGCAATAAGATTCTTTACGTTAAAAACTTACTAAATGTTTCTCACATTACATTACATGCCCAGTTCAGCTTTTAGCCAAGTGACCTAATCACTTAACTTTGTTACCAACACTTACAGCCATGACAGACAGTAATAAAAATCTTATTCATTCATGTGGGCATAGCCCTTTCTGATTACAATTATTTTTGGGAAGATGGAACAAGCTGATTGGCACATGAATTCGGGGAGAATAAGATAGTGTTACATTCAGCTATGGGAACTGAGTAATAATATGGATTGGGGTCATGGATTTTCAGGAATCGATAGGTCATAGGAAGCTTAGGGTATCATTTCCTTTGATACCCATTCTTCTCATAACTTCCCAACACCTTGATTCTGTAGGCATGGATTATTCGAGTCACTTTCTCGTACACATACTTATTCTGCTTGACCTTTCGACTGCCGACATGTAGGGTTGCGTTTGCGTGAGCCTCGACAAAGATGAACAGTTTCACAATCTTTAAGTCCTCCATCCACTTGATTCTCTTCAACTTGGTTCGAAGGTACGCAAGTTGGTGGGAAGCTATGTAGTAAATTCCTGAATCACACGTCCATCTCTGTTTCATGTACAGGGGTGAAAGATTGTAAATACGGTCTAGGATATTCATCATCCCTAGCCTCCGTCGGTAATTCGAAGCACGCATTGCAGTCATTAACATAACCTGAAACACCAAGAATTTGTTTCATGCTTCGCGACTCTACAGGCCAGCATCGATAAGTAAGTAAGGAAATATTCTTAACAACAACATTTACTCTACTTCTCCTCATTAAGTTTCCTTGTAAATATTAGATCATCGTTGGTTGGCTCTGATAACAACTGTAACATGTCCCCATGTCCACTTGTAGGACACGTCTTAGCAGCCCATCGGGAAGAGATTCTAGAAAGCACCGCCCGGCACTCCCAAGGAATATCACGGGGTTTGCGATCTAGGTCTTCCCGAGTTTGCCACGAAGAGGAATCATTCCGACCGTTTCCACTTACGACCAACCTGAATCACGATTTTTCCAACTAGTCAAGTTCCTAGAATGGTAGCTAGCGTCGAGTCCCAGACGAACTACTTTACGCAGAAACATCAAGTTCGAAGTGGATTTATAATGCACTTGGTTCAAGGAGAATGGGAAACGAGAGGGATGCGATGCTCGACCTCTCTACCCGTAAGGCATAATCCCATTCCGTTCCCCTAAAACAACATAAATTGGGACTCTAGCTCTAGATGCTAGGTCATTGTTACCTCGCTGTCAATTCCTTTGAGAAAAGTTCCTGGCCAACGGTACCACCCATCCATAGGATGTACCCAGGGTCACATCCACCGCACTTTCCTCAGGTTGCTTTAGTTATCTAATTACCTACCACATTTAGTTTGACAAGCAAAAATAGCTTCTTTAATTAACCAATTAATCACTGGTTCCTTCACGTAACTTAGGCACAAACATAGAAAAACAATGTCAAGCAAGTTTCTTTTCAACATTTGATCTTTATTTATCATTCTTTGGAATACATCATATAATCCAGAGTGAAGGCCATTCTGCCAGAAGACTATTCCAGCAATCCTCAAGGATTGCTATTCCAAGTTTCGCCCATTGACTAGTATGCAGGCCTCGAGATCCCATCTCGAGTCACATCGGCCTCTTGTGCAGGATTCGGAGGCAAGGGATTTACGGCCAGAGCCCCCCTTGGCACCCAAGCATCCTCTTGCTCCAAGTAACACCCACGGAGAGACCTCTCGCAGCGGGTTCGATCCATGTACCCGGCGCAGCTAACAACCCCCTTGGATAGGTCAGGCAGATAGTCGGAGGTAACTGATGCTGCCTCTCCCTCTAGCCTTTCAACTTGAAGCATTAGTTATTTTTCGGCATTAGTTCCTTGATCAAAGAAGAAGAAACAGTGCTCCTAAGTGTACAAACACAAGCACTCTAGTGGTCGTTTATACGGCCAATTCTCCAAATACATCCAGCATTCGATCCGGGATCAATCGTGACTTTCGTAAGCTGAGTTGCTTGTTTACCCTTTATCCTTGGGTTAGGACTTATACCCTATTAACCCAAATTGTCAATACCTTAGGTTTCCTTATATTAAGGTCAATACATCCTAGACAACCCCATTGTCCTCACTTGATTGGTCAATTGCATGCTAGGCAATTCATAATTTCCCTAACTTGGTAAATCAGCCCCAAGGAAGGGTGATATAGCAGGATGACTATTCATCCTCTAGAAAATTGGACTTGTACTTAGAACTTGCCAACCTTGTTCTAAGGAGTGGCAATACTATTTTGTGATTTAGACACAAAACCATGTGACCTTGCAACTTGTTGCATGAGATAGGTGTCGCACCTAACTTGTGGGATTATTTCTCCCATCACACGGTATTCCTTGGTCAGGAATACCTTTGGTCAAGATGTAGGGTTTGTGAGTCCTTTGACCCAATCCAAACCCTAACTCTACTTAGGCCGATAACGCTTTGGCCCTAGGGTTCCTAAATTCATACGAAGGTCTAGTATTTGATCAATTGATCCTTAGGGTGAGAACCCTAGATCATTCTTGCATGGGCATTTAGATAACCCTAACATTCCAAGAATGTGGGTAGGATCTTTGGGATCGGAAATATTAGGTTGGCATCCTAAGTGTGATACTAGGCAGAATTCTAACGTAACTTAACCCTACCTAGCACTTTGAGGTGAACGTCATTTGCAATCTAATCGTACCTTTATGATTTTCATGTAAGCTACTCAACTATATGCGGATTACTTAGTTGCTCTAACCAACCCATGATTGAAGATGATCTTTGATTAAAGATGAAAATACATTCTTCTAAATTTGCAAGTACTTTTCCCTAAAAGATGTAGATAACTAGGTGAGATGCATCATTCCATGCGAGTATGCAACTTCAATCCATAGACCTTCTGCTTTTATGCAACTTAGAGATCATTCTTTTCCTTGCCCTATACTACGTTGATGCAACGAAATCAAAGCTTTAATATTTTTAATGAAGATGCATTCAAACTTTGATAAAGAACTCCATGCATGAGTGAATACCATGAGTCCGTCATTAAATTAATCCTTCCTTTAGCACTTAACCCGACTGAAAAATGTAACTAGCATCACATGCAATTTGCAAGGTACATAAATCCTTTCCATGCATTGCAACTATTCGGACATCATTTAATGGGCGTCTACGATTATTTTATACGCGAATCACAACTATGCATTATGTGTTATATGCCCTGTCCTATGCGCGATGCAACAAAGATGCCTTTGCACACTCTGTCTTTTTTTCTTATGCATCATGCGTCCAGGATTGCATCTTGACCATGGAAGTGCAAGGAATTGCAAATTACGACATGCAACTAAATTTTGTAATCGGGTGAGCAAATAAATTTCCCAATGTATTTAAACTTGCCTACAAAATTTAACATGCCTAGTGCATCCTTTTCATGCGGAATTTATTTTTAGGAACCTGGGCATTAGCAATCAGAGCATTGTCCACTCGCGTACTCGAGGTGGAAGCTCCCGCCTGTGCTCCTCTCACCTTTTGCTTAGGAGCCATTGATGCGGTAGATTTCGACGCAACGAACCTTCCTTGGCTCCTTTACACACTTCGAGGGTGCTATTCTCCAAGATTGTCTCTTCCGCGCAGGAACTTGGGCCTTGCAGACACCATTTTTAAAACCTGGGGGCATGCGGGTGAATAAGGCCTATGGAAGCCTTAATGGAAGCTTCCAATAGAAGCTTCTAAGCTTCTATGACAGGCTGAATGACATGGAGGAGGGGAGATGATTGGGAGGATGATGAAGATGACGATGGAGGAGATGAAAACAATGATGACGATGCTGATGATGATGGCGATGGAGGCGGCAGCCTGGCGCCGTGACTAGGGTGGCGGCGAGTGTGGACTGACGCCGGGCAGCACGATGACCTTCTCCTCCCTCTGCCTCCTCAAGCTTGGGGAGGGGGGGTCTTATATAGGTAGAAGGGGGGAGGGTAGCCACACATGTGGCAGGGTGCATGCCCTCCTCCCCCATGCCCCTCCTCCACTTAGCTCATACTCCCTCTCCCCGCCATGCAACAACTAAAGGGGAGAGGGTTAATAATAAAAAAATTTGAAAAAATTTATCCATTATCTATTTTTCCCCCTTGAAGGGGTGTTCCCGTGTAGGCCTACAATGGCTCGCGGTTTTCAAGCCACGGCTTCTTATACACGACACGGAGTTGGAGTTCGTTGATGCACTGGAGGGAGCACTTAGCCACCAACATTTATCATTGTGGAAGATTACTTTGGGTTTCTTTTTGTGCGGGGTGTGTGGGGTCTAGGGTCGATTAATATTTCGTTGCGGAAATATTATAGAAGAAGAAGAAGAAGAAGAAGAAGAAGAAGAAGAAGAAGAAGAAGAAGAAGAAGAAGAAGAAGAAGAAGAAGAAGAAGAAGAAGAAGAAGAAGAAGAAGAAGAAGAAGAAGAAGAAGAAGAAGAAGAAGAAGATTAGATCAAGTAGTAGTAGGGACATAGCAGAAGCAAGGCACCTTTCTTTCTTGCAAGGTATTTCTCTTTCTTGTCATATTTTCTTTCTTTCCTTTACAAGAATGATGGGTTGTGGACTTTGATCTCTGCCATACATGCATTACATCAAGCAAGCTCAATCTTCCTTTGCTCATGAAGAGGCTTCCAAGAGCTCATTCCCAAAGTAGCTTCCAAGAGGTTGTCACCTGCCTTCAAGCATTTCAAAGTGGTGCGTTTCGAAATGCAACACATTCAAGACTACAAAGATCTGTGTGTTGTGTTGAATGAGAGGGTTGATAATTGTCACTAAATGGGCCCCCGTACCCTATGAGATAAACATGTTAGTATCATTAACTATATACCCTAAGTCTTAATGACTCCTCTCTCTCTCTCTCTCTCTCTCATGCTCGTCTGTCCTCCCTATGCCCTGCACCATTCAGTGCTTCCCCACAGGCTACAATTTGCACCATCGAGTGCTTCCTCATAGGTTGCGATCTGCATCATTGTGGTCATTGTGAGTTGTGACCACTTGAGTGCTTCAGCACAAGCTACGACCTATATTGTCATGCCCTTTGTGAACCACAAGTGCGACGTGCATCATCTTTCCCCTTATGAGCTATGAACTATCGAGTGTTTCCTACATTATCATGCTCATTGTGAGCTAGAGGTTGTGACGGCCTGGATCATTGTGCCCTTTGTGAGCTACAAGCTATGACTCGCATCATCATCGTCATGCTTTTTGTGAGCTGCGACTTGTGTCATCATGCCCTTCTATCCTTGTGACATGCGACATGCATTGTCTAGAGCTTCCCTCTACTCTTCCTCTATGTTTACAGGGTTAATGCATTTGTAGCTTGCCAATAAAAGTGCGAAGGAATGACAACACCTGAGCAATACTCCTAGACCTTCCTCCTCCTTTTCTTCTTGTCCACCACCATAGAGGGGGTGCAACATCAGTGTGAACCATTCTTAAAAGACTTGCTTATTAGTGGCATCATGATCATCACCACCATGAAGGAGTAGCAATAGTCTTGGTTATGCTCAAATTTCTTCTTATCCACCACCACCATAGAAGAGCTACAACATTAAGTCTTATGTTGCTTCTTCTTCTTCACTTTTCTTTCTTTTTTACATGACAATTGTATTTTTGTGTCAAGATTGTGGGAGAGAAGGAAGGAGTCTCACTTGTAGCTTTCTTGCTTGCAAAATGGGGGAATACACACAAAGGTAGAGGCTGAAAATAGTTTTCCTCTTCTTAGTTGTGTGTAAGCCAAAAGAACTCAAATACAAAGAAATAGAAGAACCCTATATATGGGTCTCAAACCAAACTCAACTAACTAAGGTGGCATTCTAACTAAGCCACGAACTAGAGTAGATAAGGATAGCTGTCATGTAGCTATTATTCATGGGCGGTGTACCAACCGCATTTGACAGACAAGTCGGTGACATAAATGCACAACGGTCACCCTGGCATATCACGAGTGGAGCTCGATATCTCAACACTCCCCCTCGAGCTCAATCCCAATTCCTGCACACCAAGCAGGTCTCTGAACTTGCGCAGCTTCTCTGCACCCAATGCCTTCATGAATATGTCAGCTACCTGATCCTCTGTGCTGACATAAACTAGATCAATAAGACCTAGTAAAACCCTCTCCCGCACATAGTGATAATGCACCTCAATGTGCTTTGTTCTAGCATGATAGACTGGGTTATTTGCCAAGTGTATACTACTCATGTTGTCACAATAAATGACAACTGGCCCATCTGTAGGCTGATGCATATCATAAAGTAGCTTATGCAACCAAGCTACCTTACATGCAGCCATTGATGCACCCCTGTACTCAGTCTCTATGCTCGATAAGGCAACTGTAGGCTGTTTCTTGCTGCTCCAAGTGACTGCAGCACTCCCAAAAGAGAACACATATCCACTGGTAGATCGTCTATCAAAAATGCTACCAGCCCAATCAGCATCAGTGTATCCATGCAACTGTATCTGAACCCCAGTCTCATAAAATAGTCCATACTGCAATGTGGACTTCACATACCTGAGTATGCGTCTAGCCGCATCCAAATGCGGTTTCCTTGGAGCCTGCATAAACTGACTTACCAATCCAACAGCATAGCTCAAATCTGGCCTGGTAATAGTCATATAAATCAAGCTTCCTACTATGCGTCTGTACATAGTGGGGACTTCCAGAAGCTCACCTGCATCTGCGCTCAGCTTCACATTCTGCTCCAAAGGAACTGAAATAGGCTTACAACCTGTCATCCCATATTTGGACAGCATGTCCAATCCATACTGCCTCTACAAGAGCTGTATCCCACTTGGTGATCTAATCACCTCAATGCCCAAGAAATAACGCAGCTCTCCCAAATCCTTCATCTCAAACTTCTGCTTCAATAGCATTTTCACATGAAGGATATCTATCATAATCAAATCATCAACATAAATGACAAGTAGCATAATACCTTTCTCTGTTTTTCTCACATAAAGTGAGAAGTCTGCCTTGGAAATCCCAATAGTGACAAGATATTGTCCTATCTTGTCAGACCATGCTCTAGGTGCTTGCTTCAAGCCATACAATGCTTTCTTCAACCTGCAAACAAACTCAGGATGAACAGCATGCACATAACCTGGTGGCTGCTCCATATAGACCTCTTCTTGCAAATCACCATGCAAGAAGGCATTCTTTACCTCCATCTGATGTAAAGACCATCCCTTTGATGCAGCCATAGCAATGACTGCTCTTACGGTTACCATCCTTGCAACCGGGCTGAATGTTTCTTCATAGTCAATGCCATATGTTTGTGCATACCCCTTGACTACTAATCTTGCCTTGTATCTGTTCACATAACCATCTGCATTGTGCTTCACCTTATAAACCCACTTACAGCCAATTGCATTCTTACCTTTAGGCAAAGGTACCAACTCCCATGTAGCATTTTCTTCCAAGGCATCCATTTCTTTATCCATGGCTTTCTCCCATTTTTCTTTTCCCATGGCTTGCTCAAAAGAAGTGGGTTCTGGTTCCTGTATCACTTTGACCATATATGCATAGTGAATGGCTGTAAATCCATCATATTTCAGCCTATCCACAAGATACCTAGCTCTGGTAGACCTGTGCAAAGTAGGTTCACTCCCAGGTGCTCTCAAAACATCCCTGGTCTTCCTTACTCCAGGTATAACAATAGAAGGAATACCCAGCTCATCATTAATGCTCTGTTCTGAGCCACTGGATTCACCATCCACATAAGAGTGACCTGCATTCACATCAAACATGGGCTGATCTACCTTCTCTTTTCCTTTTCGTGATACCTGCATACCACTATCTGCATTTCTTTGAGAAGATTCTCCTGATCTCAATCTGCCTGTCCATGGCGAAGAATGTGAACCACTGCTAGAGGATGCTCCAGGTCCACTAATATCTTGTGACTGCTGCTGTAAATTCTATGTAGCATTACCATTTTGTGTATCTACATTATCAATCACATTTACCGGTTTATACCAGCTACTCATCTCATCAAAAACAACATCTCTGCTCACTGTAAACTTACGAGTAGAAGGGTTATAGCATCTATACCCTTTTTGCTGCAGAGAATAACCAATAAAGATGCACTTCTCAGCTTTTGGATCCAACTTGGATCTCAACTCATCTGGCACATGAACATAGGCAATGCAACCAAAAATCTTCAAATGAGAAATATCTAGTTTCCTACCAGTATACCTCTCCTCTGGAGTCATCCCATGTATTGCTGCAGTGGGAGTCCTGTTCATTATGTAGATTGCTGTAGCAACTGCTTCAGCCCAGTAAAAATCTGGCAAGTCTTTTTCGTTGAGCATGGCACGAGATATCTCTCCAATATGCCTGTTTTTCCTTTCTGCAATTCCATTTTGTTGTGGGGTATGACTGCATGAATATTGCTGCTTTATGCCATGCTCCTGCAAGAACCTTGCAAACTCATTTGAGAGGTATTCTCCCCCTCCATCTGACCTTAGGCATTTTATTTGCAGGCCTGTTTCTTTTTCAACCATAGCTTTAAGAGTTTTGAAATGCCCAAATACTTCACTTTTCTTTTTCATAAAATACACCCAAACTTTTCTGCTATAGTCATCAATAAAAGTGACAAAATAATGACAGCCTCCAAGAGATGCAGCTTTAGTAGTCCACACATCAGAGTGGATTAATTCCAATGGCTTCTTACTCTCTTGAACATGTCTAGAAAATGGTTTCCTTGCCTGTTTTCCAAACTGACAGGCTTCACATACCTTATGCATTTCTGCAACCTTGAATTTAGGCAATCCTGCAACAATATTTTGGGCCTGCATTGATTTAAGTAGCTGTACATTAACATGACCAATGCATTTATGCTAGATATCAATATCTGCAACTACACCGGTCCCATGTGCAAACATTGCTACACTCAATTCAGGCATGTCTGCATCCAATGTAAACATTCTGCCCTTCTTCTTTCCTTTTGCTATCAAGCGACCTTTATTTTTCATATCCTCAACAAAGCATCCATGAGGATTAAATTTGACCTGCAAGCCCTGCTCAACCATTTGACCAACAGAAACCAGATTCTTGGTGATATTCGGGACATGAAATACATCAGACAGGTATTTCTTTTTCCCATCCTGCATAGACAAAGGAATTTTTCCAATCTGCACAATAGGATGTGTAGTATCATCACCAGTCTCCACAATTCCTGGTTTTTCCATTTTTCTTGCATCCTCCATCCATTCTGCATGACCTGTCATGTGGTTTGATGCACATGAGTCAATATACCACACATCGTTGCTTTCTTCTGCACTTGTCACATAATTGTTCATGTGCTGCACCATAAACAAATGCTCATTTCTGTCATCACCCTGTCTACTAGAAGATGCATAATTCCCTTGTTGCAATTTCCCATTCATGATGTCATTCTGCTTTTTATAACAGTCTTTAGCCATATGACCCATTTTACCACAGTAGTAGCATTCAACATTGCTGTTTGCATTTTGGCCTCTTTGCCATCCACCACGACCTCTTTGGCTCCCCCTGCCTCTAGAGTTACCACGTCCTCCTCCATAGGACTGGTTTTCTTGAGTTTGCTGCATATTCTGATTTCTACCATGGCCTCCAAACCGGCCTCCTCTACCTCTGCCTCTACCTCTTCCAACATTTGAGTAGAAGACAGTTTCTTTTGAAGTTCCTCCTGAAGAAGATGCACCACCATTTCTCTGCTCCTCAGAAATTAGAAGAGCAATCAACTCCTCAAAATCAAGAAATCTTTCACGGACGGAAATGGATGTTTGGAACTGTGCATAATCCTTTCCTAGAACATTCAAGGTCACAGAAACTAAATCATCATCTTCCACTGGCGACCCAATGGAAGCAAGTGCATCTGCAATCTTCTTCACCTTCATGTGGTAGTCATTGATGCTCATATTTTCTCTTTGCACATTATGCAACTCTTGCTTGAGCTGCATTTTCTTGGCTTGCATATTTGTGCTATACATTTTTGACAAAGTATCCCATGCCTCCTTTGGCGCACTTGCATCTTGAATATGCACAATCATAGAGTCTGAAATGTTGATAGACAGCCAGTACATAACTTTCCTGGCTCTCTCATGCCATGCTTTAAATGCCTGCATTTGCTGTTGATTGGGAACATCAGGAAGAACTGGTTCTTCTTCATTTCCTGCAACAAATTCCCAATATCCTTTTCCCATAAGGAAATTTGTCATTCTAAACTTCCATGCTTGGAAGTTGTTCTTGTCAAGCTTTTCAGTGACAATCTGTGAGAGAGAATCAGACGCCATTACAGAACACTGCAAAAAAATTCTGTCACTGCAAAAAACACAGCTTCAGCCTCACAAGGGCAAATCTACAAAACTGATGAAAGTGGTATTTGACCACACAGTCACTTCCTAGTGACGATTTTGCATCAACAGGCAACAAGGATGATTCTGTAACTTCCAATGTCTCTACGCACAGGCATACGATGCAATTTCTACAGTTACTTTTCACCGACCTGTAGAACAGTGGTCGCACAGCATAAAACTGGGTCTTTTTTTGAGTGCGTGCAGAAAACTTCCGCCTCCAAAACAGGCCCCAAAATGGCCTCAAATCAAAAAAACAGGGTCACCAAGGGCTAAATGATGCCAGGAGGCATATTCCACGGTGGATTCTGTGAGGTTTTATGGTGGATTCCATAAACTTAGATGACCGAGGCTCATACACAAAGAGGATTCTTTGTGCGATAAGTTGATGGGGACGCCTGTCCTTTTCGGGCGTTTCATTAATTTAGTGTGTACATGGGTGACTCCATAGCAGGTGATTCCGCAAAATGCATATTAAATTAATAAACATTTATGAGTTTAGAGTGCGCACTCATAATAAATTAAGGTTAGGATTTATTTCTAACCAGTTGATTTATTTATGTAGCTGAAGACTGCTAGGTATTCACTTTTGTCAGTTTAATTGTATTATTTTACTAACGATTGTGAATGCTTCAGTTGATGTGTAGAGATAGCAGCAGTGGCGGAGGAAAGCATTGGAGTCTAGCGAGTATTCGACCTTTGGATTATATTTTGATAGGTGCCACGCCTATATTTTGTTATGTCTATTGAGACATTGATTATTGATTATTATTTTGTATGCGCCTATGCGCACGGATATGTTATTTCTATTTTGGACATTGAGATTGGGCGTGCCAGACTCTATGGGCACCGTCCAGTAGCTTTACTTTCCTATTTTTGTAGAAAGCAAACTCAAAAGCTAAAAGCTTGTCATATTTTTGTAAATTGGGCTATTATTGAGCATGAATATAGAAATATACATAAAATACATGCTTTGTGAAGCGCTCACACAAGGCATGGGGGGAGATTGAACCCAATTGGTCTCTTGCTTCTTGTCGTTCATGCTTTTACATGGTTTTTTGTGCAAAAAGGTAGAGTTCATTGTTCTTGGGGACCTTCCGGGATTCACTACGTGAGCATACTGCGACCGTCTGCGCACCAGTGGTATCAGAGCGGAGCTGAGATCAAGAGCTTCCAATCGCTACCAATCTCGGGCGAAGGCGGAGCTCCAGGAACGATCGGGCTCTACAGTCAATCTCGTCGCGAACCGTCGATACAGGCAGACTTCTGGAGATCAAGAACCCCTGTTTCTACTGTCAGATCGCGAAGGACCAGGCTGTGCAGGCGGAGGACCACGCATCCATCTCTTTCATCAAGTCGTCAAGAAACAGTGAGCAAACTCCATAATCCATCTTTTTCAAAGCTTAATTATTAAGCTTATAAGCTTAAAAAGAAGCTTAATAGCTTCATGATTTTTCGACATGGTCTCTGAGGAGGTTCCGAAAATCACGCGACGTTCACAAAACGGCCCCCCCCCACGAAATCTGATGACGTGCTCTGTAAGCTCTTTAAGCTTAATCTCCTAAGTCAAGCTAGGCTCTGCAAGTCACACAGGGCAAGAAAGTCACTAAACTCCGGGTCTTGCGCATCAAAAGTCAAGTTTTGCAAGTCAAGTGGAATCAAGTCCTGCAAGTTCATCAAGTCGGCATAAGTTCTGCAAGTCTGCAACTCTGTAAGTCGGCTAAGTCTACAACTCTGCAAGTCAGACTAGTCAACTGGAGTCAGAACTGACTAGTGCTTAAAACTCCTAGAAGGCTTGTTCCTACACAAAAACTCTGAACTGGAAAGTTGTTCATGGCAAGGTGTTCTACCTATCTACAAGTTCGTTGAAGTATTTTCAGCAAACGAAGATGAAAATATTGTAGATTTTCTGAAAATTGAGAAAGAAATACCCAAAAATAAATAAATAGCCTTGTAACCCTGAATTTAAGCTACGCTCATCCCGCTAACCTGATTTTGAGTGAGAAAGGTTTATTGAGTTTTACAGGATGACGACACCACATATGGATGATCCTATGGCTGAAGATGACTTACCTGAGTCTACCATGGAACAAAAGCTGGATCTAATCATGCTACAACTGGAAGAAGAGCGAAGGGCTAGGCAAGCATTGCAAGCGCAATTGACAAAATTACAAAGAGCATCCATCGATAAAGAAGAACCTCAAGCTGAAGATTTGATTCGACGTACCATCGACGCCACTCTTGAAGCACAAACCATTCGCAAGGAATCCAAGATAAGTAAACGAAGTTTCAAATTTCACACTTTCAATGACATACGAGAAGGAAAGACTGTTTTATCATTCATTAGCCAGTTTGATGACTATTTCCATGAGGAAACTTATCCAGAAAAGATAAAATCAAGTGTGTTACTAATCATCTGATAGACAGAGCATCACTTTGGTGGACTGTAGTACGCAAGAGCATAGAATGTCCTAGTACTTGGGAAGATTTCAAGAAGAAGTTCATGCAGAATTTCCTTCCACCGCAATTTCATGAGAAGGCTATCAAGCAATGGGATTTACTTCAACAACGGGATCGTGAGCCTATTCCACAGTATACAGAGCGTTTTTGGAATGCACTCCTACAGTTACGCATGCTTGAAGACGTACCAGAGACCACACATAAGCGGAAGTATATGTCTGGACTCCTTGGACATTACTACGCTGAAGTGAACATGTTCAAGCCTGCTACCCTTGAATACGCCATCTCACTAGCTCACGACACTGAAGATAAGTTACGCGGAAGAGACAGACGACCACAGCAATTCCAAGCCAATGGTAATTATGGATCTAAACAATTCAATTCCAATTTTAGAAGGTTTAATCCAGGGCGTTTCTCATCACCATCTTTCCGCAAGAATTGGGCTAAACCACCTGCATTACCATCCACTGTCAATCCAAATCATAAGCCTATTCCACAAGCAAATCCAAATGTACCCAGACTTCCAGCCATTGCAAATAATGTAACCAAAGCCAAGCCAATAGTATGCTATAAGTGTCACTAGCCAGGGCATCTCGCAGCAAATTGTCATTCAAAGAAGCCACCATCACATATCAACTATCTTGGAGCCATGGATGAAGACGAGCATGAGGATATGCCTGATTTCACTGAAGATGAGGATGATCCTACTACTACTTTCGACACTTTACCAAGTATGCCTACTCCACATTCATTGTCGACTATGAAATGTATGGTGCATAGAAAGGAAAGAACTATCTTGCATGATGACGGTAGTACCCATGACTTTATTTCAGCAAAATTGGTAAAGGAATTGAAATTACAGACTGTACCTACGCATTATCGCATAAAAGCTGCATTTTTAGGCACTAGGTACAATGGCACACAAGAAGTACAAGATTTAGAGATTCAAATTGGTTCATATATTGGAAGAAGAAATTTCTTAGTTGTCCCATTACAGTCAAGTGACATTATTTTAGGAATGCCTTGGAGACACCAGCATAACCCAAATATAGATTATTCCATGCACACAATGAATATTAATTTTCAAGAAAAATCTATTACATTATATGGTATGCATGCATCTAGTATTTTTCCACTGCTTTCGCATACTCAAGCAAAACATGCATTACGCAAGAGTACTAAATCATATCTCATTTGGGTGAATGAATTGCAAGCAAATGAAAATCATATGCACCCTAGGCATAAGGAATTTCTTGCATATTTTAAGGACTGTTTTGCAGAAGACCTACCACCAGGTTTACCACCTTCACGACCAGAAGACCTACCACCAGGTTTACCACCTTCACGACCAGAAGACCATAAGATTGATTTAATCCCTGGCACACAACCACCTTGCAAAGCACCATATAGGCACAATCAAATAGAGCAAAAAGAAATCCAGAGTCAAGTTGAAGAATTACTAAATAGAGGCTTAATTCGACCTAGCAGTTCTCCATTCGGTGCACCTGTACTCTTAGTCAAGAAAAAGAACAATACCTATCGTATGTGTATTGACTACCGAGCTTTAAATAAGATCACTGTAAAGAATAGGTATCCTATACCTAGAGTTGATGACCTTATGGACAAACTGCAAGGATCTTCTATATTTAGTAAAATTGACCTTAAGTCTGGATATCATCAGGTGAGGCTAGATAGAACTGACATATTTAAGACTGCATTCAGAACACAGTTTGGCCATTACGAATTCTTAGTCATGCCATTCGGATTGACTAATGCACCTGCTACTTTCAGTAGAATGATGAACCGTATCTTTTTGAAATATCAGTATTGTGTGATTGTTTTCTTTGATGATATTTTGGTGTTTAGTCAAAGTGAAAAAGAGCATTATGAGCATTTATCATTAGTTTTTCAATTACTGAAAGAAAATCAATTGTTTGCAAATCTTGAAAAGAGTGAATTCTTTAAGACAGAAATTGAGTATTTAGGACATATTGTATCAAAAGAAGGAATTAAAGTTGATCCTAAGAAAATTGATGCAATATTGCATTGGCCTGTTCCTAAAAACATGCATGAGTTACGCTCATTCATTGGTCTTGCTAGTTTCTATAGGAAGTTTGTACGTAATTTTTCATTACTTGCTTTACCATTAACCAAACTTCTCAAGAAAGGAATTGTTTATCAATGGACTGAAACTCAGCAGAAATCCTTTGACTTACTGAAACGTGCATTAACCAATGCCCCTGTTCTACAGTTGCCTGACTTTAATAGACCATTCTTTCTAGTTGTGACCGATGCTAGCGGATCAGGAATAGGAGCTGTACTAATGCAAGACAATCATCCAATAGCATATTCTAGTTCTAAGCTGAAACCCTCTGAGCTGAAATATTCCACTTATGACAAAGAACTATTAGCAGTTGTACAAGCATTAAAACAGTGGAAACACTATTTAATGGGTTCAGAATTCATGATAAAGACCGACCAACAAAGCATTAGACATCTACTTAGCCAACCCCAAATTTTTGACCGTCATATCAAATGGGCTTCCTTCATTCAAAGTTTTCATCCTATCATTCAATACCAACCTGGAAAAGAAAATGTAGTTGCTGATGCATTGAGTAGAAGACCTGCAATTCATAATATTTCTATCATATCTTTTGATTCTTTGATTGCTATGAAAGATACATATCACCAGGATATTACTTTTCATTCTGATTGGCAAAAATTAGTTCAAAACAATTTCATTCCTGTTGATTCATTGTCATACAATGATGGATTTATGTTTTTTGAAAAGAGACTGTGTGTTACTATTCCATTCCGATCTTTTGTTTTGAATGAAATTCATTGTCCCCCATATCAAGGTCATAGAGGTATCATATCTACATTACGCATGTTAACTGAAGATTTTTATTGGACGCATATGGATGCAGATGTATCTAATTTTGTTTCTGAATGTTTAATTTGTCAAAGAATAAAGAGACATCATGGTAAACAGTATGGATTACTAATGCCTTTGTCTATTCCATCTAAACCTTGGGAACATATTTCTATGGATTTCATTACTGGTTTAACAAATACTAAATCTAACCATGACATGATTTGGACAATTGTAGATAGATTTAGTAAGCAAGCATATTTCATTCCATGTAAGAAAACTTTAACAGCATCACAAGCAGCACAGTTATTTTTGAAAACTGTTTTTACTAACCATGGATTGCCAAAAGTGATTATTTCAGATCGTGATTCTAGATTTTGTAACAATTTTTGGATTACACTGTTTGCAAATCTAGGCACAAAGATTGATTTTTCATCTGCATTTCATCCAGAAACAAATGGACAAATAGAAGCCACAAATAGCACCATTTTAGATCTTTTACGTGCATATACTATCTCTAAACCTCAAACATGGGACACTCATTTGCATTTATTACAGTTTGCATACAACAATACACCGCACACATCTACAAAGAAAGCACATTTTGAAGTCATTTATGGATATAGATTATCTACACCTGTTGCATCTTTGTCTAATAGAATTCAGAGTGCTGATGATATTGCTACTATGCATAATAGTATTTTTGATGAGGTTAAGAATATGATTGCTAAAGCCCAACAATCATATACCAAACAAGCCAACAAGAAAAGACAAGCTATGAATTTCAAAATTGATGATTATGTTTGGCTTAGAATAGAAAAACGTAGACTGCAAAGTGTAGATAGACATCCAGTTGTCAAATTAGCTCATAGATTTTATGGACCATTTAGAATCATTCATAAGATTAATGATAATGCATTCAGGTTAGAATTGCCATCTCATTGGAAAATTCATAATACATTTCACATTAGTTTATTGAGACCATTTAGAGGCCAATTACCTATCCACCCTGTTTATGAAAACCCACCTTTATTAGAGGAAGAGACTGAAATACTTGAACCAGAAGCCATCATAGACACTGACTACATGACCACTAGAACTGGCCAAAGGTATTCTAGATACCTAGTAAAATTTAAGAACCATCCTATAGAGGAAGCACAATGGATGCACGCTAGAGACTTAAATGCTTTCCCCACTCTGTTAGCTCCACATTGAGCTAATAGCAATTGAGGTCAATTGCTATCCCACCCCGGGGGTATGATGCCAGGAGACATATTCCACGGTGGATTTCGTGAGGTTTTACGGTGGATTCCGTAAACTTAGATGACCGGGGCTCATACACAAAGAGGATTCTTTGTGCGATAAGTTGATGGGGACGCCTGTCCTTTTCGGGCGTTTCATTAATTTAGTGTGTACATGGGTGATTCCATAGTGGGTGATTTCGCAAAATGCATATTAAATTAATAAATGTTTATGAGTTTAGAGTGGGCACTCGTAATAAATTAAGGTTAGGATTTATTTCTAACCAGTTGATTTATTTATGTAGCTGAAGACTGCTAGGTATTCACTTTTGTCGGTTTAATTGTATTATTTTACTAACGGTTGTAAATGCTTCAGTTGATGTGTAGAGATAGCAGCAGTGGTAGAGGAAAGCATTGGAGTCTAGCGAGTATTCAACCTTTGGATTATATTTTGATAGGCGCCACGCCTATATTTTGTTATGTCTATTGAGACATTGATTATTGATTATTATTTTGTATGCGCCTATGTGCACGGATATGTTATTTCTATTTTGGACATTGAGATTGGGCATGCCAGACTCTATGGGCACCGTTCATTAGCTTTACTTTCCTATTTTTGTAGAAAGCAAACTTAAAAGCTAAAAGCTTGTCATATTTTTGTAAATTGGGCTATTATTGAGCATAAAGATAGAAATATACATAAAATACATGCTTTGTGAAGCGCTCACACAAGGCATGGGGGGAGATTGAACCCAATTGGTCTCTTGCTTCTTGTCGTTCATGCTTTTACATGGTTTTTTGTACAAAAAGGTAGAGTTCATTGTTCTTGGGGACCTTCCGGGATTCACTACGTGAGCATACTGCGACCGATCTGTGCACCACTAAAGCCCCCTCCCGCAGCATATACTGCCCTCTTGCTTCACCGTGAAGGGTCTCTCAACCTGAGACAATGCACTCTTGCAATTTCTGGCTGTGCTACCTGCAGAGATCTGCTCCCAAAATAGAAAATGAAAGCAACACTACTCCTCTTACCAGAACACCGCGAGCTTGGCTTGCTTTCTTGAGGTCCTTACCACGAACAAGGCTCTGATACCATATCAAGATTGTGGGAGAGAAGGAAAGAGTCTCACTTGTAGCTTTCTTGCTTGCACAATGGGGGAATACACACAAAGGTGGAGGCTGAAAACAATTTTTCTCTTCTTAGTTGTGTGTAAGCCAAAAGAACTCAAGTACAAAGAAATAGAAGAACCCTATATATGGGTCTCAAAACAAACTCAACTAACTAAGGTGGCATACTAACTAAGCCATGAACTAGAGTAGATAAGGATAGCTGACATGTAGCTATTATTCATGGGTGGTGTACCAACTGCATCTGCAACTGACAAGTCGGTGACATAAATGAATCTATTTTCCAGGAATCTAGATGGACCTCACCAGATGGTTTCCACAGCTCCTTCCAATACCACTTTTAACTACTGTACATTGAATATGATCATGGAGAAGCTACGGTAATCCACTGAGATAACACTTTGCAAGTTTCCAAAATACTCCATCTCATGTACAACGGTGTTTGGATTCATGGCAGTGCCATCGGCTCTCTTGCTCGAACTTTGCTAGGACACCACAATCCATTTTAGAGCGCATTTTGTCGATGCACTCAATACGAAAATGTCACCCATGCAACCACGACGCACTATAGATTTTGTATTGTATAATGAAACGGTTAGATTGGTTGTCACATATAAAATCTAAATACTATAGTTTATAAAACATGTGGTCACCTTTGGACTACATCCCCTTGAGAATTCCTACTCCTTGGTAGAGACCCCTACCTCTTCGCGAGAAGCTACAATCAAAGGTCCATGTAACCACTGCATAGACATACACGGAAGCATCTTCTCCATGCCCTCAGGATATTGAATTGCCAGATGGTATGTACTATGTCACAATTCTGATTGTGTTTTTTCCCAATCTTTTCTAGCCTAATCATACTTAGTAAGCCACTTATACATGGATGCATGATGCAACATACAAAAACGATTCACTCTCTCCTCCATGGCAGCATCCATCCTGTTTTCTACTCCATTTCCAACCACTACATCTCCGGTTAGTCTATCATCGTCCTTCAACAACCATAGCATATTGTTGTCTAAATCCATCATTGGTAGTCACTCTGAAATATGCACTAATGCCTCCGACACCAGCCAACAACCTTTAGCCACATGCTACCTTCTGGCTGAGCTCCTTGTCACACAAATCCCTTCAGGGTTTTCATGAAGCGCTCCAAGAAGAACATCCATAGTGTATGGATGGGTCTCCTAATCTCCACTTCATCTACGAGATGCACCAAGAGGTGAGTTTGTATCTTGAGCATGCTAGTGGGCGGGTACTTCTCAAAGAGATAGACTATCTCCACCACTCCCTACATTATGGATTTAGTAGAGGATGTATTGATCTCCTTTTGTGAGATCCATTGTACTAAATTCGACAACCTCTAAATCACCTCACGTATTTTTGGAGAGAGACATCATGCGATCTCGATTAGTAGTACAAACCATCACAAATGAAGAAGCATTACGAACATGGAGTAGACACTAAATAGTGAAATACGCATGCTACTTGCAACCAAGGTCAAGATAAACTTGACATATCTTATGCCAATCATGGTATTTTAGTTGTGATAACTGGTCATATTTAGAGAAAGTAAACCTTAGGGAATGCATCATACCCATAATAGTGCAGATAGATATGATAATTTACTTCACAACCTGCTCTTCTTTAGTGGACAGGACCCAAAGAGCACGAGGTAGTTGCAAGCGACCATCAATGCTTGACTATGACCACTCTGGCCAAAGCACCTCTGCAGTGTCTCTCTTTTCTCCAATGTGGTCCCATAATAAGTTGCCCACATTATTGAAAATATGCATGGGATCCATGGTAGATCTATAAGTGGTTCCAATATAGCAACTCATAGAAAACTTGAGAACCATCACATTCGGTTTGGATGTGAATCATTGTGGATCATTTTCAACTTGTACTAGCTTTGGGCATTCAATCATGATGAGGTCGTCCAAGAAAACCTTCCCTTAGTTCATGACCCTTCGATAAGAAAGTGGCATATCCTTGATATATCATCTTCTTCATGGTTTGTGACCTTCGATAGTCCAAAATGTGGCTCACACAATGGACATGCATGATAACTTGAGGTAACTAGACCGTCCACAACACCCCTATTTAGTCAACACAAACTTGAACAAGCTATTTTAGATATCACCAACAAGAACAGAAGCCCACTTACTTGAGCACTCCCCGAATCCTGGAAAGTCATGCATGGTCCATGATATGAGAATGGCTTGTATATTAGCAGACCATCGACCATCGTGCTTGCTCATGTCTTCCATAGCAACCCCCTCCTCCCACAAAATCTTGAGCTTATAAACTAATGGATGGAGGTAGACATCCATGTTCTTGACTTTGTAGTGCCCAAGCTAAGGATCAGGTGTCCTTTTTTTTAAGAAAGCCATGGCAAGATGTTGTAGTTAATAAGGACTACATGCCACACACTGTAAGAAGTTGAGCAGAGACCAAATGGATTCACGCCATCCATAGTAAGGCTAAGCCAAAGATTCCTTGGCTCTTGTGCAAAGCTTGGAAAGGTGGCGTCAATGTGGCTCCTTGCGTGTGAATATGCTGATATTTGTTGGACTCTATTTGTGGATATATTCTGGGCATGCCACGTTGTCAAGCTGGCCATGCCCAATGTATGAAACATGTGATGTATACATGGTATAAGTGGAAAGTGTCTAAGAATTTTTTTAGGGATGGTTTTCCTTTGCAAGTCCTATTGATACCTGTGAGCACCACACTTGGGACACCTCTCCATAGTCTGGTAGTATTCTCAAAATAGCACACAGTCCTAGACACATGCATGGTTGTTGTTGTAGTCCATGCTAAGCTTTCATAACACCAATTGTGCATCATCACAAGACTCAAGCATCGTGTTTCCAGGTGGTAATATATGATACTTTAGCAACCTAACAAAAAATCAAAAGATGCCTTGAAAAGAACAATAAGTATTTTTTATAATAGAGTAAAAAAAATCAATGGAGCATAGAATATACATGAACAACTTGATCACACTTACATTGCTCCACCCGTACTTTACGTGCACACTTAAGAGCACAAGTAGCATCTTTAGGATAGATACTCGACGACCATCATACAATGGTATGGATGCCTTTTTCTCTCAGTGGATCAAATGACTCGGCATCCATGGGCATTAATGCATTGATCATTGCCTTCATCTGAGGCTCCAAGCTTGGAGGAAGGTCTAAAAGGCCAACCATCTCCTCTGGTATCAAGGGTGTAAACTGAGTCGTGCCCTCCAATTGGTGTATTGACTTAGGTGCTCCATCCATCGCACACCCACAAACTCTTTTAATGGGCTACAATAGGTGCATATCTTGGGATGAGGCATCACCTCCTTATACAAATTTCATGGGTACATCTAATATTTTTGTATATAATATTTCATTACTTTGCGAATGTAAAGCATGATGGATATACACTTTTCTTATCGCTCACTCAAAGTTTGAGATTGTGTGATCAATTATCTCTCATTGAAACTTTCCAAAGCGTTGTACATATTCTATGGATAAGCGACACTATTGTCTGATTGCCAGCTCGCATTGAGTGCAAGGACACGGGACAAACTAATTAAGATACGTCTGGTGATCTTGGACATCACAACCATCATCATTCTCCATTTGGTCTATGTTATGACAAACAGTAGGATTTTCTTCCCCTCATTGATAATCTTCCTTTATATTAATCTCTACTCCTCTTTCTCTCCCTTTCCCTTTATTTGCTTGCCTCCCTCCATCTCTCTTTATTTGTTCCTCTTCTCTCCATATCTCTCTCTCTTTATCTATCCCCCTCTGCATTTCTCTCCCCGCCTCTCTTTCTCTCTCTCTTTCCCTTTATCTTTCTTTGTTTCTCTTTCCACCTTTCAACTTTTCTCTCTCTTTCTCTTTTTTACTTGCCTCCCTTCATCCTTCTTTCTTTCTCTCTCTCCCCTCCCCTCTCTCAATTTTTCTCTCTCCCCCATCTTCCCTCTCCACTCTCACTTCTACTCTCTTTTCCTTTCCCTCCCTTCTTCTGTCTATGACTTTCTCTCCATTCCTCTCCACTTGCACTTGATGGATCTCATTACAATCAAAATCAAAGATAGAAAATAAAAAACTCATAAAACAAGACATTGAAAGACCCTATCTCCCCACCCCTCTTCGTGTCTCTCTTCCCTCTCTCCCTTTATTTTTTTATCATTCCATTCTCTCTAATTCTCTCATTGTTTCCATTTTCCTCTTTCCTCCTCTCGCTCTCAATTTGTTGTTCTCTCTATCTCTCTTTTTCTCCCTCTTTCCATCTCTTTTTCTCCCCCTTTCTTTCTAGATCTCTCTTTTTTTCACTCTCCTTCCTCTCTTTACCTCACACTTTTATCCACCTCTTCCTTCACTCTCCACCATTTCTTTTTCTCTTCCCTCTCTCTTTCTTTCTCTCTTTCTCTTTCTTTGTTGCCTCTCCCTTTCTCTCTTTCTTTGTTACCTTTCCTCTTTTTCTCTCTCTTATTTTCTCTTCCTCTTTCTTCTCCCTCTCTCCTTTCCTCTCTTTCTCTCTCTCTTTCAATGCATCTCATCACAAAGAAAAACAAACAAAAGAAAAGAAGAAAACACAAAAACAAAGCAAGAAGAGGCAATGTACCTACCACGAAGGCCTGAGGATGGATTCATTGCCTCCTCTTTGCGATGTCCCTTCTTTCTCCCTTAGGCACTTCTCCCTCTTCTTTGTGTACCATAGCGGTGATAGCAACGGCAGTGAGAATCTCTCGTTCTCTCTCTTTCCCTCTTTCTCTCGCTCTCACTCTCAAGGCGATGACCTCTATCCCTCTCTCTCAAAAATGTTTGCGGCAAATGCCACACTTGGGTTTTCGGTGCTTTTTTTTCTCAGACTGGCATCGCTATTTGCATCCCAAAATTTATTTTGTGATGCAAATAGCAACGCCGCTATTTTACATCTTAGAACCGCTGTCATTATTTTTCCATTCCATTGTAGTGAATCTAAAATCATGGATCACATAGTATTTCCTTAAGGGGATCTAGATTGAATGTCTAACATGATAGCACAGAGAGATATATGACAATGTCAGTTCAATAATGAGGGTCCACTAAACTGACTAGTGATGTGAAGCTCCTCCTCATGTAGAACTTTGTTAAGAAGAGGATCACATTCAAGTTCTAGGGGTGTATTTCTAGTTTCTTTTGAGAGTGCTTTAGCTAAGAGAGCTCATACCATAGTGGGCAAGATCATGTTGTAAAACTATGACTTCTTACACCATTTGATGTTTGACATCAATCAAGTGCCAATACAAAAAATTCGAACCCTCTGCTCATACCATTTTCTTGAAATTTGGATTTGGGAGTCATTCTTTTACTAATATTAGTGAAATCTCAACTTGGATTTTGATTCTAGTGATTAATCCCCAATTGTGTATGAGTTGTAGCACCTTTCTATATTTTTGATAGGCTTTTTAAAATTTCTTCTATAATAACATGCTTTTACAAAATATGTTCTCAATGTCTTCCCATATTGTATTCTAGTGAGAAATAATGTCAAGAATTTGATCCTTTGCTATGCCCATATCTACCATTTCATAAGTTCAAGCGAGAGTCTCCAATGTCATGCAAAGTTGGGTGACGTAGTCAACAATCCAAAGGTTGGTTTGTGTTGACAATATTGTTGTCATTGGTTAGGTTGAACATCAACTTTAGGCTAGCTAGTGGTTGTATCTTCATTGCACTGATTTGGTGATGACTTTTTTTTTGTCTTTTTATTCTATCACAGTGTTTTGGTGAGGTTTTCCTCTTGTGCTTAGTTTGTGTTTTTGACTAAGATTTCGTATTATGTGGGTTTTGACAATACAAGAGTAGCTCCAACATCCTTGAGGTGGTTGGATCAAATTGTTGGGAGTAGCAATTGCACACAATGTGTGTCTTCGCTGCATATAAGAAATGGTTTGGGGCTAGTCCTTCTTTTGCAATTGCAAACATGGTTGAGCTTATGTTTCGTGTCACTTGCATACACAAACATGTTTCTTGCATTGAGATTTTTCAGTCGTGTCTTTGGGCTTTTTAGATTTGGCTACATGTTTTGAGTATGATATTTGAAGAGGCATTCTAGCTATTGGTTGGAGAGGTTTTGTGGCACAAGTGATGTGCTTTGGAATCCAAATTTGGCCATTACCTTGATAGTATACATGCCAAAAGCAAAGCTTTAGGTAGCCATCTTAATGAGGTGCATAGCCTTCTAAAGTTGTCCCTATACCTTATCAGCTTTGTGCATTTGGAGTTTTTGGTTTGCAGAGCTTTCTTCTCAAGGTGCCATTGGAGGTTGACTCACTCACAATTGTGGAATGGGTCTCTTATGGATTATTAGTTGTAACTTCTTATCTTGAGCCTTGAAGAAAGTTCACATTAAGACTTCATTCTCCTTGCTAAGATTAATTTGGCTTTGGGAAGAACCAATTGGATGCATGTCTTGACATAGTTGACATTGCATGCAGTTGGTATTGGAATGGATAGCCTAGCTCCCTACTATTTTTCTATCAATTTTTGGCTATTGTATGATTAAGGCTAACTAGCATACACTTAGTGACCACATGTACATATGTTCTAGTAACTTTCATATTAGTCCTTTATCATGTTGTAGGCTAAGTCCTTTTGTGTGGAAGAAGAAGAAAGAAGGAGAAGAAGATTTCAACCCTATTCAATGTGTTCAAGTCTTCATTGTGTGTATGCTCTTGGTTGCTTCATCTCTCCCTTTATCCTCTTGTCTATTTACATGTTATCAAAGCAATCAACAACTTGTGTGGATCTCAATAAAAGACCGAGGTAAATGCAATAGAGCATGAAAGCGAGTGAGCAAGGAATAGGTAAGAAGATCTTCTATCTTGTTCAATTTGCCTTGGAATGTAGCCACAGGAGGCTCCTAAGGCTGATAAGGATGTAATCTCTAATTCTAGTGAAACTTGGTGAGATTAAAGAGAAATATATATTAGTGCACATTAGCTTCTTAGGGTTTAGCAATAGTGATTTTTCCATCTAAGATCATTTTGGCCTCTATTTTGGTCCTCAAGTTAGTTGAAAGTAGTTTCTAGGTATATTGTAGATTCAACTATATTTTCCATTTATAAGTGTCTAGGTTATAGATTTTGGATCTCAAATTTTTGAGGTATTTGTTAGATTGCAGACACAAAGGGTATCTATATATACATATTGTAGATTGCAGCCATTGTTGGGCCATCAATGAAAAAGGCTGCATGTTTTCGTTGTAGTACACTTCATATAAGCTTGGTTGCACATTGTAGGTTTTGCAAGATTGCTTGTCTTATGAAAATGTTTGATCATTTCAATCAAGTATTTGGAACTACATTGAAGGAGACATGGCAATGGCAATAACTAAAGTCCCTCAATAAAATGCTACTACAAAACATATAAAAACTAAGAAGTATTGGGAGTAGATACATACTAAAATGATATATTAGCTATATATGATGAGTGTCATAGATAGTATAATGGGATCTTTGTACAAACCTAAAACACCCTCTATTGTTTGGAAGAATTTAGCAAAGTTATTTGAGGTAAACACAAAGGCCAAAAGCTGCAACTCAAGTAAGAGCTAAATCAAGTTAAAACAGGAGACATGTCCATCAATGACTACGAATCAACAATTAAGAGCATTGTAAAATCTCTTGGATCTATCAATGTAGTAACTTATGATGATGATGTTATGTGAGCATATTTAGATGATTGACTTCGAGATGAGTACAAGAACTTAGAGTCATCTATGAATACCAGGGATGATATCCCTAACTTTGCATATTTGATTTCTATGTTGATACTTGAGGAGAACAACCTTGGCTTGGATTCATCTTCTTCTCAAAGTAATGCAAGTATAAACATGTATTTTACTCTACTAGCAAAATAGAGGTCATGGCAAAGGCAAAGATAGTGATTGTGGTCAAAGTTATGGTGCACAAAAAAATAGGGGGATAGTCCCAAGGAGGGGGAAGCCAAAAGAGGGTAAGTTGTAGGTTTTAACCACCAACAACAAGAGGATTCTAGTGATAATAGACAATGATGGAAATATGGTGAGAAATGTCATATTTTCAATAACCTTCTTAAAATTATAAAATTAGAAATGAAAAAAGCAATAAGGAAATTATATTTCCACTAGCAAAAAGAAATGATGATAGAAGTGAGAGGATTTTTTAAAATGTAGAATACTATGACTACAAATGGTTCATCTAAGAATTACATATGGTATGTACACTCAAGTGTCTCCAACCACATGAATTATTTTGGAGAGTGGTTTAGAGAGATGTGTAGTCTAGAGTCTCTAGGTTATGTAGAGACAAAAAATGATATAGCTCATCCCATTACTCACATTTGTAATATTTCCTTGTGCATGGAATGGTAAAATGAAGTGCTTGGCCCATCTACTACATGTACCAAACATAACTAAGAACTTGGTTTTTGTTAGTCTAATGGTGGAACATGGATTACATGCTTATTTCACATTTTATACTTGTTAATATATAGAGGACTCTAGAAATGGTTGTAGGTTGGTTGCAAAAGGTAAGCGGCTAGCACATTATTTACTCTTGATGTAGGTCTACCTAGAATGAAAGTGTATAATGAGTAGACCACACATATAGGGGTCCATTACCAATTCATTCAAGAGTAGGTTCTGGCAGGTGATATTAGCTTGGTTTATGTGAATACACTCGAGGGTGATGTGGTTGAGGATGTTACTGCGTAATAAAGATTGTGGGAAAACTTATTTATTGGATGATCACTAGGCTAGATATCTAAACTACATAGTTGTTTTGGAGATTCAATTCATGCAACTTCCACAAAGCCACATTTGGATGTAGTGCGGCACATATTGCATTTTTTCAGATCTACACTTGATTATGCCTTATTTAATGTAGTAGGTATACCCTTGGACTTGCATGGTTACATAGATATAGATTGGGATAATGCTATTTCAAATAGGAGATCTACAAGCATATTCATATATTTTTCGAAAGTGGTGCTATAACGTGGAGCAATAAGAAGCAAGGTAGCTTGGTTATACAAGCTACTTTGTGATTTGGGGATGTGGGTGGACAAAAATATTATCATATATTATAACAATCTTAGTATCTTCTAGCTAGCTAAGAACCTAGTGTATCATGTGTGCACCAAACACATAGAGGTCCATTACCGTTTCATTTGAGAGTGGGTTCTAGTAAGTAATATTGGCTTGGTTTATCTCAGTACTACATGGGGATTAGCTATACAAATATTTTCATCAAGTCCTTGGGAGTTGAGAAACTCCACCAGTTCATGAATATACTTGAGGGGGAGTGTTGAGATGTCAAGCTCCACATGAGTTGGCATCCACTACATGCCTTAGTGATATGGCAAGACTTTACGGAGTGGTACATTTAGGTGACTAACATGGAAGATACATTGATTCTATAGTTGGACTACACCCACATAGTCCACTCTTGGTTATGTTATATTCATTGTGCCACCTCATATATCCTTAGTATACATATACTCTAGTACTTTCATATTAGTATTTATCAGGTTATAGACTAATTTCTTTTGTATAGAAGAAGAAGAAAGAAGAACAATTCCTCCCCACTTCTCTGTGTGCTCAAGTCTCTATTGTGTGTGTATGTTTTTGGTTGCTTCACCTCTCTCCCCTTGTTTTTTTACAATAGCTCCTTCTCATACTACATAATCTTAGGGCACATTGATTCCAAGACCATGATCTCATTCTAGTGACTTGTCACCCCAAGAGTAATATTATACAACTAACCTAAGATCAACCAGGTCCTCAAGAATGGGACAATAGTTTAGGCTAAGCATCTTTTAGTTCTAGTCACACAAGATGCACTTGAATTCATAGTAATTTATTCATGTCCTCAAGGAGTACACACTAGTATAGGTACTACCAAATACTTCAATCAAGACCCATCAACATTGATTACCGTGTGGGGTGCATCACCCCTATCTTCAACAATATCATCCTTGTAGACCAATATTTCCAAAGTTGAAGTCATCAACCGTTAAGTAGTAAAGGAATATCTTAGCTTAATGAGCCACAGTGACAACCATTGCTCCAATGAACTATTGTTGCAATGCTAACTATCCCAATATTTGACAACCATCACAAACACACACCAACACACCACCATTAATGTCGAGTGCTAGTCCTATAGGGGATAAATTCAGCCCTAAAAAGTGTTGCCAGGTGGCACCTACGCAAAGGGATGAGCACCTTAATTGGTTCTCCTTTGTGTGAATGTTGGCGGGATGAGTGCCTTAAATGGTTCTCTGTCAATGCGGGGCATGTTTCTAAGAATTATATTATGTAGAAGGTCAATGGGGATGCTTATCCTTTCCAAGCGTCGATGCAAGTGTGAACATGGGTGATACCATTTTATCCACACGAGTATTAACGTCTTCGTGAATTGATTATTGTATGAAATTCCAAATTAATTGATTTATGTGGCTAGCTGCAATTATTCAGTTGATTATTATTCTAACATGATTTTCTGAATTTTTGGCAGCTGATGTGTAGAGCAAGGTGAATTGGAAAGGCACGCCACACGCAAGCATCTTAAATATTATTTCCTCAAGAATTTATTTGGAAATTATTGGATTATTGTATTAGACACACCGCTATTTCTTATCAAGCGTGCGCATAGCCTCTATGCAAATATTTATTAGCAAAATAGATTTTTAGAATATATGTCCAATAAAATATTAATGGTTCTAGAGAGTTGTGGGATGCACAATTGGTAGCATCCATTAATTCAGAATACTCTATCTCTTTTCCAGTACACTCAAACTCTTTATGCAAAGAGTGATTGTAAAGGGCCTAAATCTTTGGCAAATAAGATTTTATAATATTATTATAAATACGTCATGAAGGTAGCTGCCCACTTCATGTCGGGGGGAGATTGTACCCAATCTTGTGTCGCTTCAACTTACTTTACCCTCTCTTTTAGTCTTTTTTTTTAAATTTCTCATGAGTCATATACAATTTTATGAGTAAAAGAGAGAAAGAGGGAGCTTCTTCCATTCGCTACATGCAAACCACACATCTGTTGCTGGCAACAGTGGTATCAGAGCCCAGCCTACCTCTTGGGCTTCCAATCGCCTATCATCTAGTGTGAAGACGAGGCCTCTGCTGCAAACGGGCTCTACGGTCCGTCTCATCGCAAACTGACTACACGGCTGGATTCCCAGGCCTTCAAAACCCCCAACCCCTCTATCACAGTCAAGAAATTCTGTTATTTTCTCAGACATTGAAGAAGACCCATTCCCACATCATGGCGTCATGTTTCGTGAATTATTGGAGCAAGGTGATTAGCAAGCTTAATTAAAGCCTAAATAAAAGCTTTGCTTAAGCTTAATTAAGAGCTTAAGCTCAATCTTGATTTCGTTGGGAGGGGGGAGGCGTTTTTTACTGTCACGGCAACATTCACGACGTCCTTTTGTCCTAAATCGTCAAGTTTTTTTTAAAAGGCTTAAAGCCTTATTAAGCAAGTTACATTACCTCTTTTATCACTTACATAATCAATTTCATCTTTTCTTACTCCATGTCATACATAGATTCTGCAAATCTTCACAAGTCACACCTGACTATCTCTTCCATAGAGGCAGTTCTCGCGCAGTTCTTTCTAGCTTCATAAATTTCACAAAATCTCCATAAAAATTTCCCGTCTTTCTTGCCTACTTCCATTCATAATTTCTTGTCCAAAGGATGCTTAAAATTTTGATCTTTCATACCAAAATTATTCAACGACAAGCAAGGCGTCTTTTCATTTGCAAGGCATCCTAAATCTCCCAATTTCTCCATCAAGCAATCATGTCACATGAAGGGCCATCCGACACTACCAATTTCGACTCTACATCATCGCTTCCTGAGCCAACCTTGGAGCAGCGTATGGATTTAATATCCATGCAACTTGAATAAGAGTATCAACACCGCATACAACTGGAGCAAGAATTGAAGTCCCTCAAGCATCCTACCACTGAAATTTCTACCAACAACGACAATCTAGTTCGTGCCATCAACGCTACTTTGGATGTCCACACTAGTTGCAAGATAAGCAAGGATCCATTCAAATTTAATTCTTTTGATGATCCTAAAGATTGTCACAAAATTCTGTCATGGTTAACTCAGTTCAAAGCTTATTTTGACAATGAGAAATACTCAAAAAGTGATAAAATTAAATGTGCATCTCATTATTTTATTGAGAAAGCTGCATTATGATGGGATGTCACGTGTAAAAGCGTTGATCGTCCTCTCACATGGAATGACTTTCACAAGAAGGTTCTTGCAAATTTTCTCCCTACACAATTCGAGCTCCGCATGCAACAACAATGGGACCTATTCATGCAATGGGAATGTGAATCAATCCCTCAATACACAGAAAGATTTTGGAGCACTCTCTTGCAGCTCCAAATGGTGGAGCTAGTGGTCGAGTCTACCTTCAAGAGAAAGTATATGTCTGGCTTAATTCCATCCATCCAAGCCAAAGTCAACATGTTCAAGCCCAATAATCTGGACGAAGCCATATCCCTAGCTCGCGATGCTGAAAAGAAGCAGTCTAAAGACTGAAGGCAATTTCTGGCATCCAATGGTAACAACATGGGTAACAACTTTCATTTTAATTCTTTTCGTAACTTCAATTCTCAATATGGAAAGAATCGTTTTAACAGATGGCCATGGATGTGAAATGTTCTTAATAATCATGGTCAATCAATTTCCAATTCTAAAGTGTCTCCAATGCCATTTCCAAAAATGTAATTTGTTATAATTGTAAGCGTCTTGTTCATATTGCAAGTCGTTGTCCCATGGGCAACACCCGTGATTGGAAGAAACCCATGGCGCATCTAAATTTTATTGGAGCTGAAGAATCCAACGAAGACCTTGAAGCAATGCCCGACTTCGATGAGCCTACACTTATGGGCAAAAATTCTAACGAACATGAAGACCTTACTGTATTAATGCAAGACAATCACCCTATAGCATACTCTAGTTGTAAAATGAAACCTTCTGAAGTTAAATACAGTACATATGACAAAGAATTATTAGCTGTAGTTCATGCATTGTGCATATGGAAGCACTATTTAATGGGTTCGAAGTTTATAATTAAAACAGTTGAGATGGCAAGCTTAACACTTGCGAACATTGATGATGGACCGCCTGGCTAGATGGGTCCGCACATCTACACTTAGCACGTTGGTGGTCATTATGATACTCACATGGCCATTGACTTATTACTTATTGTATTTAGTTTGTTACACCTACCTACAGCTGGCAAAGACATAGCGACAGTCGATTAGTGTAGTCGATTATGCACTGTTTGACTTAGTAGGCCACTTTTCTTTTTATGTTGTATCTTATCTATACTTTGTGTACATTGTATAGTATGTGGAAGAAGAATAAGAAACCAGCAAGAAAACGTTTTGGCCTCCATCTCTCTTCTTGTGTTCTTAAGTGAGCTTCCTCTTGTGTATACCATGTGTGTTTGGCGTAGCAGCTCAAGCAAGTTCCCCCACCACACGATTCTTGACATGGTATCAGAGCCCCGCCATTGAGAGAGGCTGATTTCGAAGGCTGAAGTGAAGGAGAAGAAGTAAGGTTCGAGCAAGCAAGCCACGGGTAAGAAGCTCTCTCATTCTTCCACTCTCTCTCTTGGATAGTGCCTGTGGAGGCATTGGAAGCAGGGGCAAGCAAAAATCTCATATTGTTGTGAGATTTAATGTGCGAGAAGATCATTGTATATTCTGCAGATTGGCCCTTAAGGGCATCCCTACAGTTATTTTGGGCGTCTGAGGCCATTTCAGGTCCCGTTTTAGAGCCGCAAGGTTGTGGACAGTAGTTTCAGGGTGCACTATGATTTCGACTGTATTGACCGAAAGTGGGTGTACAAGTTACAAATTGTGAATCTGTAATTTTTTAGGTGTTTGCAGGAAGCAAACATAAGGTTTATCTGTAAACAGGTTGCAGATTACATGTACTATTGAGCAATCAGTGAAAAAGTTTACTTGGGTAGTGCTGTGCACGTATTGGGAAAGATTGCAGAAGACTAGCTTGCTGTGTTGTATCCTTGCTTGTGATAATGGCAAAGAGTAATGGAAATCCCATTATTGAGAAGCTTGACAAGAACAACTACCCTTCATGGAAGTTCCGTGTGACGAACTTCCTCATTGGAAATGGCCTTTAGGAGTTTATCTCAGGTGAAGAAAAGGAGCTAGAGCTGGGTATCCCTCCAACTACATATGAGTTAAAAGCATGGAAAGAGTGGAATGCATAAAGATAAAAAGGTGATGTACTGGCTATCTACAGTCATAGATAATACTATGCTAGGACATATTAGGAATGCAGAAACTTCACATGCAGCTAGGATAATTTTTGAGAGCATGTTTTCAGTAAATACAAACGCACAAAAGATTCAACTCAAGCAAGAGTTGAATGCCTTGAAGAAATGAAAAATGTCTGTCAATGAGTATGTGTTGAAGGTGAGAAGCATTGCAGATGCTTTAATAGCGATTGATACAATGCCAGATGATGATGATTTGGTTTCATACACTCTGAGTGGTCTTAACAATGAGAAGGCATGGAAATCATTTGTTACTTTAGTATATGTACGGAAGCCATTTCTAGATTTTGATGAGCTGATCTCTCTCATGATTACTGAAGAGATCAATATGCAAGGTGATTCGCCTGAAAGAAATGGTGAACAGGTCCAAGCATTTTACTCAAGCTCAGGAAGGGGACGTGGTAGATCCTCTTCGAGAGGCTGTGGTATGGGACATGCTGGCGATAACTAGCAAAACATGTTCAATCAATAGTTTGGTGAAATGCAGGTTTCTGGAGGCAGAGGAAACTTTAGAGGTAGGGGGAGATCTAGAGGAAGAGGTGGATGGTAGAATAGAGGTTCTGCAAATTCTATTATTGTTTGCCATTATTATGGTAAAACAGGCCATATTGCAGCCCATTGCTATGCAAAGAAGGATGATATTCGCAGTGGTAAATTGTAGCAAGGAAACTATGCATCCTCTTCACGATAGAATGAAGACAAAAATGAGCGTCTGTTTGTTATGCAGTATATGATGAATGTAGTTATAGGAAAGGGGACACATGATGATGTATGGTATGTCGATTTAGGTGCATCTAATAATATGACCAATCATGTTGAATGGTTTGGAGAGATGCAGGACTTACCAAACCCAGGTTATGTGCAGACGGGTGATGATTCATGCCACCCAATTTCACACATTGAAAAGGTTCCCTTGTCCTTGTATGATGGCTAGATAAAGAGTCTGACAAATGTATTACATGTGCCATCAATTACAAAGAATCTAGTGTCTATTGGCCAAATGGTAGAGCAGGGGTTGCATGTTCGATTCAATGCAAAAGGTTGTTTTGTAGAAGACTTTAATGATAAGTGCATGTTGGTTGCAAAAGAAAGTAGAGTCGGCCGAATGTTCACTTTAGATGTTGGAATTCTTGCAATGGATGCTGCTATGTATGCTAAAGGAAAAGGAGTAGTTGCAGATATTGAAATATGGCATAAACGTATTGGACATGCAAATGTACAAAGGCTGAAATGAATGCAGTCTAGAGGATTGGTTATAGGGCTGCCTTCTTTTAGAGTTGCAGAATTGCATAAAGTCTGTGAAGCATGCCAGTTTGGTAAGCAGGCAAAACAACCCTTCTCCATGATAGAGAAGTGAGCAGAAATATACTTGATGTGATACATACAGATGTTTGGGGGCCTACACAGAATGTATCTCTTGGTAGCAGCAAATACTTTGTCACATTCATTGATGACTATTCAAGGAAGCTATGGGTATACTTCATGAAGGAAAAAAGTGATGTATTTGAGCATTTCAAATCTTTTAAGGTAGATGTTGAAACAGAAACATGCTTAAAAGTGAAGTGCTTGTTGAGATTAGATGGAGGGGGAGAGTATCTCTCTAATGAGTTCAATAACTTCTTGAGGACTCATGGGATAAAGAGACAATTTACTTGCAGGTATACCCCACAGCAAAATGGTATTGCACAAAGAAAAAATAGGCATATTACAGAAGTTACACGGGCATTAATGGCTGAAAAAAATATGCCCAAACATTTTTGGTCTAAGGCTGTTCATACTGCTGTCTACATTATGAACAGAACTCCCACAGCTGTAGTTCATGGGATGACTCCTAAAGAATGCTTTACTGGCAAGAAGCCCGATGTATCACACTTGAAGGTATTTGGCTATGTTGCATACGTTCATGTGCCAGATGAGCTACATAAGAAGCTTGATCCAAAGGCAAAAAAATGTGTTTTTATTGGATACTCTTTAGAGCAGAAAGGGTATCGCTATTATAACCCTGTCATAGGTTAGTTCACAGTGATCATGGATGTTATCTTTGATGAGATGGGAAGTTGGTATACACCTGCTGGTGATGTTTTGGATGATGATAATGATCAGGACAACTATGTACAGAAAGATAAATGAGCCCTTGGTCTGGGAGACTAAGGAGTAGCCCCACATCTTCAGTGGATCTATAAGTGTTGCAGGGAAGAACAAAGGAAAGAAGAAAGTGCTGGATGGTAATGATGCATCTACCAGTCATTTTAGATTGGATGGAGATTCTAGTGGTTCGGAGAGTTTGGATGATGAGCTTGGTATTCCTTCAGTCATTAGGACACCAGGTGTACAGAGATCTCATAGTAATGTAAAGGCTCCATTGAGTGATCCGATGGTACGCAGATCTAGCAGTGTCAGATACCATGTTAAAAAAATTGGCTTTGAAGGTTATGCAGCTCACCATTATGCTTATATGGTGAAACTAGTTGAGGATGTTGAGCCCACTTGTTTTGAGGATGTTGTTGGTCATGCTCATTGGGATGCAGCAATGGATGAGGAGATGGCTGCATTAGAAGCCAATAAGACTTGGTATTTGTCACCCTTACCTACGGGTAAGAAAGCTATTGGTTGTAAGTGGGTTTACAAAGTCAAGCATAATGCAGATGGTTCAATTAGCAGGTATAAGGCTAGACCGGTTACAAAAGGCTATGCTCAAACATATGGCATAGATTATGAAGAGACATTCAGTCCAGTTGCTAAGATGGCAACTATTAGGTGTGTGATTGCCTTGGCAGCAGCCAAAGGTTGGAGTTTGCAGCAAATGGATGTTAAGAATGCCTTCTTGCATGGTGAATTGCAAGAAGAAGCGTATATGGAGCAACCGGCAGGTTATGAGAACTTAGAGCATCCCACATATGTGTGCAGGTTAAAGAAGGTGCTCTATGGGCTAAAGCAAGCACCTAGAGCATGGTCTTACAAGATTGGAGAGTATCTTGTCAATATTGGATTTTGTATTTCTGATGCTGATCACTCCCTTTTTGTGAGAAAGGGAGATACAGGTTTGGTCATCATAGTCATCTATGTGGATGACTTGATTATTACAGGTGACAGTGACAATGGGATTGCTGAAGTTAAGGAATTCTTGAAGAAGAAGTTTGAGATGAAAGATTTGGGTGAGCTGAGATACTTTCTTGGTATTGAGGTGATCAAATGTGATGATGGTATATGGCTATCCCAAGGGCAGTATGGCTTGGATATGTTATCCAAGTATGGTATGACAACATGTAAGCCTCTTTCAGTACCATTAGAGCAAAGTGTGAAGTTGAGTGCTAACGTTGGGGATGAGATAGAAGACCCTATTATGTTCACGAGGATAGTAGGGAGTTTGATTTACATGACTATCACAAGGCCAGACTTGAGATATGCTGTTGGCCTTGTCAATAAGTTTATGCAGATGCCTAGAAAGCCTCATTTGGATGCAGTTAGACGTATATTGAGGTATGTGAAGTCCAATTTACATGATGGACTTTTTTATGAGGCAGGTAAGGACATACAGGTCTTTGGATACACAGATGCAGATTGGGCTGGTAGCATGTTAGACAGAAGATCTACAAGTGGATTCATGTTTTCCTTTGGTAGTGCAGCAGTTACATGGAGTAGCAAAAAGCAACCTACAGTTGCTTTATCGAGTACAGAGGCTGAGTATAGAGGTGTTGCTATGGCAGCATGTGAGGTGATATGGTTGCAAAATTTATTATTAGATTTGGATGTGCAGGGAGATGGTCCAGTTGTCATTCATTGTGACAACATGAGCAGTATAGGACTAGCTAGAAATCCAGTGTTCCATGCTAGGACAAAACATATTGAGGTGCACTACCACTTTGTGAGAGAGAAGGTACTTGCAGGAGAGATTGACTTGGTATATATTAGCACACAGGATCACATAGCTGACATTTTCACAAAGGCATTGGGTATAGAGAAGCTTTGAAAGTTTCGAAGCTTACTTGGAGTTGCAGAGATAGAGTTGAGCTTGAGGGGGAGTGTTGAGATGGCAAGCGCAACATGTGCGGACATTGATGATGGACCGCCTAGCTAGATGGGTTCGCACGTCTATACTTAGCACGTTGGTGGTCATTATGATATTCACATGGCCACTGACTTATCACTTATTATATTTAGTTTGTTACATCTACCTACAGCTGGCAAAGACATAGCGCCAGTTGATTAGTGTAGTCGGTTATGCAGTGTTTGACTTAGTAGGCCACTTTCCTTTATGTTGTATCTTATCTATACTTTGTGTACATTGTATAGTGTGTGGAAGAAGAAGAAGAAACCAGCAAGAAAACGTTTTGGCCTCCATCTCTCTTCTTATGTTCTTGAGTGAGCTTCCTCTTGAGTATACAGTGTGTGTTTGGCGTAGCAGCTCAAGCAACTCCCCCCACCACGCGATTCTTGACAAAAACAATCAGCAGAGTATTAAACATTTATTATCACAACCACAAATATCTGATAGACACATACAATGGGCATCATTTATTCAATCCTTTCATCCACTCATTCAATATCAACTAGGTAAGGAAAATGTAGTAGCCGATGCACTTAGCCGTGGACCATCATTAAACAATATTTCTGTCATTTCTACTTCTTTGTTAGACACAATGAAAAATACTTATCTTTAAGATCCCGATTTTCATGATGTTTGGGTAAATTTATCTAACAATCAATGGATCCCTACTAATAACTTTTCTGTTTTCGATGATTTTCTGTTTTATGAAAAAGGTTATGTATTACTAATCCTTTTCGTCATTTCATTATGCAAGAAGTACACAAGCCTCCTTATATGGGACGTCGTGGTATTATCTCTACACTTAGAAATTTACACGAATATTTTTTTTGGCCAAATATGCAACGTGATGTCTCTAATTTTGTTTCTGAATGCATTTTATGTCAACACATAAAAAGACATCATGGTAAGTCATATGGTTTATTACTTCCATTACCTATCCCTAATTCACCTTGGGAGTAGATTTCTATGGACTTCATTACAGGTTTACCACAAACTTCTTCATAGAATAATATGATATGGACCATAGTTGATCGATTTAGTAAACATGCTTACTTCATTGCTTGTAAAAAGACCTTAAGTCCTACACAAGCCGCTAACTTATTTCTCAAGCATATTTTTGTGTACCATGGATTGCTGAAAATTATTGTGTCCGACCGAGATCCTCGATTCTGTAATAATTTTTGGATTACATTGTTTTCTAACTTAGGAACTAAGATTGATTTTAGCTCTACATTCACTATAAGAGAAAGGCCCTACAGACACGCACTGTACACACGAAAAAGCGGGCACATTTATAGGCGCGTGTATCAGCGCATCTATTTAGCTAGTATACAGAACGCATCTATATATTTGCGTTTATAAACGCGCCTATAGATGCGAAAATAAACGCACATATTTTTCATTTCTCATAAAGTCCCTAAATATGACCAAACCTCTTAACAGCTAGTATTTGTTTGAATACATTACCAACTTTACTTCCTTCTGAGTATTGCAAATATACATCCAATCATTCAAAGCTAATTATATATGTGTGATTTCATGCCCTACATACATCCAATCATGCCCTATACAAATGTGATTGGGTAGGGCATGATTGGATGTATATACGACATAATTACACCTCGATCATAAGGACATAATATACATGTATAGGATCATAAGGACGTGATATACATGTATATACGACATGATATACATGTATAAGGCATACATGTATATCATCCAATCATTCAAAGCTAATTATATATGTGTGATTTCATGCCCTATATACATCCAATCATGCCCTATACAAATGTGATTGGATAGGGCATGATTGGATGTATATACGACATAATTACACCTGGATCATAAGGACATGATATACATGTATAGGATCATAAGGACATGATATACATGTGGGCATACATGTATAGGACATGATATACATTACCAGCTTTACTTCTTTCTGAGTATTACAAATATACATCCAATCATTCAAAGCTAATTACATATATGTGATTTCATGCCCTATATACATCCAATCATGCCCTATACAAATGTGATTGGATAGGGCATGATGATTGGATGGATATACGACATAATTATCAGAGAAGTGATTGATACATGCACATGTTGCATCTATTGTGCACTTAACCTAGCCATGGCTAAAACTTATAGATCAAAGGTTGACTTGTGCATGTGCAATATATATATATATATATATATATATATATATATATATATAGAGAGAGAGAGAGAGAGAGAGAGAGAACTGGTCAATACACTCACATGTCTCATTTGTTGTGCACTTAACCTAGCCATGCATAAACTTATAGATCAAAGCTTAATCAGTGATTCAAGGGAGTACCCTCACTTTTTAGGGTAGTCCCTTAATTCTCATTATTCTCGAGGAATATACATCACAATCAATACAATCAAAGCAAAAGCAAGACATGCATGCCAATTCATAGCATGAGTAGATTGATGTAAATCAGTTGGCTTTTGCATGTGCAAGCTATTCCAATCATGTCAAGGTGCACTTATAGCTCACATATAATTTTAGATAAGGTGGACCACATGTAGCCAATGTGCACATGTCCTCTTTTCATCATCTTTAGCTAGTGTGTCCACGTGTTGGTGACTAAAATAGATCACTGTAAGGATACTTTGCAATGCCAACAAGCCAACTACAAATCTCTTATCTATGAAATGTATAAGTAAATTAACTTGGTTAATTTGATGAGGTCAATTTTTCCTTCCATGGACAGTGTGGTTGGCTATCTACTTCAAGGTTATGGGAACTTGCAGAAGTCAATGGAGCATCCTAAAAATGACGATACTCTAATTCCTATATCAAGTCACTTCATGTATATATCTTTGGTTGATTGATGGATAATATGCCTTTCTCTATCTCTTTCATATACACCTTCATTGCATTATCTCTCTCTAGCTAAAAACCATTCGTGCTTTATCCACCTATTGATACTTGCATGCAATTGCAAGTGGAATGGTCTAGTAAGTCACCACATATGTGCCAATTGACTTGCCAATGTGTTCTCTTATCCTCAAGCTTTGTTATATATGTCACCACATAGGTCAATTGATTTGCTAGTGTACCATCTCTTATCTCGAGATTTTCTATATATTTCACCAGTATTCTCAATCAAAAACATCATATCAAGCATATCTTGCATTAGTCAAGCAAATTGGCCAACCCAACATAAATTAAATTGTATGAATATCAATGTAGACCAAGATCTTAGCTTAAATCAATGACACCTTTTTGCACAATATAAATTGTTAGAGTTTAACTACAATATATAATGCCTGCAAATAAGAAAGAGGCTTGATTTGTTGGACCACTATGCACATACAATCTATGTATGTCATATTCCCTAAATGCATGCATTGATACTTACAACATGGAGACAAACATTTTGATATTGAAAGACTAGGAAATTCATGTCATGTTGATCCAAAAACAACCAAAAGCTAGCATCTAATCAGTTTAATTATTCCTGCGCGTCAGTCAGTGCATGTAATATGTATTATTTGCGCATATACACGCGCAATTACCTACGCTTACAGACGCGCTACGCAAATATTAAAAAAATTTTAAAAAAGTTGTGGCTTTCTTTTCAAACTTGTGCTTTCCTGCGTTTTTTGTGTATTTTCTGCAGTTCGAGCTCAACATCACTACTCATGTCTATCTATCACTTCATGAAGACAATGAGGGAAGGAAATAAGAGTAAAAAGAGGACAGGAGGAAAGAAGAGCCAAAGAGTAAAGAACAAGAGCCAAACAGCAAGGAAGAGAAGAAGATTCAAGCAACTTACCAAGCGAAGGGAGAAGGAGGACAAGGAGCTTGCAACCTAGCCGCCACTTGTCGGAACAAGCAAAGAAGGTGAGTTCTTCTTCTCTCTATCAATCTTATTTGCTTTCTCTATCTATTTGTGTCTCTCTCTCTCTCTTTACATGCTATAGACTGTCATCTATGGAGGTTTTTTTGCGCGTTTTTTAACCAAGTTTGAAAAAAATGGTCTGACTGTGCGCGTCTATCAGCGTGTGCAAATGACAGTGTAGACGTAGGTATAGACGCGAAAATAGACGGCTGATAGATGCACACAGAGACGCAGATATAGACGCAGCATGTAATATGTTTTATCTGCACAGGGTAATATGATTTTTCTTGTGTAGATGTGGAATCCTGGATCCTCCAGCACTGATCGTGAGTTAGAACGCATGAACAACACCTTAGCGGAGTTTTCTAGAGAAGTTAGTAGCTTTTTTGGAGGTTTTCCAAACAAGGAGCAATTCATGGGGGAGATGACCAATTATCTTGGTCGCCCTCCCACTGCAGAGGAGGTTTTCAGTGTGATGTCTAGGACACCTATCACATCTTTGCCTAGCACTGCCGCACAAACACCAAACCTTAACACACCTCTACTAACAGGTACTCCACGCACTATGCATACACACAGATCAACTGATACACATGCATCAGCTGAAGTACATGGACCAGCCAAATCACGTGCATTTGCAGAAGCACGTGCATCGAGTGAGGTAGAGGGTAGTGCCCGTCGAGGGAGGAGGGAGAGTCATGCGGGAGGACAAGGAGGTCAAGGGCTTTGTGGGGGTTGCCTAGGAGGTGGCTCTTGATCACCTTCACCGGAAAATGAGAGAGGTGAGCCTCCACAAATGTACTACTCTGTCACACTGATGTTGGCAATATCTTGCATGACTCTGAGGGGAGGGAAGTGGTAGCCTACTTGAGGAGTGTCATGCATGCCACATACAAAGATTGCATGATTCCCTTCAAGCACAAAAAAAAGGGTTTGTGGCAAGAGGTGCTGCGGGCAGTACATAGAAGGTACCCTAATCCCGAGAATTCATGATTCTCAGATGATTGGGGATGGTCAAAGATGAGAGACGCGCTTTATAACAAGAGGTCTCACCTTATGACGCGCGCCAAGGAGTCACTGCGGAGACAAGAGCAGGGACGCCCTAGTAATGGCCAACCACCCAATTGCCACCACAGGGAGTGGAAAGAGGCCAAGAAGATAGCAAGAGAGAAAATGACAAGTTTCCAGCATGTAGAGGAACGATGTATCCAGATGGCAACCATGGGATAGTCGCATTATGGATCGGGTGGCAGGGAGTCATGGGAGGCTGAGTTTGTAAGTATTATTTGATTTCTTTTTTTAAACTAAATTTTGTAATTTGTTTCACTTCATTATGTAGTGTGTTCTAATACGTTGTATGTTCAAATTGTTTTATAGTATCATATCGTTGGTAGGATGCCTACTCCTAGAGAGATAGGCTACCATCGAGGTCATAACCGAGCATCCACTTGGTAGCATTTCTACGAGGAGGGACTCATCACGGAGGAGCAATATAATCGTGCTATGAGGATTCCACCACCAGAAGAGATATATTTTATTTTTTACATGAAAAGTATAGGTAACTCTAATTTATTGTTTGTAATGGTATTTATATACCTTAATCCTTTGTATAGGCGAACCCTGATGCAGTTGAGGATAGCGAAGGGGGGACTAGCAATAGCGGTGGCGGCAACAGTAGTGGCAGAGGCAGCGGTAGTGGTAGCGATGATGATGCCTCTTCTGAGGAGATATAGAGGAGCCCCATGCATGCATGCCTCCCCTTGGCTTGTAATTTTTATTTTTGATATGTATTACTTTTAGCTAGTGCTTGCGACTATGACCATGCTTGAGGTCACAAGCACTAGAACTCATCATGTAAAAACGTTCCATCTATATATATGAAATTTCGTGTTCTACATACATTGTTTTGTTTTCAGTACAAAAATCTTAGAAATAATCTTTCTCTGTTTTCCCTAAGCATATAATTTGAAATTGATGGGGGGGAAAAAACCAAAGAGCATGTGGCTTGCAAAGCCACATGCTCTCTGGGTTTTTTTTCATACCTCTGTTTTGCGCGTCTATCGGCGCGTCTAAATTGCAGGATAAATGCGCGTCTATTCTCGTCAATTTTTGCAGAGTAAACGCTTTTTTAGATGCGTAGATACACGCGTGTATAGACACACAATATGAATATATCCAATTTTTTATAAATATGATTATATATTTACGTAGCGCTTAATACGCGCGTCTATATGCGCGTCTATATGGGTGTGTAACTCTAACTATAAGCGCGCTTTTAGACGCGAAATTGTAGACGTAGCAATAGACGCGGTAATAAACGCACCCGACATTTTTTATCACAGTTCAAATATTGCATCTACAAGTGCGTCTATGGAGCCTTTTTGTTGTAGTGATTTCATCTAGAGACTAATGGTGAAGCAGAGGCCACAAATAGCACAATTTTGGATTTAATCTGTGCTTACACAAATTCTTCTCCAGCCACATGGGATAATCATTTGCACCTTCTACAGTTTGCTTACAATAATACCACTCACACTGCTACACAAAAGGCACCTTTTGAAATTATTTATGGTCACAAATTGCCAACTCCCACATTTCGTCTAACACAGAAAATATCTTTTGTTGACGATTGGATTCAAAATCATTCAAGTATTTATGAGCAAGTTAAACAAATGCTAGCAAAGGCCCAACAATCATATGTGAAACAAGCAAATAAAAAGAGGCAAGCCATGATTTATAAAGAAGGAGATTATGTTTGATTACGTGTTGAAAAACGTAGACTCCATAGTGTAGAAAAGAACCCGAATGTAAAATTAGCTCCTCGTTTCTATGGACCTTTTAAAATTCTCCATTGTATTAATCCTAATGCTTATAAATTAGAGTTACCTCATCATTGGAAAATCCACAACACTTTTCACATTAGTCTTTTATGTCCCTTCAAAGGTTCTCTTCATGTTCACCCTATTTATGACTCAGCACCCTTGATTGCAAATGACCATGAAATCCTAATCCCTGAAACAATTATTGATGTCGACTATATGACCACTAGAACTCGAAATACTTATCCTCATTATCTTGTCAAATTCCACAATCACCCTGTTGAGGAAGCTCAATGGATGCATGCTAGTGATTTGCGACCTTTTTCCAATTTATTGTCTCCACATCCAGCCAATAGCAATTGAGAACAATTGCTACCCACCCCGGGGGTATGTTGCCAGGTGGCACCTACACAAAGGGATGAGTGCCTTAAATGGTTCTCCTTTGTGTGTACGTTGGCGGGATGAGCGCCTTAAATGGTTCTTCGTCAATGTGGGGCACGTTCCTAAGAATTGTCTTAGGCGGAAGGTCGATGGGGATGCCTATCCTTTTCCGCGCGTCGATGCAAGTGTGAACGTGGGTGATACCATTTTATCCACATGAGTATTAACGTCTTCATGATTTAATTATTGTATGGAATTCCAAATTAATTGATTTATGTGGCTAGCTACAATTATTCAGTTGGTTATTATTGTAACATGATTTTCTGAATTTTTGGCAACTAATGTGTAGAGCAAGGTGAATTGGAAAGGCGTGCCACACGCAAGCATTTTAAAGATTATTTCCTCAAGAATTTATTTGGCAATTATTGGATTATTGTATTAGACGCACCGCTATTTCTTATAAAGCATGCGCATATCCTCTATGTAAATATTTATTAGCAATATAGATTTTTAGAAGATATGTCCAATAAAATATTAATGGTTCTAGAGAGTTGTGGGATTCAGAACTGCTAGCATCCATTAATTCAGAATACTCTATCTCTTTTCCAGTACACTCAAACTCTTTATGCAAAGAGTGATTGTAAAGGGCCTAAATCTTGGGCAAAGAAGATTTTATAATATTATTATAAATACGGCATGAAGGGAGCTGCCCACTTCATGTCGGGGGCGAGATTGTACCGAATCTTGTATCGCTTCAACTTACTTTACCCTCTCTATTAGTCTATTTTTTTAATTTCTCATGAGTCGTATGCAAATTTATGAGTAAAAGAGAGAAAGAGGGAGCTTCTTCCATTCGCTACGTGCAAACCACGCATCCGTTGCTCGCAACAAAAAAGAGAAGCTAAGCATTCAATGAAACTCAAATTGGAAGCAAAGTTTTGTATTGGGTACTATCTATTCACAAGTCATAATTTAACATATTGAAAGAATGAATAGTATTGTTGAAAATATTCAAGTGAGAATCAATCTCACTCCTGGGTAATTAATAAAAATCCTCTCTCAATGATAGAATAGATCATTTCATTCTCTCTAAAAGGATTGGTTTCATTAACCAAAGGACATGCATAAAGGGCTAACCAAAGAGCTTCAACAAGGATTAAGGTGTCCAATAATATGTGAAAACCTTAAATCTTAACTATAAATATAAAATCTTAAAAGTGAATGGAAGAGATCATTCAAATGTATGCTAGCTTTCAAAGAAACCATTCTCTTTTCTTCCATCTTATCTTCTTGTGCACTTTATTAAGAGTGAGGAAGAGTAAGAGTGTGAGATTGATAGGGTGACCGAGGGACTTGAAGAGTGAAGCTCTTCTCTCCTCTTGCTTTTCTTCTCTTCTTCCCATTTTTCTTCCATATCTTGGAGGGTGAGAAGTAAAGCATGAGGTTGAGAGTGATATTTCTCCTTCTTCTCTCCTTTCTCTTTCAATGGAGTATGCATGGAATATATTGGGTGCTATGGAGGAGTGAGAGGAGGAAAAGAAGCACTACTTGAATCGTGAGACTACAAACAAACCTTTGAAGGGGTTCAAACTACAACATACAAAGATGAGAAAGTGAGTACACTACAAGCTATTTCATTATTTTTCTTGCTTACTTGGGAGAATGAGGAGAAATCAAATGGCTTCCAAGTATGTGAGAGATGGTCATATTGATGAGTGCTTGAAACTCTTGAAAGAATAAAAGTCTATCCAATAATGTTAACCCTTTAAAGAGAATCCAAGCATCAAAATTTGAATCAGAAGTGAAGAACACTCTTTGGCACTATACATCCACCATAAGGCACAATTCCAAAAATTTAATGTGGAATGAATGGCTCACAAGTAGTATTGTTGTAAGTGAAAGCTAGACTCACTTTTGTGTAATTTGTAAATCTCCTTGATGATGGAATAGATTATTTCTTCCTCTATAAAAGGATGGATTTCATAAACCAAGGGACATGCATAAAGAGGTTAGAAAAGATCCTCAAAAAGACACGGTGCCTAACATTAAGTGAAAAGCCTAGATCTTTACTCTATGTGGTATAAAAGCTAAGAAGTGAATGGAAGAGGTCATTATAGTGTGTTGACTCTATGTAGTATAAAAGCTAAGGAGTGAATGGAAGAGCTTATTCCAGCGTGTGCCCACTTTAAATTCAAGATTTCCTCTTGCTTTTTCTTCTCCTTTGCTATTTTGTGTGTGTTTGTGTGTGCATGTGTATGTGATAGAGGGTCTATGTATGTGTGTGTATAAGAGGGTGAGTAAGTGTATGAGAGTATGCGAGACTAAAGAGTGAAGAAACTTATTGTGTTTGTCCTTCTCTCCTTCTTCTTCATTCTCTTCTTGTTCATATAACAAGCATTTCAGGTTTGATGGAATGTTAAAGAGCATTGGAACAAAGGCATGGAGTGCAAAGAGGAAAACATAAGGATCATGAGACTATCTTTTTCACTTCAAGGGAAGACTACATGGAGCATGTAATATGAGGTGTGTCTACTACAATCTCATAAGTCATTGGGTTGCTTCTTGCATGGTTATGCTAAGAGTTTAGTTTAATGGTTTTGACTATGGAAGGAAGTGACTAGGCCCAGAGCTAGTCTACCAAGGTCAGTCGCACTCTTGAATTAATAAGAGGTCTACTCATGTTCCATTGCTAAGTGTGTGTAATGCTCAGCGTCCAACTAAAGCATGCTAATCATGTTCTTAGAGACAAAGAATATGTGGGCTCATGTTACATACATAGTACCAAAATAGCCTCCACGAATTAGTCTAATTAGAACTACATCAGATGTTATAAGAGCCACATTTTACACGAGCTTTAAATATCATATATGTAGTATCATATTTGAATCTCACAAAAATCAAAACTCTTGAAGGATAAGAACATTATCATGGAAAAAAAATCACAATTGGCCATATTAACATTTACATCTATTCTATTCCATCTAAACTCATTTGAGATAAAGGATTTGTCAAAATATCGATCCATGACAATTGCATTATATTTTCATAGGCCAAAATAGGTTCTTTAGGTGCTACCATACAGTTGAAATATCCTTTTTGTCATCCCTTTGCCTTGAATGTTACAATCAACAAGTTGTGATTGTACCATCCTTTCTTGAATTTTCCTTCTTCACATTGGATGTTTTAAGGAGGTTAATCTATATCTCAAAGAATGTAAAAGCAAATCTTGTTTCTAGAAGGTCAATCACTACAAGAGAAAGGCCCTATAGACGCGCATTGTACACACGAAAAAGTGGGCGTGTTTATGTATCAGTGCGTCTATTCACGCTAGTATAAAAAAAGTGTCTATATATCCGCGTTTATAAACGCGCTTATAGATGCGAAAATAAACGCACATATTTTTCATTTCTCATAAAGTCACTGAATAAGACAAACCTCTTAACAACTAGTATTTGTTTGAATAGGTCATGATTGGATGTATGTACGGCATAATTACACCTGGATAATAAGCTAGGACATGATATACATGTATAGGATCATACAGACATGATATACATGTATATACGACATGATATACATGTATATACGACATGATATACATGTATAGGGCATATAAATGCATAGGACATGATATACATTACCAACTTTACTTCTTTCTGAGTATTACAAATATACATCCAATCATTCAAAGCTAATTATATATATGTGATTTCATACCCTATATACATCCAATCATGCTCTATACAAATGTGATTCGATAGGGCATGATGATTGGATGTATATATAGATCAAAGGTTGACTTGTGCATTTGCAATATATATATATATATATATATATATATATATAGAAAGAGAGAGAGAGAGAACTGATCAATACACTCACATGTCTCATTTGTTGTGCACTTAACCTAGCCATGCATGCCAATTCATAGCATGAGTAGATTGATGTAAATCAGTTGGCTTGTGCATGTGCAAGCTATTCCAATCATGTCAAGGTGCACTTATAGCTCACATATAATTTTAGATAAGGTGGACCACATGTAGCCAATGTGCACATGTTCTCTTTTCATCATCTTTAGCCGGTGTGTTCACTTGTTGGTGACTAAAATAGATCACTGTAAGGATACTTTGCAATACCAATAAGCCAACTACCACTACAAGATATAGACCTTATACCGACATTTAAAGCGATGAAAATATAAATAACAAAATTTTCCCCCGTCGTCGCAAAAAGCGTCGTTATTGACGACGCCATAGAAACGTCGCTATTGGCGTTGCTATTTGCGTCGCTATATGTGACACATATAGCGACGCAACCAATGAATTTGCGACGCGCATAGCGAGGCCAATAACGACGCGAGCAGTAAATTTGCGATGCAAATAGTGACGGTAACAGGGAAAAAAAAATTTGTGGCAGGGCAGCTTGCATTACTGCATACAAAGCGCTTGCAAACAAAAAGAATGTATACTGAAATCATAAAACTGATACATGAAATAAATACATGATCGCATAAAATGCGATTGGTACAATCATGAAAGGATATCACTAATACATAGAAAATGTCTACATAGATCAGGCGACTAAAAACTAAAGGTGTGTGAGCTCCAAGGATCCAAGGGCGAGCTATAAATCCCACTACAAGATATAGACCTTATAGCGACGTTTAAAGCGACGAAAATACAAACAACAAAATTTGCCCCCGTCGTCGCAAAAAGCGTCGTTGTTGACGACGCCATGGAATCGTCGCTATATACGTCGCTATTTGTGTCGCTATATACGTCGCATTTGCGACGTATATAGCGACGCAAATAGCGACGGTTACAGTAGTTTGCGACGCTGATAGCGACGACAATAGCGACGCCTGCAGTAAATTTGCGACGCAAATAGCGACGGTAACAGAGAAAAAAAAAATTTGTGGCAGGGCAGCAAGCTGCCCTGCCACATATAGCACTGTGTGCTGTATGAGAGCCATACAAAATAGTTTCTGCACTGCTGCATACAAAGCGTTTGCAAACAAAGAGAATCTATACTGAAATCATAAAACTGATAAATGAAATAAATACATGATATCGCATAAAATGCGATTGGTACAATCATAAAACAATATCACTAATACATAGAAAATGTCTACATAGATCGGGCGACTAAAAACTAAAGGTATGTGAGCGCTAAGGATCCGAGGGCGAGCTACAAATCGTCGTCCCCCGAAAGCTCTTCCCGCTGTAAAGGAGCATCAAACGGATTCTGCAGAAAAAGAAACAACATATCAATCCACCATACAATAATGCATTCAAATATCTCATGGTAACTACGGACATGAAAGATGAGAGACTTACTGGGCCGCCGCGTCTGTACAATCGGTCGATCAATGATCTGAGACCGTGCCTCTCTGCATATTGAGTCTCAAGGCCTTGCGGATCACGATTTGTAATGGAGTGCTGCAAAGAAAACAAAATGCTAACTGTTAGAAACATGATTGTCAGTACAAATAATATCTCAAAAAAACAAATAAGCAAAACAAAAGAGAAACTTACAAAGTCCTCCAAATATGTCCTGTGGCCGCCACTCCCAAGATGATGTACCGATCCGGCCTCGATTCGTGCCCTCGCCGCCTCCCGCGCCTGACTCCAACATCCTGGCGAATTTGTAGCCTCCTCCCTCAGTCGGCGCCAGTCCTCTGCATCTAACCACTCGGGCTTTGGAGCCCCACTCTTGATTGCCTTGCGTGCGTCGGATCGTCTATGTGACATGTATGCATGCATGCAATCCATCATCCAGCCCGTAGAGAATCTATCCACTGCGGCTGGCACCGGGAACTCCTCGTGCAAGGATGCTACTATGTACTCCTTGCTCCCCTCCGGTATGTTCCTCCAATGATCCAGGACGTTGTGCCGAAAAACTTGTTGGCACAACTCCCTCATGCGAGCCATCACCCTCCTCCCCTCATCATTCATTATGATAGCTCCTGACCTGCCATCCACTAGGTATCCATAATCCCTAGGAGTGTGCCTCGTATGGGCCCTCTCCCATCTCCGTCCACGCTCCTGGGCATATCTAGGAGACCCCTGAACATCCGGTGTACCGACGGGGGTACCCTCTCCCGGAGTGCCACTGAAAGGGGTGCCACCAGAGGGGGTGCCACCAAAAGGAGTGCCACCAGAGGGGGTGCCACCAAAAGGCGTGACATCTGTCGACGGCTGCGCAAAAGCCGGAGTAACTGGAGTGGACGTCCCCACAGGTGTGACAAATGCTGGAGGTGACCGAGCTCTAGCTGAACGACGAGACGGAGACACCGCGTCCGTGTCTCCACAGCAGCACCCCCCTGATCCTCCTACAGTCGCAGTCCCTCCCTCTGGCCCAAGTCGCGAGCGTCGAGATCGTCTGCTCGAAGCTGAAGCATCTGATCGCACTGAAGCTGATCTAGCAGAGCGCCCTGATGAAGAACGAGACAGCTCCTGATCTGCTATCTCTCTGAATCTCGCGAGCTGATCTGGAGACATATGTGCCATCATCTCCTGAAACTCCTCATCGCTCATCCCTCGACTCATCCTGAAAATATCGATACCTGCAGAGATAAAAAATAATGTTAGAATAATCAATTGAGACTATACAAAGCGCATTAATATAAATCATTTTTGAAAAATCCATCTTAAAATGCATATCTTATCTACCTTTATGGAATATCTAAACAACGAATTGAGTAATACAATTCTCCAAGAATGAAGTATTCTATGGTCCCATGTTAATCTCCTGACATAACTCTGCATACACTGGAAGGTCGATAGACATGTCACCACAAAAGAACGAGTCTGCCTCGTTCTCAAAAAATTCTACGACTTCTGTATTTCCATCATTGTTAGCCGATGCTCCCCGCCTTGCGGATTCAATAGAGGTATTTCTCAAAGAGACAGACCGTCTCAACTGCTCCCCGCCTTGCGGATTCAATAGAGGACGTCTTAATCTCTTTCTGTGAGATCCATTGCACCAAAGTCGACAGCTTGTAAATGGCCCCGCGAATTTCTGGAGTTAGGCATCCCGCGATCGCGATCGGTAGGACAAACTGCCACAAATGAGAAAGCATTAAGAATAATGGTCACTTTTCAAATTTCAAAATGTCCACGCTAATTAAAATCCATTCTGTTCACAAACCTGACATATCTTATGCCAATCATGGGATTTTAGCCCAGACATTTGGTCATCTTTAGAAAATGCGGACCTGAGAGAACGCATCATACCCGTCGGAGTGCGGATAGACTTGATTACTTGCTTCACAATGCGCTCTTCTTTGGTAGACAAAACCCAGGGAGCGCGAGGAAGCTGCACTCCCCCTTCAGCACTCGACTGCGGCCAAAGCGCCTCCATCTTACCTACCTCCTTTAAATCCATTCGTGACCCTATAGTGTCTCTCTTTCCTGTGATGTGGTCCCATAGCAAGCTGCCCACATTTTTGAAAATATGCATGGGATCCAACAAGTGGTTGACCTGTAAGTGGGTCCAATATGGCAACTCGTAGAAAACTGAGAACCGTCGCATTCCATTTGGATGTGATTCCGGGTTTACCATTTTCAGCTCGTACCAGCTTGCAGCGTTCATACGTGCTGGAGGTCGTCCAAGAAAACCTTCCCTGAGTTCATGATCCTCCGGCAAGAAAGTGACGTGTCCTTGATATACCATCTTCTTCATGGTTCGTGACCTTCGGGAGTCTAACTGTGGCCCACACAATGGACATGCATGATAACCTGAGGTAACGAGACCTGCAAGGCGATCCACGACCTAGTGAATACTTGATTGAATGAAATAACATATAGATATTACCGGCGTGAACAAAGGTCTGCTCACCTGAGCACTCTCCCAATCCCGGAAAGTCATGCATCGTCCACATGAGAATGGCTCGAATGTTGGCTGACCGCCGACCATCGCGCCTGCTCATATCTTGCACCGTGACCCCCTCCTCCCACAAAATCTTAAGCTCATCGACTAATGGACGAAGATACACGTCCATATTTTTTACTTTGTAGCGGCCCGGGACGAGCAAGCTAAGGATGAGATGTCCTTTCTTCGTAGAAAGCCATGGAGGAAGGTTGTAGTTGACAAGCACTATAGGCCACACACTGTAAGAAGTCGAGCGCAGACCGAATGGGTTCACACCATCCATGGCGAGACCGAGCCGAAGATTCCTTGGCTCTCGCGCAAAGCCTGGGAAGGTAGAGTCAATGTGGCTCCATGCGCGCGAATCTGCTGATATTCGTTGCACTCCATCCGTAGACCTATTCTGCACATGCCACGTTGTCAAGCTTGCCATGGCAGACGTGCGAAACATGTGGTTTATGCGGGGGATGAGCGGAAAGTGTCTGAGGACTTTTTGAGGGATGGTCTGCCCTTGCAAGTCCTGTCGATACCTGTGAGCACCACACTTTGGACATGTCTCCATAGTCTCGTATTCATCTCGAAACAATATGCAGTCGTTGATACATGCATGGATGTTATTGTAGTCCATGCCAAGCTTCCGTAAAACATGTCGTGCATCATCACGAGACTCAGGCATGGTGTTTGCAGGTGGCAATATATGATATTTCAATAACCTGAAAAAATCATAAAACACCTTGAAAAATCCATCCATATTTACAATAATACTATTTAAAAAAAAAACAATGAAGTCTGTATGCAAGGTACCTGAATAACTCAGTCACACTCGTATCGCTCCAACCGTATTTTGCTTGCACACTTAAGAGTGCAAGCAATGTCTTCAACCGAGATACTCGGCACCCATCATATAATGGTATGGATGCTTCCTCTCTAAGCGGGTCAGATGTCTCAACATCCATGGGAATCAATGCATCGATCATTGCCTCCATCTCAGGCTCCAAGATTGTAGGCAAGTCGGGAAGGTTGTCTGTCTCCTCTGGCATTGACGATATAGATGGGCCTTGCGAGTGGTCTATTGGCTCCTGCCATCCATCCATCGCACGTCCACAAACTCTTCTAATTGGCCGCAAAGGGTGCACTCCCCCTTGGGTCGAGACATCACCCCCCTGGACACAAAATTTGCCAACAAGACCCAATCTTATTGTGTATGGTTTTCAATTAGCTTGAGAGTACAATGCATGAAAAATGCTAACTTGAAAATACCGTTTGCTGAAAATCTGCAATCGCCTGATCAATAATCTCAGGTTGAAACTCGCCAAATCGTCGTACGTGTTCTATAGACAATCGGCGTTTTCGTCTAATTGCCAACTTGCATTGAGAGCAAGGACATGGGACACGCTGATTAAGATACGACTCGCGGTCTTGAACAATAGGACCTTCTTCGTTTGCCATCTTATCTACATTACAGCAAACGAGGCTTAAATGGATAGCTTTATGGAGATGTACGTCAACTTGCAAGTTGACCATAAACCTTGCATTGTATATAGTAGTCGAGAGATTTTCCGATGTTATATCTCGGCCTTGTATCATGCTCAACGATTTGTTTGTCCCGGTAGATAAGTTTTTGTTATATCTCGGCTTTGAGTATAAGTAATCCATTTTAAAATTAATGCGCGCCATCTATGAAATTTTACAACTATAGTAATAAAATTTATTTCAATCAATTCTACTCATAGTCATAAGACCTGAGAGAAATTATCCTATACTCAATTTAAGGGATCTCCACTTCTATAACAATAATTTTGGGTTAATTTTGATGAAGTACGTGGCCGTATGCAAAGCACATTGCATACCATTATCGATACGTATATTATCTTAAATTTCATTCCCTTCCCTCTCCCTCTCCCTCTCCCTCTCTTCCTCTCTTTCTCTCTTTCTCTCACCCTCTCCCTCACCCTCTCGTTCTCTTTCTCTCCCTCTCTCATTTCCTCCCTCCTCCTCCCTCTCCCTCTCCCTCCCTCTTTCTCCCTCTTTCTCCCTCTTTCTCCCTCTCCCTCTCCCTCGCTCCCTCGCTCCCTCTCCCTCCCCCTCCCTCTTTCTCTCCCTCTCTCATTTCCTTCCCCTCCCCCTCCCTCTCCCTCTCCCTCTCCATCTCCCTCTCTTTCTCTTTTTCTCCCTCTCCCTCTCTATCTCTCTTTCTCTCTCATTTCCTAAACAAGCAAAAAATAAAGTGATTTAAATATCCTCCAAGCAAAAGGGAGAGGGAGAGATACAATGCACTCTCCCTCTCTTTCTCTTTCTATCCCTCTCTCATTTCCTTCCCCTTCCTCTCCCTCTCACTCTCTTTCTCTCTCATTTCCTCTCCTAAACAAGCAAAAAATAAAGTGATTCAAACATTAAACAAGCAAAAGGGAGAGGGAGGGAGAGAGAGAATGCACTCTCCCTCCTTCTCCCTCTCTTTCTCTTTCTCTCCCTCTCCTATTTCCTCCCCCTCCCTCTCCCTCTCCCTCTATTTCTATTTCTCTTTCTTTCTCTTTCTTTCCCTTTCCCTCTCCCTCTCCCTCTCTTTCTCTCTTACTCTCTCGTTTCCTCTCCTAAACAAGCAAAGAAGAAAGTAATTTAAACATTAAACAAGCAAAAGGGAGAGAGAGAGAGAGAGAATGCACTCTCACTCTCTTTCTCTCCCTCTCCCTCTCTTTCTCTCCCTCTCTCTCCCTCTCCCTCTCCTTCTCTTTCTTTTCCTCTCCTAAATAAACAAAAGAGAACGATTTAAACATTCAACAAGTAAAAGAAAGAGAGAGGGAGACTCACCAATGAGATATGGCGAGCGTGGGCGGCTTCTCTTTGCAACGAGGGCTCCTCCTCTCCTTCGCGAACAACGACGGTGGCGGTGGCGGTGGCGGCGGCGGCGGCGGCAGCAAGTCTCTTCCTCCTCGTCTCTCACAAAGCCTTGGCTCTCTCCCTCGCTCTCGCTCTCAAAAGGCGAAGAAAACAAAATGAAAACGGCGCTCTGGTTTCGGCCGCGCTTTTTTTCCCTGCGGCGTCGCTATTGGCGTCGCTATATGCGTCGACGCATATAGCGACGTCAATAGCGACGCCAATAGCGACGCCGATAAACGCCGTCGCTAATCGGCATCGCTATTGCCCCAGTCCCTTGTAGTGTCCTCGTCCCCCGAAAGCTCGTCCCACCACAAAGGAGCATCGAACGGATTCTACAGAAAAAGAAACAACATATCAATCCACCATACAATAATGCATTCAAATATCTCATGGTAACTACGGACAAGAAAGATGAGTGACTTACAGGGCCGCCGCGTCTATACAATCGGTCGATCAATGCATTGAGACCGTGTCTCTCTGCATATCGAGTCTCAAGGCCTTGCAGATCGCGATTTGTAATGGAGTGCTGCAAAGAAAACAAAATACTAACTATTAGAAACATGATTGTCAGTACAAAGAATATTTCAAAAAAAAAAAAGCAAAACAAAAGAGAAACTTACAAAGTCCTCCAAATATGTCCTGTGGCCGCCACTCCCAAGATGATAGACCACTCTGGCCTCGAGTCGTGCCCTTGCCGCCTCCCGCTGCTGACTCCAACGTCCTGGCTAATCTGTAGCCTCCTCCCTCAGTCGGCGCCAGTCGTCTGCATCTAACCACTCAGGCTTTGCAGCCCCACTCTTGATTGCCTTGTGTCCGTCGGATCGTCTATGTGACATGTATGCACGCATGCAATCCATCATCCAGCCTGTAGAGAATCTATCTACTGCGGCTGGCACCGGAAACTCCTCGTGTAAGCATGCTACTATGTAGTCCTTGCGCCCCTCTGGTACGTTCTTCCAATGATGATCCAGGACGTTGTGCCGAAAAACTTGTTGGCACAACTCTCTCATGTGAGCCATCACCCTCCTCCCCTCATCATTCATGATGATGGCTCCTAACCTACTATCAACCAGGTATCCATAACCCCTAGGAGTCTGCCTAAGATGGGTCCTCTCCCATCTCCATCCACGCTCCTGGGCATATCTAGGAGACCCCTCTACATCCGTGTACCGACAGGGGTAACCTCTCTCGGAGTGGCACTCAAAAGGGGTGCCACCAAAGGGGGTGCCACCAAAAGGGGTGCCACCTGCTGACAGCTACGCAAAAGCCGGAGTAACTGGAGTAGACGTCCCCATAGGTGTGACAAATCCTGGAGGTGACGCAGCTCCAGCTGAACAACGAGACGGAGACACCACATCTGTGTCTCCACAGCAGCACCCCCTGATCCCGATGCAATCCCTCCCTCTGGCCCAAGTCGTGAGCGTCAAGATCGTCTGCTCGAAGCTGAAGCATCTGATCGCGCTGAAGCAGAACTAGCAAAGCGCCCTGACGAAGAATGAGATAGCTCCTGGTCTGCCATCTCTCTGAATCTCGTGAGCTGGTCTGGAGACATGCGTGCCATCATGTCTTGAAACTCCTCATCGCTCATCCCTCGACTCATCCTGAAAATGTCACCTGCACTGATAAAAAATGGTGTTATAATAATCAATTTAAACTATACAAAGCACAATAATATAAATCATTTTTAAAAAAATCCCTCTTAAAATGCATATCTTATGTACCTTTATGGAAGATCTAAACAACGAATTGAGTAATACAATTCTCCAAGAATGAAGTATTCTATGGTCCCATGTTAATCTCTTGACATAACTCTGCATACACTCGAAGGTCGATAGACATGTCACCACAAAAGAACAAGTCTGCCTCGTTCTCAAAAAATTCTTGGACTACTGTATTTCCATCATTGTTAGCAGATGCGGGCTCCAAGCTTGCGGTGGCCTCCACCCCTTGTAATATCGACCCCTCTATTTGCATATTTTCTTCATCTATGCCCAGAATATCGCTTTAATCATATACTCTCGCACTTCGAGGAGTTGAAGGTATAACATACCAACATCGAGGTTGTCGGGGGTTTGGATAGAAGATTACATGTTCACAAACACATACAAAGCGAGTTCAAACCATTGTAACATAAACCATGTCGTATTACAATTAGCAAGCAAATGACTCTATGCACCTGTTCACAATGGGCCGGCAACACAAAGGTGTCGCGCAAATCCGTCCATTTTTTTTCGGAATCTATTTCGAGAAATCTAGATGGACCTCGTCGAACTATTGCTCCAGCTCCTCCAAGTACCACTTTGAACCACTGCACATCGAATAGTATCATGGAGAAGCTACGGTAATCCACCGTAATAATACTTTGCAAGTTTTCAAAATACTCCATCTCATCCACAACCGTGTTTGGATCCATTGCTCGTCACCGGCTCTCTTGCTCGAACCTTGCCATGACACCATAGTCCATTGTGGAGCGCATTTTGTCCATACGCTCCACGCGAAAATGCCGTCCGCGCGACTACGCTGCACTATATATTTTGTATTGTACATTGAAATACTCAAATTAGATGTCGCATATAAAATTTAGATACGACACATTCTAAACCCCTCATCACCTTTGGACTACATTCCCTCGAGAACTCCCACTCCTCCATTGAGACCTCTATCCCTTCGCTGGATGCTGCGGTCAAGGCTCCATGCAACCATCGTGTTGACATAAACCGCGGCATCTCCTCCATGCCTTCGGGATATAGAATCGGTCGATGATGCATACTGCGTCGAAATTCAGCTCGCGCTTCCTCTCGATCTTGCCTTGCAATCTGGTACTTAGCGAGCCACGTCTCCATGGAGGCATGGTGCAACATACAAAAGCGATTCACCTTCTCTTCCATTGAGGCATCCATTCTTTTTTCTACCCCATTTCCAACCACCACATCTCCAGTCAGTCTATCATCGTCCTTCAGCGTCCATAGCATTTCATTGTCTGGTTCCACCGTTGGTAGCCATTGTGAGATATGCACTAACGCCTCTAACACCAACCAACCTTCCGCCATGCTACCTTCTAGACGAGCTCGTTGTCGTACAAAGCCTTTCAGGGTTTTCATGAAGCACTCCATGAAGAACATCCATCGCGTATGGACAGGTCCAGCAATCTCCACTTCGTCCACAAGATGCACAAGAAGGTGAACTTGTATCGTGAGCATGCTAGTGGGCAGGTATTTCTCAAAGAGACAGACCTCTCCACTGCTCCCCGCCTTGCGGATTCAATAGAGGACGTCTTAATCTCTTTCTGTGAGATCCATTGCACCAAAGTCGACAACTTGTAAATGGCCCCGCGAATCTCTAGAGTAAGGCATCCTGCGATCGCGATCAGTAGGACAAACTGCCACAAATGAGAAAGCATTATGAATAATGGCCACTTTTCAAATTGCAAAATGCCCACGCTAATTACAATCCATTCTGTTCACAAACCTGATATATCTTATGCCAATCATGGGATTTTAGCCCCGACAATTGGTCATCTTTAGAAAATGCGGACCTGAGAGAACGCATCATACCTGTCAGAGTGCGGATAGACTTGATTACTTGCTTCACAATGCGCTCTTCTTTGGTGGACAAAACCCAAGGAGCGCGAGGAAGCTGCACTCCCCCTTCAGCACTCGATTGCGACCAAAGCGCCTCCATCTTACCTACCTCCTTCAAATCCATTCGTGACCCTATAGTGTCTCTCTTTCCTGTGATGTGGTCCCATAGCAAGCTGCCCACATTCTTGAAAATATGTATGGGATCCAACAAGTGGTTGACCTGTAAGTGGGTCCAATATGGCAACTCGTAGAAAATTGAGAACCGTCGCATTCCATTTGGATGTGATTCTAGGTTTACAATTTTCAGCTCGTACCAGCTTGCAGCGTTCATACGTGTTGGAGGTCGTCCAAGAAAACCTTCCCTGAGTTCATGATCCTCCGACAAGAAAGTGGCGTGTCCTTGATATACCATCTTCTTCATGGTTCGTGACCTTCGAGAGTCTAACTGTGGCCCACATAATGGACATGCATGATAACCTAAGGTAACCAGACCTGTAAGGCGAGCCACGACCTAGTGAATACTTGATTGAATGAAATAAAATATAGATATTACCAATGAGAACGGAGGTCTGCTCACCTGAGCACTCTCCCAATCCCGAAAAGTCATGCATCGTCCACATGAGAATGGCTCGAATGTTGGCTGACCGCCGACCATCACGCCTGCTCATATCTTGCACCGTGACCCCCTCCTCCCACAAAATCTTAAGCTCATCGACTAGTGGACGAAGATACACGTCCATATTTTTTACTTTGTAGCGGCCCGGGACGAGCAAGCTAAGGATGAGATGTCCTTTCTTCGTAGAAAGCCATGGAGGGATGTTGTAGTTGACAAGCACTATAGACCACACACTGTAAGAAGTCGAGCGCAGACCGAATGGGTTCACACCATCCATGGCGAGACCGAGCCGAAGATTCCTTGGCTCTCGCGCAAAGACTGGGAAGGTAGAGTCAATGTGGCTCCATGCGTGTGAATCCGCTGATATTCATTGAACTCCATCCGTGGACCTATTCTGCACATGCCACGTTGTCAAGCTTGCCATGCCAGACGTGCGAAACATGTGGTTTATACGGGGGATGAGCGAAAAGTGTCTGAGAACTTTTTGAGGGATGGTTTTCCCTTGCAAGTCCTGTCGATACCTGTGAGCACCAGACTTTAGACATGTCTCCATAGTCTCGTATTCATCTCGAAATAGTATGCAGTCGTTGATACATGCATGGATGTTATTGTAGTCGTTGATGAAGTACCGTAATGACAATTAGCTAGGGTATCATTTTCTTTTAGTCCTTCCGTTGACTAGTTGGTATGATTTCTAATTTGTTATGCCTATAAAGTTAATACAAAAACAATGAATTATGCATATCACAATTAGATCCCCTACTTGGATATTATGAAGGACATGACCAATTTTAAGCCATCTTAAAGAGTCACCAATGTACGTGGCCCATGGCAAAGCACATTGCATACCATTATCGATAAGTCTATTATCTTAAATTTCCTTCCCCTCCCTCTCCCTCTCTTTCTCTCCCTCTCTCTCCCTCTCCCTCTCTTTCTCTCTTTCTCTCTCATTTCCTCTCCTAAACAAGCAAAAAAGAAAGTGATTCAAACATTAAACAAGCAAGAGGGAGAGTGAGAGAGAGAATGTACTCTCCCTCCCTCTCCCTCTCCCTCTCTTTCTCTTTCTCTCCCTCTCTCATTTCCTTCCCCTCCCTCTCCCTCTCCCTCTCTTTCTCTCCCTCTCTTTCTCTCTTTCTCTCTCATTTCCTAAACAAGCAAAAAATAAAGTGATTTAAACATTAAACAAGCAAAAGGGAGAGGGAGAGAGACAATGCACTCTCCCTCTCTTTCTCTTTCTCTCCCTCTCTCATTTCCTTCCCCTCCCAACACCATATTGGGGAATATGGGAATTTTTCATAAGTTTGGGACACATGGTTAAATCTTTGGATTTGTCATAACTTGAATACTATAACTGCAAATCAAGTGCTCTATAGCTCAATAGATTCCGCTTTTCAAGCGCTTTCCAATGATAGGTCACATCATATGGTTTTGAGAAAATTATGGGCATGTTATCCGGGTGCCACCTTTTTAGTATTCAAAAAATGGGAATCGCAAGATTCCCAAACTCACTAATATTGTGTTTCCCTCTCTTTCTCTCCCTCTCTTTCTCTCTCATTTCCTCTCCTAAACAAGCAAAAAATAAAGTGATTTAAACATTAAACAAGCAAAAGGGAGAGGGAGAGGGAGAGAGAGAATGCACTCTCCCTCCCTCTCCCTCTCTTTCTCTTTCTCTCCCTCTCTCATTTCCTCCCCCTCCCTCTCCCTCTCCCTCTCTTTCTATTACTCTCCCTCTCTCTCCCTCTCCCTCTCCCTCTCCCTCTCCCTCTCTTTCTCTCTTACTCTCTCGTTTCCTCTCCTAAACAAGCAAAAAAGAAAGTGATTTAAACATTAAACAGGCAAAAGGGAGAGGGAGAGAGAGAATGCACTCTCCCTCTCTCATTTCCTCCCCTCCCTCTCCCTCTCCCTCTCCCTCTCTTTCTCTTTCTCTCCCTCTCTCTCCCTCTTCCTCTCTTTCTCTCTCATTCCCTCTCCTAAACAAGCAAAAGAGAGTGATTTAAACCTTAAACAAGCAAAAGAAAGAGAGAGGGAGACTCACCGATGAGATATGGCGAGCATGGGTTGGCTCCTCTTTGAGATGAAGGCTCCTCCTCTCCTTCGCGAACAACAGCGGCGGCGGCGGCGGCGGCAAGTCTTCTTCCTTTCCTTCTCTCACGACGGTCGCTCTCTCCCTCGCTCTCGCTCTCAAAACTCGCAATGGAGCAAACACGAAATGAAAACCGCGCTCGGTTTCGGTCGCTTTTTTTCCCTATGGAGCGTTGCTATTAGCAACGCCAATAGCGACGCCGCTATCCGCCGTCGCTAATCGGCGTCGCTACTAGCTCAAATCCTTGTAGTATACAAATCTCTTATCTATGAAATGTATAAGTAAATTAACTTGATTAATTTGATAAGGCCAAGTTTTCCTTCCATGGACAATGTGGTTGGCTATATTCTACTTCAAGGTTATAGGAACTTACAGAAGTCAATGGAGCATCCTAAAAATGACAATACTCTAATTACTATATCAAGTCACTTCATGTACATATCTTTGATTGATTGATGGATAATATGCCTTTCTCTATCTCTTTTGTATACACCTTCATTGGATTATCTCTCTCTAGCTAAAAACCATTCTGCTTTATCCACCTATTGATACTTGCATGCAATTGTAAGTGGGATGGTCTAGTAAGTCACTACATATGTGCCAATTAACTTGCCAATGTGTTATCTCTTATCCTCAAGCTTTGTTATATATGTCACCACATAGGTCAGTTGATTCCCTAAATGCATGCATTGATACTTACAACATGGAGGCAAACATTTTGATATTGAAAGACTAGGAAAGTCATGTCATGTTGATCCAAAAACAACCAAAAGCTAGCATCTCATCAATTTAATTGTTCCTGCGCGTCTGTAAGAGCGTCTAATAGGCATTATCCACGCATATACACGCGCAATTACATGCACTTATAGACGCGCTACGCAAGTATAGAAAAATTTAAAAACAGTTATGGCTTTCTTTTCAAACCTGTGCTTTCATGCGTTTTTTGCGTATTTTCTGCAGTTCGACCTCGACATCACTACTCCTGTCTATCTATCACTTCATGAAGACAATGAGGCAAGGAAATAAGAGTAAAAAGAGAACAGGAGGAAACAAGAGCCAAAGAGTAAAGAACAAGAGCCAAACAGCAAGGAAGAGAAGAAGATTCAAGCAACTTACCAAGGGAAGGGAGAAGGAGGACAAGGAGCTTGCAACCTAGCCGCCACCCATTGGAACAAGCAAAGAATGTGAGTTCTTCTTCTCTCTCTCAATCTTGTTTGCTTTCTCTGTCTGTTTGTCTCTCTCTTCTCTCTCTTCACATGCTGGATCCTGTCATCTATGGAGGTTTTTTTGCACGTTTTTTAATCAAGTTTGAAAAGAAATGGTCTGACTGTGCACGTCTGTCAGCGCGTCTAGATGATTGTGTAGATGCAGGTATAGACGTGGAAATAGACGCGCTGAGAGACGCAGACAGAGATGCAGATATAGACGCAGCATGTAATATGTTTTATCTGCATAGGGTAATATGATTTTTCTTGTGTAGATGTGGAATCCTGGATCCTCCAGCACCCCATTCAACAAGGAGCAATTCATGGGGGAGATGACCAATTATCTTGGTCGCCCTCCCACTGCAGATGAGGTTTTCAGTGTGATGTCTGGGACACCTATCACATCTTTGCCTACATAGGGATCAACTGAGGTACATGGATCAGCCAAAGCACGTGCATCTACAGAAGCACGTGTATCGAGTGAGGTAGAGAGTAGTACCTGTCGAGGGAGGAGGGAGAGTCGTGCGGGAGGACGAGGAGGTTGAGGGCTTTGTGGGGGTTGCCTAAGGTGGTGGCTCTCAATCACCCTCACCGGAAAATCAGAGAGGTGAGCCTCCACAAAAGTACTACTTTGTCACTGATGTTGGTGGTATCTTGCATGACTCTGAGGGGAGGAAAGTGATAGCATACTTGAGGAGTGTCGTGCATACCACATAAAAAGATTGCATGATTCCCTTCAAGTACCAAAAAAATGGTTTGTGGCAAGAGGTGCTGTGGGCAGTACATAGAAGGTACCCTAATCCCGAGAATTCATGATTCTCAGATGATTGGGGATGGTCAAAGGTGAGAGACGCGCTTCATAACAAGAGGTCTCACCTTATGACGCGCGCCAAGGTGTCACTGCGGAGACAAGAGCAGGGGCGCCTTGGATATGGCCAACCACCCAATTGCCACCACAAGGAGTGGAAAGAGGCCAAGAAAAGAGTGGCGGAGAAAATGACAAGTCGCCAGCATGCAGAGGCGTGCCTATCCAGATGGCAACCATGGGATCGTCACATTATGGATCGGGTGGCAGAGAGTCATGGGAGGCTGACTTTGTAAGTATTATTTGATTTCATTTTTTAAATTAAATTTTGTAATTTATTTCACTTCATTATGTAGTGTGTTTTAATACGTTGTATGTTCAAATTGTTTTGTAGTATCATATCGTTGGTAGGATGCCTACTCCTAGAGAGGTAGGCTACCATCGAGGTCATAATCGGGCGTCCACTTGGCAGCATTTCTACGAGGAGGGACTCATCACGGAGGAGCAATATAATCGCGCCATGAGGATTCCACCACCAAAAGAGGTATGTTTTATTTTTTACATGAAAAGTATAGATAACTCTAATTTATTGTTTGTAATGGTATTTATATACCTTAATCCTTTGTGTAGGCGAACCCTGATACAGTTGAGGATAGCGAAGGGGGGACTAGTAGTAGCGGTGGCGGCAACGGCACAGCGGCATAGGCAGCGGTAGTGGTAGCGATGATGATGCCTCTTCTGAGGAGATATAGAGGAGCCCCATGCATGCATGCCTCCCCTTGGCTTGTACTTTTCATTTTTGATATGTATTACTTGTCAAGATTGTGGGAGAGAAGGAAGGAGTCTCACTTGTAGCTTTATTGCTTGCACAATGGGGGAATATACACACAGGTGGAGGCTGAAAACAATTTTCCTCTTCTTAGTTGTGTAAGCCAAAAGAACTCTAGTACATAGAAATAGAAGAATCCTATATATGGGTCTCAAACCAAACTCAACTAACTAAGGTGGCATACTAACTGAGCCATGAACTAGAGTAGATAAGGATAGCTGTCATCTAGCTATTATTCATGGGCAGTATACCAACCGCATCTACAACTAACAAGTCGGTGACATAAATGCACAACGGTCACCCTGGCATATCACGAGTGGAGCTCGATATCTCAACACTCCCCCTCAAGCTCAACCCCAATTCCTGCACACCAAGCAGGTCTCTGAACTTGCACAGCTTCTTTGCGCCCAATGCTTTCGTGAATATGTCAACTACCTAATCCTCTGTGCTGACATAAACTAGATCAATAAGACCTAATAAAACCCTCTCCCACACATAGTGATAATGCACCTCAATGTGTTTTGTTCTAGCATGATAGACTGGGTTATTTGCCAAGTGTATACTTCTCATGTTGTCATAATAAATGACAACTGGCCCATCTGTAGGCTGATGCATATCATATAGTAGCTTATGCAACCAAGCTACCTCACATGCAGCCATTGCTGCGCCCTTGTACTCAACCTCTGTGCTCAACAAGGCAACTGTAGGCTATTTCTTGCTGCTCCAAGTGACTGCAGCACTCCCAAAAGAGAACACATATCCACTGGTAGATCGTCTATCAGAAATACTACCAGCCCAATCAACATCAGTGTATCCATGCAACTGTATTTGAACCCCAGTCTCATAAAACAGTCCATACTGCAATGTGGACTTCACATACCTGAGTATGCATCTAGCCGCATCCAAATGTGGTTTCCTTGGAGCCTGCATAAACAGACTTACCAATCCAATAGCATAGCTCAAATCTGGCCTAGTAATAGTCATATAAATCAAACTTCCTACTATGCGTCTGTACATAGTAGGGTCTTCCAGAAGCTCACCCGCATCTGCGCTCAGCTTCACATTCTGCTCCAAAGGAACTGAAATAGGCTTACAGCCTGTCATCCCATATTTGGACAGCATGTCCAATCCATACTGCCTCTGCAAGAGCCGTATCCCACTTGGTGATCTAATCACCTCAATACCCAAGAAATAATGCAGCTCTTCCAAATCCTTCATCTCAAACTTCTGCTTCAATAGCATTTTCACATGAAGGATATCTTCATCACTGTCACCTGTCATAATCAAATCATCAACATAAATGACAAGTAGCATAATACATTTCTCTGTTTTTCTCACATAAAGTGAGAAATCTGCCTTGGAAATCTGAAAGCCAATAGTGACAAGATACTGTCCTATCTTGTCAGACCATTCCTTTGATGCAGCCATAGCAATGACTGCTCTTAGGATTGCCATCCTTGCAACCGGACTAAATGTTTCTTCATAATCAATGCCATATTTTTGTGCATACCCCTTGACTACTAATCTTGCCTTGTATCTGTTCACAGAACCATCTGCATTGTGCTTCACCTTATAAACCCACTTACAACCAATTGCATTCTTATCTTTAGGCAAAGGTACCAATTTCCATGTAGCATTTTTTTCCAAGGCATCCATTTCTTCATCCATGGCTTTCTCCCATTTTTCTTTTCCCATGGCTTGCTCAAAAGAAGTGGGTTCTGGTTCATGTATCACTTTGACTATATAGGCATAGTGAATGGCTGTAAATCCATCATATTTCAGCCTATCCACAGGATACCTAGCTCTAGTAGAATTGCGCAAAGTAGGTTCACTCCCAGGTGCTCTCAAAACATCCCTGGTCTTCCTTACTCCAGGTGTAACAATAGAAGGAATACCCAACTCATCATCAATGCTCTATTCTGAGCCACTGGATTCACCATCCACATAAGAATGACCTGCATTCACATCAAACATGGGCTGATCTACCTTCTCTTTTTCTTTTCGTGATACCTGCATACCATTATCTGCATTGCTTTGAGAAGATTCTCCTGATCTCAATCTATCTGTCCATGGCGGAGAATGTGAACCACTGCTAGAGGACGCTCCAGATCCACTAATATCTTGTGATTGCTGCTGTGAATTCTGTGCAGCATTACCATTTTGTGCATCTACATTATCAATCACATTTACTGGTTTATACCAGCTACTCATCTCGTCAAAAACAACATCTCTGCTCACTGTAAACTTACGAGTAGAAGGGTTATAGCATCTATATCCTTTTTGCTACAGAGAGTAACTAATAAAGATGCACTTCTCAACTTTTGGATCCAACTTGGATCTTAACTCATCTGGCACATGAACATAGGCAATGCAACCAAAAATTTTCAAATGAGAAATATCTGGTTTCCTACCAGTATACCTCTCCTCTGAAGTCATCCCATGTATTGCTACAGTGGGAGTCATGTTCATTATGTAGACTGCTGTAGCAACTGCTTCAGCCCAATAAAAATCTGGCAGGTCTTTTTCGTTGAGCGTGGCACGAAATACCTCTCCAATATGCCTGTTTTTCCTTTCTGCAATTCCATTTTGTTGTGGGGTATGACTGCGTGAATATTGCTACTTTATGCCATGCTCCTGCAGAAACCTTGCAAACTCATTTGAGAGGTACTCTCCCCCTCCATCTGACCTTAGGCATTTTATTTGCAGGCTTGTTTCTTTTTCAACCATAGCTTTAAGAGTTTTGAAATGCCCAAAAACTTCACTTTTCATTTTCATAAAATACACCCAAACTTTTATGCTATAGTCATCAATAAAAGTAATAAGATAATGACAGCCTCCAAGAGATGCAGCTTTAGTAGTCCACACATCAGAGTGGATTAATTCCAATGGCTTCTTACTCTCTTGAACATGTCTAGGAAATGGTTTCCTTGCCTGTTTTCCAAACTGACAGGCTTCACATACCTTATGCATTTCTGCAACCTTGAATTTAGGCAATCCTGTAACAATATTTTGGGCTTGCATTGATTTAAGTCGCTGTACATTAACATGACCAATGCGTTTATGCCAGATATCAATATCTGCAACTACACCGATCCCATGTGCAAACATTGCTGCACTCAATTGAGGCATGTCTACATCCAACGTAAACATTCTGCCCTTCTTCTTTCCTTTTGCTATCAAGCGACCTTTATTTTTCATATCCTCAACAAAGCATCCATGAGAATTAAATCTGACCTGCAAGCCCTGCTTAACCATTTGACCAACAGAAACTAGGTTCTTGGTGATATTCGGGACATGCATTTCTTTTTCCCATCCTGCATAGACAAAGGAATTTTTCCAATCTGCACAATAGGATGTGTAGTATCATCACCAGTCTCCACAAATCCTAGTTTTTCCATTTTCCTTGCATCCTGCATCCATTCTGCATGACCTGTCATGTGGTTTGATGCACCTGAGTCAACATACCACACATCGTTGCTTTCTTCTACACTTGTCACAGAATTGGTCATGTGCTGCACCATAAACAAATGCTCATTTCTGTCATCACCCTGTCTACTAAAAGATGTATAATTTCCTTGTTGTAATTTTCCATTCATGATGTCATTATGCTTTTTATAACAGTCTTCAGCCATATGACCCATTTTACCACAGTAGTAGCATTCAACATTGCTGTTTGCATTTTGGCCTCTTTGCCATCCACCACGACCTCTTTGGCTCCCCCTGCCTCTAGAGTTACCACGTCCTCCTCCATAGGACTGGTTTTCTTGAGTTTGCTGCATATTATAATTTCTACCACGGCCTCCAGATCGGCCTCCTCTACCTCTGCCTCTACTTCTTCCAGCATTTGAGTAGAATACAGCTTCTTTTGAAGTTCCTCCTGAAGAAGATGCACCACCATTTCTCTCCTCCTCAGAAATTAGAAGAGCAATCAACTCCTCAAAATCAGGAAATCTTTCACGGACGAAAATGGATGTTCGGAACTGTGCATAATCCTTTCCTAGACCCTTCAAAGTCACAGAAACTAAATCATCATCTTCCACTGGCGACCCAATGGAAGCAAGTGCATCTGCAATCTTCTTCACCTTCATGTGGTAGTCATTGATGCTCATACTTTCTCTTTGCACATTGTGCAACTCTTGCTTGAGCTGCATTTTCTTGGCTTGCGTATTTGTGCTATACATTTTTGACAAAGTATCCCATGCCTCCTTTGGCGTACTTGCATCCTAAATATGTACAATCATAGAGTCTGAAATGCTGATAGACAGCCAGGACATAACTTTCCTGGCTCTCTCATGCCATGCTTTAAATGCCTGCATTTGCTGTTGATTGGGAACATCAGGAAGAACTGGTTCTTCTTCATTTCCTGCAACGAATTCCCAATATCCTTTTCCCATAAGAAAATTTGTCATTCTGAACTTCCATGCTTGGAAGTTATTCTTGTCAAGCTTTTCAGTGACAATCTGTGAAAGAGAATCAGACGCCATTACAGAACACTGCAAAAAATTCTATCACTGCAAAGAATACAGCTTCAGCCTCACAAGGGCAAATCTGCAAAACTGACGAAAGTGGTATTTGACTACATGGTCACTTCCTAGTGACGATTTTGCATCAACAGGCAACAAGGATGATTCTGTAACTCCCAATGTCTCTGCGCACAAGCATACGATGCAATTTCTACAGTAACTTTTTACCGACCTGTAGAACAGTGGTCGGACAGCATAAAACAGGGCCTTTTCCTAAGTGCGTGCAGAAAACTTCCGCCTCCAAAACAGGCCCCGAAATAGCCTCAAATCAAAAAAACAGAGCAACCAAGGGCTAAAGCCCTTGCCCACAGCATATACTGCCCTCTTGCTACACCGTGAAGGGCGTCTCAATTTGAGACAATGCACTCTTGCACTTTCCGACTGTGCTACCTGCAGAGACTTACTCCCAAGACAGAAAAATGAAAGCAACACTGGTCCTCTTACCAGAACACCGCGAACTTGGCTTGCTTTCTTGAGCTCCTTACCACGAACAAGGCTCCGATACCATGTCAAGATTGTGGGAGAGAAGGAAGGAGTCTCACTCGTAGCTTTCTTGCTTGCACAATGGGGGAATACACACACAGGTGGAGGCTGAAAACAGTTTTCCTCTTCTTAGTTGTGTAAGCCAAAAGAACTCTAGTACATAGAAATAGAAGAACCCTATATATGGGTCTCAAACCAAACTCAACTAACTAAGGTGGCATACTAACTGAGCCATGAACTAGAGTAGATAAGGATAGCTGTCATCTAGCTATTATTCATGGGCGGTGTACCAACCGCATCTGCAACTGACAAGTCGGTGACATAAATGCACAACGGTCACCCTGGCATATCACGAGTGGAGCTCGATATCTCAACATTACTTTCAGCTAGTGCTTGCGACCATGACCATGCTTGAGGTCACAAGCACTAGAACTCATAATGTAAAAACGTTTCATCTATATATATGAAATTTCATGTTCTACATACATTGTTTTATTTTCAGTATCCAATCTTCGAAATAATCTTTCTCTGTTTTTCCTAAGCATACAATTTGATGTTGATGGGGGGGGAAAAAAAAAACAGAGAGCCACATGCTCTCTAGTTTTTTTTTCATACCTCTGTTTTGCGCGTCTATCAGCGCGTCTAAATTGTAGGATAAATGCGCGTCTATTCTCGTCAAAAAAAGTAAACGCTTTTTTAGACGCGTAGATACACGCGTGTATAGACGCACAATATGAATATATCCACTTTTTTTATAAATAAGATTATATATTTACGTAGTGCGTCAATACGCGCGTCTATATGTGCATCTACGTGGGCGTGTAACTCTGACTATAAGCGCGCTTTTAGACGCGATACTGTAGACGCAGAGGTAGACGCGGTAATAAACGCGCCCGACATTTTTTTTCACAGTTCAAATATTGCGTCTGCAAGTGCGTCTATGGAGCCTTTTTGTTGTAGTGAATGCAAGCACATCATCTTTCTTGAACTTGCAACCATACCCACTAAATGCTCTACATGTATTTAAGAAACTCCATTATCTACACCCAAACATGTCAATGGTGTATAATCAAGGATTAATAATCCTATGTTAGAGACTAAGAAGGACATGTACCAATTGAGTCCCATAGATAAGAGGAGTTTTCCTAGCATGAGTTGCTTATATTTACTACTGCAAAGTAGAACATTGTAGAAACCACATGTACCATAATGCACACCCTCTACTAATGATCCCCCAAGAGTGGATTGCACCCATGGAGCTACATCTTGTGGTGGTGGCATGTTTCGAGGAAAAGAGACTTATATGATTGCTCTTTGTGAATATTCCTATAAAGGGGAGAAATTTGTAGTAGGCACTTTCCACTTATTCCTACTCTCAAGGAAATCTTCATGCAAGGCATCCAAAAAACAAGCTGAGCTTCAAGGCAAGCTTGAATCTTGATGTCCTATAGATCGCTTAGGATCCACATCAAAGTAAGGCATGCTATCTTTTGGCAGATTCAGGAAATTTCTCAGAGCGATGATACATTTCGATACTCGATTGTCGCCATAATACCAAGGGGCGATTGCTCTGAATTGAGAAGAGATCAGAGTCGACAGACAAACTCTGATCTCTCTCTCTCTCTCTCTCTCCTTAACTCTGTGGAAAGACAGTAAGGCTGATGCAGAATCACAGTAAAACAGTAAAACTGTAGACGTCAAAATGCAATGCAGTGAAGAGAAGCTCCTCAGATTGCTATGACACTGAATACGCGCAGATTCTGAGAGTCCTTATCTGTGTACAGAGACAACAAGGGTCAGAATAGACGCAAGTAGTAAAGTAGCTCAGATGAGTTAAACTCCAGAAATGTTGGCAGCTCTCCGCCCAGCGAATTAGATGGCGACTGCAACACGTAAATTGGAAGCTGACTGGGCACTCAGACAGATCACGTGCAGCCAGGGTGGCAGTGCTCCACTAGACACACGTGCACACACACCAACTACACACACATACGCACCCACGCACACATGCATGAGTACGCGCACACACATAATCATGCATGTACTATGTATGCATGCATGCATGCACACACACACATATATGTGTGTATGTATGTATGTATGTATGTATCAAGATAAAATTGAAGCTCTAAGGCAATCAATATTTTTAAACTTACACAATGTGATACCTAATATATGTATGTATGTATTCAATATTTTTTAAGGGAACCAAAATATGGATTACATAAGAACTTACACGATGCGATACTTAATATACATCTAGCATAGTTCTAGCACCATTCCACTATTCATTCTCCATTTTGGTTACAACTTGGTCGATTCTGACCTACTATGCTAGATGTTGGAGTGCTAGCCCATTTCCATTCACAATTAATCTATAGTTAACCTTTATTGCCATATTGCCTTTTGTTATCTATTTTGCATAGTATGGAGAAGAAGAATGAATGAGAGAATGAAAAATAATTTGCCCTCTGACACTTGTTATTAGGCCTATAATCTTTTGCTATGGATTTGATGACAATGATGCCAAGGAATTGATTGCTTTGAACATATAGAAATGAATCCACTTGTGGGGCAATGTTAATGATTGGAAGCAATCAAAATGAGGCCATCTAAGCAAAATGCACATGTTAATTCAAAACCAAAGATAAAATATTATAGCCTGAACAAGTTGTTGAACACAATGTGCCTTCTAAAGCTGCATATTTTGGTTTTAGACTCCAAACAATTATACTCTTCTCAACAAAGCTCGGTCAAGTTTCACAACTGGAAAGCACTATCCAAGAGCCACGTCTTTGCAACCTTTGAAAGGTTAAGGTATGAGACTACCTAACACATTTGATGGGCAATGTTTACATCTCTAACATAGCAATAAGATGTCTAACACAATGCTTGGGACTATAACAATGCCAATCCCTCTAGTATTGGAGGATCCCTAACGTTGATCGTAATGCGACTCAACATGGTTTTGTCTCGCAACTTATTAATCCTCAAGCCAAAGAGGAAGTAGGGAAATTGGAAGCACTATTATATGAACATGATATGATAAATATAGAGAGGCCTCGAGTTCTTAGGTTGAGTGAGTTCATCACAAATTTCAAATTTCAATACTTCTTTCCCCCTAGAGCGTATATTTTAATAAGTGATTTTCATGCTAAATGAAGGGTAAAAACTTCCCATCCTTTCTTGATAACCTTCCCAGCTGGTCAGGGTATCGCTTTAGAGGATAGCCCAACTACCAAAATAATCCAGCCAACAACCAGCCTTTTTCATATAAGCGAGCCATCTCACCAAGCTTACATAGGCATTGACAAAGTTCATAAATAGTTTGTAATATTTGACATGCAATAAGGGAATCTAGGCTTCCACATCGGAGTTCTATGACACCATGATAATTCTACCACAATTGCAATCAAACAAATTACTTGGTTTGCGGTTAAGTACAGTTTAATCAAGTGGGCTGGCAAGGATGAACTGAGACTTCATGCCTGATGTAAATCTTACACAGAAGGGAGAAGAAACTAGGGGAATAGGGCCAGTAATGATGAGTTCAGAGTTCATGCTTGATGTAATTTTCATACAAAGGGGAGAACAAAACAGGCTTTGTTACTGAGAAGATTGCTTAGGTAGCAGGAGGGACCTAGACTTGTAGAAGATGGGGGCAGATAGACTTTGATGAAGGTTGCTAATAAGATTGATTGCTGAGGTAGCAGGCGAGATCTAGAGTTGTACAAGATGGGGCCAGGCTTTGATGACAGGTCAAATTGTAGCAGATTGTTTACAGTATGCAATGGCGCTTTGGATGCCATTGTGTGCATCAGAGGAGCTTATAATGGATGATGGGTGATGGGATTTGGATTGGTGGGCATCATTGCTGCATTTCGGGGCGCCTTTCGCGCGCTTGAGGGGGAAAGAGTTGGCTCTCCAGAGCTGAGGGTAATTCCCTCGCAGACGCCTAGAGAAAGAAGGGGTCCTCCTTGCTGATGATGATGATGTGCTATTAGGGTTGTGGCCATGCTCATCCCCTAATTCCTCTTCCCTATTGTGGATCTGCCCTGATTTCCTAAACTTGGGCATGCCAGACACGGTAGCTCCTGACAGGGTCTTCTTCACATGATGGAACTGCAAATGAGGCTTGTTGGAGAGCAAATGATTGACTGGTTTGATCAAGTACCTATTCAAGCACTGAAGAGCCATCAGTGACTTGTGCTTGGCGCCTCTTGGATTTGACGCTGCACCTCCGCAATCTACTTCAGCCCTTGCATGCTGATCATGATGATCATCTACCCTAAGTTTGCAACTGTCTGCAGAGATCATCATACACTGATGATGATCATTTACCTCATTCATATGCAAATTCTGCAACTTTGTCTTGGTCACAAGTCCCAGCAGTGACTTGATGAATGCTTCTGGGGCTCTGAATGTGAAAACTGAGAAAGTGGCCCATTTCTCATGGTGGCCATGGCGTGCTTGCCTCTTCTGCTTGCTACTACTGATCTCGTAGTTAAGGGCATGATTAGCAGGACCCTTGATCTTAATCCTTGATGATGATTGAGCATCTGAATGCAAACATGGCTTCCAATTGTAACATGAAACGGCTCTGTCAGGAAGAGTTTCTGTCCCTGAATGATGATGAGATGATGCTGGAGACCCTCTGTTGCTTAGATTATCAGGAAGAAGCTGCTGCAATGGCGTCCGCGTAGACGGGAAACAGAATTCAAATTCGAATTCGAATTCCCGGATGCCATCATTATCTTCTTCTTCTCCTCCTACTTGGGGCTCTCCTTCTTCGTGAAGGCATCCATGGCTCTGAGATTTGAATAAGTCGAACAGTATTGCGCCATGGCCGCAGCAGCAGGCCTCACTGGCAGCATCGATGGAGGCGGCCTGGCAGTCACAGGTGACTGTGATATCTCCGGTTTTAGAGCTACAAGAGAATCGGAAGGAGGCTCTAGAGGGCAGGGTAAGCAAGCTATCATCGATAACCTCCTCCAGCACTCCGATCTCCCCCATGATGTCAGTGTAGTCACAGTTGCAGTCTCATATGCTTAGCTTCTGAAATCGATCTATCAACAATCTACAATCGGGCAAGGAGGCAAGAGAGAGAGAGAGAGAATCAAGCATCTAGGAATGAATAGGAAGCTGCATAAAATACTTACAATCAGTTGATTATGAATCAGAAACTGCATAATCTACTTAGAATCAGCAGATTATGAATCAGGAGTTGCATAATCTACTTAGAATGGGTGGATTATGAATCAGAAGTTGCAGAATCTAGTAGGGAATAAGTAGATTATGAACCAGAAGCTGCACATTGTATTAACAATCAGTAGATTACGAATCAGAAGCTGCATAATCTACTAGCAATCAAGCTGCGAATCAATCTACCAACAAGCTGCAAGTAGGCAAGGAGCCGCCAAGATAGGGGAAATCAAGGCAGTTAGGCACGAGTGATGAATCAGAAGCTTCATGGGCTATAGCAAGAATCAAGCAAGCTACAAGGCTCTGCACATGCAGCTGCAGCAACCGTCACGGGTAGGATGAAAATGAGCATTATATAGACGTGGAGAGAGGGTAGATAGAGGTAGTATAAAGGCCCCAATTGATAATAGTAACAATATAGCCTGCGCCATGTATCCATACCCCATTGGCGCTTTGAAGGGCCTTGGAATAAGAGGTGATTTGATGGTGAATCTGAGCAGTGTCCTTAAAAAGGGTAGTCTCAATGCGCCCAACCGTTCACCATGTGATGGCCCATATGGTACACCCCATAAAAGGCTGCAAAAGAGGTGAACTAAGTCTCATGATTTCAAAGGGGGGGGGGGGGGGGGGGTGGTGGTGGTGGGGGGGTGGGTTCATATAAGACATGGGGGAAAAAGGGGATTCTAAAGTAAAGATAGGGAAAATTCACCAAAATCGCCAACATCAGGCTTCGACATGGATCCTTACATTGTTCTTCGTGTGTCACCTTCGGGGTACATGACAATTCAAACACCCAAGAACATGCATATGCATCATATTGCCCACCTCAGCTAGCACACAATACCTAAAACCATGCAATATGATTGTAGTTTGTGAGGGTGTTGGCCAATGTTCACAAAAAACACTTTTGGTAATAGATACAAAAACCTTTAACTCAAAATATGGAGGGGCTTTCTGGTTATATGATATACATTTACCATTTTTATAACTAATTTTTTTCTAAAGCTGAAAGTTACAAGCCTTCCACTTTAAATTTTGAAGGTAGTTCTCAAAATTTTGCAATTCATTTTAGATTAAACCTTGGGTTTTTGTGAACATTGGTGTAGGTAAAGGGCCCCATGGCCCCTGGTATGCCGCTCAATATATGTGCGGCATTATGCAATTCAGATAGCTTGTCATTTTTGCAATGCTTGTTGTACTTAATCAACAAGAATGCTATGCCAAGGGGAAATTCAAGACATTGTATGGAAGGGCATACTTAAGCCTAAGAGCAAACATCCACCACAACATAGCAAATGTGGATGACAATAAACCATTATGCACGCTACTTACAAAGGTTTGTAGATTAAGTGAACCCTTTACCTTAGAAACATGTGATAATAACAAAAGGCTCTAGTGTCAAAAAGCTTTCTTCCCTAAAATGTTTGTCCAAGATGAAACATTTTACTAATGAGTGGTAACTTATTCTAAGCATACCCCAATCAACTACTAGCTAGCCCTAACATAAGAATTTCTACATTGTAAATTGTACTATTCTAACAATATAACATCTTAGCAAACACTCAAAGCGATAGTTCAAAGTTGTTAACCCCTCAATAAGTATGTTGAGTGTTGATCATAACTCTCAAAAATCCAGGGCCATCTAGCTATCAACATAAATATTACTTAAAGAATCACATGGTCAATTGAAGGTTTATGGCTTACAAATACAATAATCAACTAGTAGCAAGGTTGCCTTTAACATTCAAGCATATATGCAAGTTGGTTCGAGAGTGGGAGCTCATGATATAAAGAATATTTTGAGTAACTTTCATGTTTACAAGTTTGAAAGGACTAACCACTTGTAATAGTCGCTCCACTACATTCACGATTTTACAAACATATTTGTATTAACTTGAGCACCCTTACCTCAAAACTTGAAAATGTATTTTTTAATATCACATATGATATCGCACAATTGCTTCCCTTTCCTTACAAAAGTAACCTCGCTAACTCTGCAATAATGCCAACGTCATGAGTATGGTTCCTGAGCTTGGTTGGAAATGGTAGTAAGGCCAGTTACTAGTGTTTTTCAATGTCACACATGGGCAATTTCTTTGTGTTTACAAGAGGAATCAATCTATCTTGACCAATTGTAATAGCCCATGAATTTATTTTACATCTTCTATGACTTTGTTACAATAGTTTTCTACTCGAAAATTCATTGTGTTTTTAGCTTGCCTGACAAAAACACCTATAACAAGATTAAAATACTCATGCGTGCAAGTGTTCCAAAGTAGCCCACATAAGTATGGAACCTTAGTATATGAGAAGGAAGAGGCAAAATAAAAATAAAAGTATTGAACAAGCTTTGTAAAAAGCTTAGAGAGCCTAAATTTGATGAAAAAAGACGTGAATATGATGTCACCACAAAATGGCACAATTTTTTTTGCCCATGATTCTTGCTTCTCTCTCACTCTCCTCACTCACTCACTCTCTCTCTCTCTCTCTCTCTCTCTCTCTCTCTCTCTCTCTCTCTCTCTCTCTCTCTCTCTCTCTCTCTCTCTCTCTCTCTCTCTCTCTCTCTCTCTCTCTCTCTCTCTCTCTCTCTCTCTCTCTCTCTCTCTCTCTCTCTCTCAAACCACTTCTGGGTGGTCTATAGCACTCCTAGGAATAGTTCAACTAATCCAAAGTGTCATTTGATCACTCCACTCTTATCTAGAGCAAAAAGAGCCAAGGAAGGATTAACGAGCGACTATATAAAAAACCATGAGTTTGGGCCAATCACAAGTTTTCACAACCCTCCACCATTGAAAATGAGTCATTTCAATTAATCTAAATTGATGTACAAGCTTAAAGAGGGGATTGGCAACCTTTCTTTTAGAGGATGAAAGCTCCCATGGCTAGACATAAGCATTGAAAGAAGAATAGACACTATTAGAACCACCCCACACTTTGTTCTCAACCCATATTTAATCTTTTCTTTACTCCCATAGCTCCAAAATACCATCCCATAATGCTAGTTTGATACCCATCTTACCTAGTGCTAGCAAGGAGAAACTTGCCCAATTTTTGAGTTATTTTAATATTTTTTTAGGGACTATTTAGAATAGACATTAGTTCTAAAAATATCCCCTTGATTGGCCCCAAAAGAGCCCTCCTATTTTACTTGTACCCATTATTAATCACTACTAATCTATCCTCCCATATTGTCAAAATAGCCACTATATCTCTGCTATATCTTCACCTTGTTTTAGATGTGAGATTAGTAGAAAATTGGTGAGGCTTTTGAGTGTTATAATCCAAAGTTTTGCTTTGTCACATGCTTAGAAATTTGTAGAGTTATTGTTTGTATGCAAAGATCATACTAAATTGCATACAACTAGTTGATGCATGAAAGCATGATTGCAAAACTATTTCATTCACCATGCTTCCAAAGTGACGTGCAACTATAGTGAAGCCTATCAGGGCCTCCATAAGAGTGGAGTAGACCATCACCATTATGAGCATAGTCCCAATGCTACCCTCACTACCCATGTATTAGGTTCCTTGTTACATATCTAGAACTTTTGTAAGTCAAAAGCAATGTTGGATGAATAGGTGAGGCATGCTTTTGGCCACCATTGGAAGTCATGATATTGTCAAAAATGATAAGGTATTAATGTGGTACTATGATCATGGGAATGATTACTAGAGTATTTGTTTTCGGCCTTGAATTAATTATTGGAAAACCTTAGGATTTGTACCTTCTCTAGGATGTCATAACTTAAAGTATTAGATTTATGAGATGCTTCAATAGTTAAAAAGGGATTAGCATCTTACTATATTTCTTCCCCACAATTAATATCTTACCTTATAAATTACAAAAATAGGCTATGACCAAACATAAATTGTAGGACTTAGAATTGACCTAGTGGCCTTAGCATGGTAGTTTTAGTAGGCTAAGATCTAGTATTAAAAGGTGGGTCCTTCATGGTATATGCAAAGAGGGGACTTGATGAAGGGCCCTACCAAATTTGGTTACAATCAAAGTTGGTATGGGAGAGATACGTGTTTCGCAAATGGGGCAATTGGATGAGACTATATACAAGAAAAGTGCATTAGAGCCTAGGTAGAAAATTTTAGGGGTAGAAGTTCTCAAAAACTGACTATAGTCCCTTCAAAACTTTTTTACTTGAAGTTTGCCTACACTTTTTCTTCAAAAAACTCAATGATTCAAGATATGGATCAAAATATCTAACCAATTTTTTGTAGAGCTATCTCGTCAATATAGGATCTTTTGAAGAGAAATAATAAGTCTTTAGCACATGATACTTACTATAGTGTCCTACTTATTAGACCGTTCACAGTTGTGTCTTAGACTAAGAGGAAGTGCAACCTAAAAGACAAAATTTGTCGTCCATGAATGCCAAAGAGTTAGGGATGTGACCAAGACCTATGAGACTCTTTAGGAGGGATTCTATGTTGTGAAATGGCTCTTGCGATATGCTTAATGTATTGTTTCTCATAATTGTTGAATTTTGGCTCGATGAGATAGTGAATCTCCTTGAACAACACGGTTTTCTAAGATGGGCTTGGTTTCCTTATTTTCTATTGACCCTTAAAAATTTTATTCAGTAGAAGGTTATGCTCATCCATCAAACAAGGGCTATTGCATAGGTGGACCACCTCTATGGTTTCACTCTAGAATATGCCTAAAAGGGCACTACTTGATACACTAGTAGAAGGTTGAGTGATGGAAAGATTATGGTAGAGGCAAGGTTTGCCCCTATGATAGCTTGAGGGTTAGGGAGCTTTAGACACTCTCACATTAGTCCAAGGATGAGATAGAAATTTTCATGGCCTAAAGTTGCAAACCTTGGAAGACCCAACTCTAGATAAGGATGGATCATAATATCAAGGTGCTTTGGATATGGATCTTGGTGTGTGGGATGGTTGTCATTCAGGCATAGTATCCTAGAGAAGGTACAAATTTACACATGTTTGCAATAGCATTCCAAAGCATTGTTTGACACTATTTTTGTGTCTATGAGTTTAAAAAACCTATGCTAATGGATTATTTAAGGAAGCTGCTTTAATTTTTCCATACTAATTGTTTTAGGATCTTAATTAGAAAACTAAAGTTGATTTGAGTGAATGCATGGGAAGCAAGTGAATGTCTTCCCCTGAGGAGAACATTCTATGGAAGGGTGGATCGGATATTAGTCAAGTGGCTTCTTAACAAAGTTAGGGATAGAGTTGAAATATTAGCTTTCTTAAGGTCCTAGTCTTAGATCTTGGTACATCATTGTTTTTGGGGACCAATGTGAGATTATTTCTTATAGGCAAAGGGGTCAATGATCTACTCCCGCTCATTTCTCACTCTCATTGAACCAAATGTGGAGCTTGCCCACTTTGATTTTTTATGAATCACACAAGTGGATTTTAAACTTAACATTAGAATGCTATGATGTGACTATAGTTGAGTTGTTCTGAACCCTAGGTCAATCCTCATGGATTAAGTTGCGAATGCTTCCCCAATGAGGTAGACCCAAAGGCTATCTAACTAACTAAGCTTATGCATTCCATGGGGTTTGGACGATGTCTCTTAGAAGGCACAACTAGATTACTACCTTTGAAAATGTATTTTTATCTTTAAAGCTTATGTGTTCCATGGGATCTAAGTGATGTCTCTTAGAAGAGGCACAATTAGATTACTGCCTTTGATGAGGTATTTTTACCTTTAAAGATGAAATTTTCACATTTTGTGGACCTACAAGGATGTAAAATGACTAGCAACTTTGTCAAGAGTTTTGTGATGATATTTTTCTTATTCCCTCTATGGCATCCATAATATTTCTTCAAAAAATTGACATCTTTCTAATCTCAATAAATTACTCTAGAAATAGCTCCAAATTTGGTGATTTGAGGTGATGGTTATACCTAAACTTCAACATATAACATGGCAAAATGAATGATAACGACTAGCTCGAGCATGATAACATAGGAGAGAAATGTTTATTTGTCCCACACCGAATATAAAATTTATGGTTTGTTGACTATGTCCACCCATGCATTGCTACAAAGCTTCAATCCTGAACTATTAGATGTCGGATGAGGGACTAAAGTGTAGAAGATGTCTTGATTAATAGGTACAATGTGTTGGGGGGTCTTTACATGTCTACATATACTAGTGGAGGTTTTAGGCTAACACTTTCATTAATACCAATGAGATCAACCCATTGACCCTTGCTAGTGGGGCTACAAGAGTATTTTACAAAGCTTACTATTTCATGTATTTTATGTAATATTATGTGACGCAATAATTAGAGGTACTACACATAGTTTATGGCCGAGACAAGGATTTCATGCCAAATTATCAAAGTAAAAGTAAGGATAGTTCTATTCACATAAAATTAAGAGCCAACCTTGGATAATTTGCAAGTTTTTCCATCGAATTGAAATTAAATTGATCCTAAAATTTTAATATGACAATACTTTGTTTCCTTAGATATTTAAAAAAACCATTTCTTGAGTGTTCTCTTTAAAACATTAAATAGTGATTGAATCTAACTAGAGAAGTATAGTAGCTCCTATTTTCAAGAAGAATATTAGAATTTTGCAATTATAAAAGGGGACTAGTTGGCTTGGCTAGTGTTGCTAGCCAAGCTGATTGTCTACATGTTGTGTGGTTTGTAGGCTTGCAAAGCTTGCAAGCTTGTGTCTTACTTACTTTACACTCTTGTGAGTAAATCCAAGTTCATGCTTCCCTTCTCACAAAAAAAGAATGTGAGTGTACAATATGTTCTATTGAATAAATATAATATGTTAGAGGGTTGAATAAATAATCATTTCATTAGTGGTTTTTAGACCTTATCATCTATACAATCTAATCAACCTAGCAAGCACTTGTAATTACCTTTGCAAGTGAGGCTAATAGAGCATTTTAGGCTACCTAATATTTCGGGGAATACTTAGGCTAATTCCAAATAATCTACAAGTCTTTCCATCATATTTTAAGTAAATTCACAAACCTTGTTTTCTTGCATTTGATTTCTCTATTTTTTTCTCAAGGGTTTACCTTAAAATATTAAAGTTTAACAAATGAACTCTTTCTATTTTTGAATTCTTTGAGAGGTTTTCAATGACATACAGCATAGTGGAATTTAAAAATTGGAAGAGATTTAATAATATTCATTGGGAAAAGGGAATCTCTAGTGTAACTTCATAGTTCCACTTTCATTATATATCAACCCATATATAATTGGCAAGCCATTAAAGAGTATCCAAATGTGGCTTTCTAGATACCTAGATAAATAGACTCACAAGCTCAACAACATAGCTCAAGTCTGACATATAAATCAAACTCTCTACTATCCTCTTGAACATAGTAGGGTCTTCTATCTTATCTCCAACATTAGCACTTAACTTTACATTTTTCTCTTATGGTATATCATAAGAAAGCTATTAAAGAGTAGGTTCTAAAACTCTGATCTTGGACAAGTTTGGAGTTTATTTGCAGAAAAATTTACTATGTCTCTATTTTTTGAAGGAATGTTTTTCTCAAACTCCTTTAGAGATATTGTTTTGAGACCCCAAAATTCCCCTAATGTTACATGTTATAAACAACATGATCTATTCATAATGATATGTAAAACCCCACAACTCTCAGGCCAAGTTGCACTAATACAAATATGAGATTTGTATTACATGAAAAATGCAAAACAATTACATAGTGGATTGTAATTATGCAAGCATAATGTAGAGATAGGCCATCAAACACATTCCTTATTGTATTGGATTAGGAAAAATGTTAGTGGAAAATTTTCTTTCATATGGAAAAAAATTTATATGAAAGAATCTTTCATTTGAAAAACGATTCTTTGGTATGAAAGGTTATTCCCCTACATATTTCTAGAATTACAAATAATTGTTATTTCTCATCAATCTTTGAAATTTAGAGATTGTTATGATATATCAAAAGGTATGCATAGGAGAGTAAGTAATAATTGGTTTAATATCCTTAAGGATTCATAAGAAAAATTAATTATTTATATTAACTTTTGAAAAAGAAATTTAATAATAAATTTAAAATTTTAAAGTATAAGTAATATTTTAACATTTAAAATTAATAATTAATCAATGAAAAAATATTTTAAAAATTATAATATAAATCAAATACATTGAATAATAGTTAAAAAATTTAAAAATTAACTTGTACTAAACTAATATCTAAAAAATTAAAAAATTGATTTTGGTGGAAGTCATAAAAGTTAATTAAATTTAAAGTTTTTTAGATTTTAGTAGAAATCATAAAATGAATATGAAGAGGAAAGTATTAAATATAGATTGTGGCCCTTGAAGCTTTTCACTTAGGGGTTGAGGCAACTTAAAGGTTGTTTGAGAAACAAAAGAAAAAATGGTTCTCATTTTGGGTCATTAAAATTAAAAAATTTTACTTTAAGCTTTGATTTTGGCCTTCTTTTGTTTTCCTCAAATGTTGTAGCATTGACAGAGTAGAAAAGAGTATATGCTATTGTTCCTCTAACTTCAAGCCACTTTATCAGTTTGCAAATTTCTTTTTTTCTTCAATGTTGTTTCCTTTCATATCCAATAATATGGTAAGGCATGGTGACATGTTTAAAGTGTAAAGGTAAAAAAGAAGATCAAGATTAAAATTAGCATTGATAACCTAAGAGTGTTTGCTTAATAACCCACCCTTGAACAATGATTCATAGTGCTCAATGCTGTAAGGCCCCTATTGTGAGGAGAATCCATGAGTGAGCCCATGGGTCTTGACTTGTGTCTAATGAGGTCTATATGACCATATGTCAAAAATGTAACCTTTACGAATCTAGCCTTTGGATTAGATAGGGTAGTTAAAGCTAGTAACACCTCAAGGGACATTGCATTGGGTTGTTGGGTGTGGAAGCTATCAAGACTCCCTATTTAGTTGGGGGACCTCAAGGAGGCCAAGGACCCCCCAACGGTTAATGTTAAAGGGAATATTCCTTAGCGAACTAGCAAAGGTTCATAATATGGTACGCTCATGGTAGGCGACATTGACTAAACCACCTAAAGCTCTTTACATATCATCTATCTAGATCGACATTCATCTAAGATTTCCAATGGAAGGGAATGGGTAGACAAAGCCATATTTTTTATCAATTTTCTTGGAATTAATTTTTTAAATATTTTTCTATTATTTATTGTGTACACTCTCCTCCTTGTTCAAATCATGTACTCTCTCCTCCTTGTTTGGATCCTATACTCTAATTTTCTGTTGTTTGTTGTGTACTCTCTCCTCCTTGCTCCTATCTCGTACATTTCATCATGTAAATCTTATATCCAAAGCATTGAGAGATAGTTTTTGTTTTGTTTTTAAATGCTAACCATACTAGGTGTGTCATGTTGAGAAACTATGTTGAAAGTGGTATAAAGTGTCTAATAACTAGGTAGTCGAGTCAACCTTCAAAAAAGTCAAATTATAATGGATACCTAAGGGGTGCACTAGGGTTTACCATATGGTACCATGTGAGTGTAAGGGAGGGGGGTTATTGAAGGGAAGGAAGGTACATTTTATAAGGTAAGGCCCCATAAATAGGGGGTAGATAAGGGGTATTTTCATATATTTCTTGCAAGTAGGTGACGTCTCCTTATTACTACTAGTGAATCCCCCGTGAATGGACAATCTTGCACGCTTATTTATCAATACCATATCTATGAAGGGTTTGGCAATTGATCATGAGAAGACCATTGTAGAATCTAAATGTATATGGGAAATGCTTAACAATGTCAATTTGATAATAAATTAGTCAAAAATGCCAAAAAATTTTGAATTTATATCCTTAAAAATGTGAAAAGTCTTAGTGCTTTTGCATGCAATATATACCAATCTCTCTTTTACTATAGACATGTTCAAATCACATGCAAATGTTTTTCCTTAGATGATCATGACTTCATATTTGAGCATAAATGGTTTGACCACCTATTCTCCATCCCATTTAGGTACATGTATACCTTCTTTGCCCTTTGGGGATTATTTGTCCTTCTATACATGACCAATATGAGAACAAGTATAGAGACACATCCACTTTGGTGATTAAGTGCATACTTAGTGCTTATGATTGTTAACATTTGCCCCACTAGTGTACATTTGCCTTCAAGAGAATATTGAAGTGGGTTTGAATGAGTTTGGGATTGTCAACTCTACATTGGTCTCTAGTTAATTGCTTATTGGAGATATCCATAAGAAGCTAGTCCCCCTTCATCGATGGATCCAACTCTAATGTGGGCTTTAAAAAGCCTCTTAAATTATTGTTGTGGTGTAAGATAGGGACATGGCAAGTCTTGCACGGATTTCTCAATTTCCCAACATCGTTTCAAATCCCAATTAATGTCATTGCTATTATGTATGCTTTAATGCTCACATATAGTTTACCATCATGAATACCTTAATCAAGGTTCCATGTTTCTCCATGATTACTAAAATTCATCGCAATAATATTCTTGTTAAGGAAAGGTGTGTGAAAGGTGTGTTAAGATATTTTTACAAGGTAAGATTATCTAAAATGCAAGCCTTTAAAGAGCCATATGAGCATAGGAAGAATCGAAAAATAATAGAATGGATGGTGGGATAATTTTAATAATGGCACTTTGTGCTTTATATATGCATTGGTTGGTTTTTCATGATTAAGTTTAGCACATATGCAATACTTATACGATTTTTTAAATCAATGCAGTCCTCATACACTTTTGTGTTGAATTTGTCTAAACTAATTAGTGGGATCATGGTGCAATAGCTATGGTGGTACAAAGTTTAATGTAGAGATCATGGTGTCAAGTTCTTCCAAGGCTCTCCTTCAAGCTCATACGAGATTGCAACAATATTTTTTAGGTGCTTGAGGATGATAAATTTGGATGGCTGCTCTTGAGGATAGCACTTGACCCTTTGCCCCTTTTCCCCTTCACACTCTTAAATATAATCCTAGGTTCTCCTTTGTCCCTCCATAGTATTGACATTCGATTGCCCCTTCACAACATGCCCCTCGACAAATTGCTTGCTTGGGGCTCAAAGGAGCCAAAATAGTGGCATAAGCCCAAAAATGAGATAGCTTTGTATGATGTGTGAGAGGAGTAGATAGAGAGTAGATAACAATATCATCTACCCTCATTGTTGATGAGGTTTTTGCAGGTCCTTGGTGAGCTATTTTGGCATCTAACTCTTTTAATGTGGCATCGAAGTCCTCAACATGGTTTCGTGATATTGTTACAGGAATACAAAATAGGTTATAATAGTACACAAGAAAATTCTTTAGACAAACCATTATGAAAATAATTCTCAAAAGTTAGAAATAAAATTTCTTAAACTCACACCAAATGATCTACATTTTTCATATACACACCAAATTTCACACTTACGCATCGAGCAATATGATTAATGTAATTAGATATTATAAATCAAAAAATTTGCCAACAATGAAATGTTTTACAAAATTATTATATACTATCAAGAACTTACAAGAGCCCACAATGTTATAGTGGGAAATTGCATGTACAAGCATGGCAGGATTCATATTCTGATACTTTACTCTCATTGCTTCCTTAGTCTTTGAGAGAATTGCATTCCTGTTTATGTTATTTTCAAACACTTAACATGAATATTGGAATAAATATTGACATCTCTATATTGAGATGAGAAAATTTCCATGACATAGATATCTCTCTAGGACCATACCTTCAAAGGGTGTCATACCCCTAAAGATCTCCCACATACATAAGCAAGATGACTATATGTAAAGTCATTGTATTTATTAAGGTTAAAGAGTGAACTAATGAGGTCTCATAAAATTTGAATTAACCACACAAATGTTTCCCTTGTTAAGATATTGTAAACTCTACATTAACCACATGAAATTTCCCTCATTAATTGTATGTGATCTAAATTCAGCATTCTTACATATCTCACTTAGAATACCTTAAAGCTAACTAGCTAACCTTCCAATCTAAGCTACTAGTATATTGAGGCTTATTTTCTTAACATTTAAATTAGAGCTAAACCTATGATATAAGGACTCTATCTCACCTTAACTCATATACCCTAGCTGAGCCCTTAATAATCACTCATTACAACTTTAGGCTAAAATGACAATAATTTAACAAACAAATTACCCTCCGACATATTTCAAAACTTACAAGCTTTCATCCATATACTTTGGCATAAAAATAAACTAGAGTATCTTCTAAAAGTATCTTAAAATATTAGTTTTTCAAATTTTCTTATTAAACTTTCAAAATATTCATACTAATTATTTTGCAACTCATTAATTCAAACATTTCATAAAAGAGAATAATCATGATCAATATAACTCATATACCAAGTTTCATCACTAAATTCACTCCTTTCGTCTTCATATTCATTAATATCTTCCTAAAATATAGAAATTTGCTATTTTCCACACTCAAAGTTACATTATTCCCTATTATAACTCCAATACCACTCAAATGCTATATATGTATCCATCTTCATATGTTTTAAATAATTTTCCAGGTTTACTATCTAGTCTCTTACTATTTTTCTTAATTGTTCCTAATTAGGCCACAAAACTACCATCTTGAACATAAAAAACCTCATATCTCTTATTGTATTCACAACTTGCATATAATTTTTGATAAATAAGTAGAGTTTACCATTTATTAACCATATTTTGATGTTTTTATCTCCAAATTCTTGATATAATTCTTAGTTTTCACTGATTATCTCTCAAAAAGGTAGTTTTTAGACCATTTTCTACCATTTCTCTTTCTTTTGTATGTGTATAATCAAATCAATCATTCCCTCCTTTCCTTTTACTATTTATCTCTTTACTTTTTCTAATATCTCTTCATCTTCTCAATAATATTTGCTATTCCCCCCTTAATCATGTTGTCCCCCTCTTCATGAATGCTATCAAGAATTATATCACTGAAGAGAAGAGAAGAAGGAGAAAATAATGATATATTTCATTGATATGATGGATTGAAGAATCCAAGAGTAGGAATCCAACATCCTCTCACAACATGGAGCCTATTTTTTCTGTGGTTTCTTGCTTTCTCTCCAATTCCTCTCTTGGAATGAACCCCAAAAACAACTTCTTGAATATCCCTACATTCAGACTTACTTAAGTTCCCATCTTTTTATATCTTTGACTACTTCTAAGCCCATCCAATGTTCTTTTGACCAAAATTTGATGCATACCCACCTAAATTCCACTTATAAACAATGCAACTCATTCATTAACTTAAAATTTCCATGGCCTCCTATGAAACTATTATTACACCAAGTACTATCAACTGTTACAAATTTCAATATTCTAAAATTTCGTCTAAAAACATCACAATATGTTTCCACTTCAAGCTACTCTTTTGCACCATCAAATATGAGATTTTGAATGTTTTAATTAATTTTGTGAAAAATGTTACTTAATACATACATGAAATCCTCCATTTTGCATGAAATGTGTATAAAAATGGCTGTAAATTAGTAACTATCACAATGTGAGAAAAAGGTGCTCATCTTATAGGATGATGAGTATTGATTTGTATTTACATATTAATTTGGGTATAGCCAAGTGATAATTCTTTCTCCTCTTATTTGTTTCTCGAGAATTCATGCTACTCAAGCTCACTATGTTCTTGCCACTTCCTATGGTTGCTAGGCTCTTTGCACTACTTGTGGAAGCTACATTTGTGGCACTTGAGGCTTTGGTTGTGGTGGCTAGAGACATGTCTCTACCTATGGTTGTGGTAGGTGTAGAAGAGGAAGAAATACTCACTTACATTGCTCAAGGAGGACTCAAGGAACTACCCAATCCATTTTCCATCCCTCTCCCTTGTTGAGGCCAATCATTTAATCTAGGACCCATGGTCGTGGTGGTCAATGTGGTCACTCTTTGTTCTGTGTAAGTCTCTATCTTCACTACCCTCATAATATTCGGATTTGCCTCCTCAACATCCTTGCTTAATCTCCGTATTCCATCCATTTATCTCACTAGATCCAACATCCTCTTCTTGGCTTGCTTTCTCATAAGTCATGCATTATGGTGTTTCCTCAATGGCACCTTTTTTTGAAATTTCATCGTAAACAGGTTAGTGAGAATTATCCATGCCTTGAGTGCTCCACAATCTTAAAAACCAATACTTCCTTGGAAAATAGCCATGAACATAACATACATTTTGCAAGATTATAAGTTATTGAAACTATTGAAATATGAAATAACGAGAGGAAATGAGGATAAAAAGTATCATATAATGTGCGATGTTGCTTTCTTCCAACCATTAATCACTAATCTTGTAATATTATCAAACACTTTATGCTCCATTCCATGTTAGAAAATTTATGTCCTCACGTGTTTCTGAAAATGAAAATGTGTGTGTGTGTGTGTGTGTGTGTGTGTTCATAGAGCACATAGATTTAAATTTTTAGAAAACATAGGCATTAACTTAAATCAATTTTGAGTATTAATGTTACATGAACTAACTCTAATTCCAAAATTGGAACTACATGAAATGGTCAATTGTCTTGAATAAGATGTATACTATTTAATGCAAGTGCATATGGGTTACTTTTTTCCAAATGAAGAAAAGATGTTGCACAAGTATCTTCTTCAAATATTGGGGCACCTAAACTTGTCACTACCAACTTAGCATGTGGTCCCATTTTAATGTCCACTTTGGTGAGCAAGCAAGTGGATCCATGGCCCACAATTACCTTTTACAATATAGAGATGCCTACAACCACTATTGTACTAATGCGTGTTTGATCAACATACAACTTCCATTGTATGCTAATACAATGCAAGCCCGATTGCACAAGACACACTAGTATGCATGCATTAATAAGAAGATATGGGCTTTAGTTTTTTTTAATAGTAAATAGAGCTTTCTAAAATTCTTTAGCATATGTTTCATAATAACAATATATAATATATAGTATATCTTAATACTCAACGTAAGAAAAGGCAAACATGCTAGTATAAGAGTCAAATATCTCAAAGTGTATACTATTTGCCCTACATTGCAATACTTAGCTCAAGACAAGCCAAACAAATATGTCATAATAACAAGATATCATCTAGATTGTATATTGATACTCAACACACAAAATATCAAATATATTCTAACAAGAAAAGTCAAACATATCAGTACAGTTGTCATAGGACTAATATACATGTTGCAACATATTGTCATAGGACTAATATACATGTTGCAACATATTGTCATAGGACTAATATACATGTTGCAACATATCTTTTACTCAGCACAAGTGAATAAAAGCATAATAACGTGTGTGTCAAATCACTAAGATACAACTTGTACCATATCATAGTCCTATGCAATTGGGATTGTACTAGTGTATACTACAACACAATCACAAAAAACTACATAATGTTTGTTTTGGTAGCTCAATATACCAAAATAATTAAATAATATATAATTTTGTAAAGAAAACAAAGAAAGGCACTATACATAGACACAAATTATTGTATATCCAATAATAAACAATAGCATCATTTTCTAGAGAATATAGCCACATGAGTGAGTTGCATTCATTGGTTTCTCAACTATATCCATTGATATATTTTCTCAATATATAAACAATAAAATCAAGAAAATACACATTAACTAAAAAGATAGTTATTGAGAAAGGCAAAGAAGTAGTTACATGAAGAGATAATCATGTGTATGTAAAAAGAATAAAGAATAAAGGAAATGGCTAAGTAATAAGATACAAACCAATTTTTCTTAAGTGTAATCTATTATTCATTGTGATGAACTTCAGGGATACTATCATGCTTCCTCCCATTGTACTTTGTCACTCAATGAAACTAACTATAAAACAAAATTCTATACATTTGAAAGATGCTAATATGCTTGATCCATCTTCACATCTCACGTCTTCACAAATAAAGTGATGTGATGAAGATGATCAATATACTTTATTGTTAATCAAAATGAGTAACTCTAATGTATAGTACCACATAGCATAGTAGCAAGTAAATCTCACACCATATCTTGATGTTCAATATATGCAAATGGAAACATACTAATGAGGGTGTCATAATCCTAAGGTATGTTTTTGCACAATATGTTTTTACTAGACATAAGTGACGAAAAAACTTAGTAAGTATACCACAACACCAAGATACAAGTTCACCATATGTCAACATTGGACATAGGAAGATGAGTTTGTATCAATCCGGATATCTTCAAACTAGGCATTACTAAAGATATAGATGCCAAAGGGCCTAGTAAATATTGGAATAAGAAGCCTAAACTTGGATTAGTCCCTTTTCCATAGTTATCATTGCATGCCTTTTGGTCCCCAACCCTCTAACATTCTTAAGATCCTCCCTACTTATTTTGGTGGGCCCACAACAAGAAAAACAATGGAGCCCCCCTACTTTCATCCTAATTACCACCTTTTCACAAGCCTTTTCACCTTGCACATGTGCAAGTTTACAGGGCCCTACCAAGTAGAGGCTACATAACCACCTTCTGTCCCAATATCCTTCTGTAAAGTGTCAAATAGCAATAGTAGGCAACTTTTGACCTCAAAACTTTAACTTTTCCTTTTCTTCTAAAAATGTATTTTCCCTCTCAAAAGCTACATAGCCATGTTACATATTGAAATTTGCATTTGTACTTTCCATCTTCACATCTCAATGGGTTCAATATATGTAAACCCTGACTATCATATGCATATATAATTAAAAACCTATTATTTATAAGTTTATCATGAGTATAATATACTCTTTCCTATCCAACCTAAACATGCCCTCATTAAATGATACCCTTTTTCATATAAACAAGGTCTACAAAGAATATCATAAAAGTCCCTTCTACTAAATCCACATGATAGGCTTACATATTTATAAGTCCCCCCCTCCCCCCCCCCCCAAAAAAAAAGGAAACACCTAAGATTGATATAAGGATTTTGAAACCATAGTAAGCTTGTAATTATGATGCTATAGTCTTTCAATTTAGGAGATGATTTAAAGGAATATAAAATGAACCTACCACACAAAGACTTGAGGATACATGTAAGTTGAAAATAAAACTTGAACAACATTTGGATAAATTTAAGAAAATGATGCAATAGAAGCATACTCCATTGGAATAGAATGAAATAAATGTGATGTAAATTCCCTTAGCTAGGCTAGAATTTAGAGGATGAAATGTTGAGAAGTTCTTGAGATACATCTCTACAAGAACACAATCTAGACCCCATAGGATGCATAAACTTACCTAGTTAGGTAGTCTTCCAATACCTTACAAGAAAATGTTAAGGTGAAAAAATTTAAACTTGGGTATTTCTAAACTTCTAAGGTCTAGTGAAAAATCAAGTCTAGCACCCCTTCTAAAGAGACCACTTGGTAGGGGCTTGGTAGGCTCTCAAGGATGATATAAACCAACATCACTGTTGGTTTAAGAAGACTGTGAAATGAGGTGGAGCAATGCTTCATCCTCTCTAAGGTAGCTTAGTCACACTCCATTCTAAAACAATGTTGGTTTAAGTTCTATCTTATTAAATAGATGATCATAATCAATTAACTCTAGTCCTAATAGTTTCATAGAGATCCACTCTATTAATCAAGTCTACTTATCCTTAGGATGGGGTCTCAAGTTCTCCATCCATCCCTTTTTGACCCCACCCAATCATTGGTTATCTAATTGATCTAAAATACCATATTAATTTAACATATAAAACTAACTTTCTTAGTTATCTTGTTATACAAGGTTCATTGTGCAATCCTTATTACACAAGATATCAACAATCAACAATTAATCATTGAAAAAAAATTCTTTTAAACAATGTTGGTTTAAGTTCTATCCTATTAATATGTAGATGATCATAATCAATTAACTCTAACCCTAATAGTTACATAGAGATCCACTCAACTAATCGGCCCCACTTATCCTTAGGATGGTGTCACCAAGTCCTCCATCCAACCCTTTTTTTACCCACCCAATCATTGGTTATCTAGTTGATTTAAACTACCATTTTATTTTGACATACAAAACTAACTTTCTTAGTTATCTTGTTATATAAGGTTCATTGTGCAATCCTTATTACACTGTGATATTCTGACTTTATTTTCAATCTTCTTGACTTCTCGCAACTAGATATGAAGAATTCTAGACCATTAAATAGTGGAATTCTTGAATAAAATAGTCCGAAGTTTGTAACCCGACACTTTCCCGAGTTGATAGGGACTTTAGCCATTCTTCACGGAAGTCACCACACGAACGCAAGTCATGGACCATAAGTCACAATTGAGTAAACCCATTTAAAACTTAGCAAGTAAGGGAACCTTAAAAGCTTTAAAAAATAAGAAAATTAAGAAGAATATGCCAATGAACAGGCCACCGCCCCCGTCCCTCCCCCCCCACAAGTTTTTTTAAACAAAAAAACGACGCATAGTTTCTCCTAAATTTGGAGATCGTGAAAGCATGAGAAAAATCCTGAATTCTCCTCCTCAATCATAGTAGAACACTCCAGCAATCTCCCCCTCTTCTCAGCTTGACAAACGGCTTAGATTGAATCAAGATCATCCGAGAGCCATGCAAATCGGTCATCGCATCTCTGGTAGTCTCTCTAGACCTTAAAGATCATAATTGCCAGCATCAAATTGCACCTTGAAAGCTTCCAAATTGCTAGATTTCCAAGATACCCTCCATAAAGAGCTCCTCTTCTTGGCCACAACCCTTCTTTTTCAATTTAACTATAAATAAGGGGCATGAGGAGTCGTTGAAGGGTAACCTGAGCAAGAGAGGAGAGGCTCTTCTCAAGAGTATAGAGCAAGAAGCGCAAGGATGGGAATTCTTGTCACAAAGACAAGGAGGATACTCCGTAGGCTCTTGGAATCAAATCCCCTATCCCTTCTACCCCCATTTCTATAATAAAGCTAAATTCCACAGCAAGCTTTTAAACTGAGAATACAAGAAATAGACATAAAATGCCAAGAAGCCATAGCCAAGCTGGCTTGGCAAGAAATGATATTACCAATGTTGGTTGAGAATCACATGATGAGAGGCTACAGCAAGGTATGCACCCCAAGCTATGGTGGCCAAGAGTATTCACCATCTTAGATGGTGGGAGGTTGAAACCTCAAACAAGTAATGTTTGTAAAATGGCAAAAAGATGCTACACATGTTACACCTCCACCTTTTATACTTACCCTAGATTAAGGCATTTATGCTTTATTACAAGCCATCGTGGCCTAAAAGAGCTTTGTCCTCAAAGCTAAAATTGGGACAATTGATGAAGAAAGATTACAAGAATAGCTTGTAAGTGATGAATCCATGCTGAATGAAACTCCAAGCTAAAGAAGATCTCGTATATCAATGAAGTATAAGTATAAAATTTGAATATATTGCTGGAAATTGTCCAAAAGAGGCTGCTGCACAAGAATGGCCATAACTTGAAGAAGGAATGTCCAATCATCATGGATGAGCTATAGAAATGTAGAGGACAATCCCTAGTATCTAGCCATGCCATAAAAATCCAATTTTGATGACCATAGAGCGATTAATTTTATGATAGAAATTTAATACAGCAAGCTGTCCTGTTCAGATATTACACTGTTTCCTGTAAAAGCCATGGAAAAGAATTAAGGTATGATGATGGTTTCCAAGTAAACTCCTCCATGGGAAAACCTCTCCATTCAATAAGGTACTCCAGTAGCGAACGGTTCCTTAAAACCTTTTCTCTTTTTCCAATAACCTTTTCAAGCTCATAAATGATAAGACCATCTTCATCCATGGGAGGTAACTCTTTTAAAACCTTTATGGATGGACCCACATATCTCTTAAGTTGGGAAACATGGAAGGTAGAATGAATCCTTGTTGAAGAAGGCAAATCAAGCTTGTATGCAAGCTCACCAACTCGTTTGAGGATTTGATAAGGCCCATAGTAATGATGAGCCAACTTATTATGACCGCCTTTGAGAGAAGCATACCTAAATTTAGGCACTTTGAGGAATACCCAATCCCCTTCTTCAAACTTCAAAGGTCTTCGCTTTTCATCAGCATAAGCCTTCATAACATATTGTGCCTTTCGAATGTTTTCCTTGCATTGATGCATAAGAGCTTCCATTTTCTCAACTTTAGCCTTGGCTTGTGGATTCACATCTTCATGAAAAAGGACTGAAGGTATTTGCACTTTGTATCCATAAAGTGCTTCAAATGGTGACATGCCAATGCTCATATAATGAGTATTATTATAACAGAATTGAACAAGATTTAACCAATGATCGCACAAAGCTTGAGTATCATGGCAAAAATGACGAAGATAAACTTCCAACCATTTATTGACATGCTCCATTTGGCCATCAGTTTGGGTATGATATGCCATGCTAGGAGTCAAAATTATTCCCATAGAAGTGAATAAACTCCTCCAAAAGCTTCCCATGAACTTAGTATCATGATGGGATACTATCTTCAATGGTATACCATGAAGCTTAAAAACACATTCCATGAACTGTTTAGTCACTTGCTTTGCTGTAAATTGAGCCTTGGTAAGTATAAAATGAGCTGATTTAGTCAACCGGTCCACCACCACATAAATGCTATTCCACCCATGCTTTGTTGTAGGTAAGCCCACAATAAAATCCATTGTAATATCAATCCACTTGCCTTGAGGAATAGGAAGTGGTTGAAGTAAACCACCGGGTAAAAGAGAGGAGTCTTTATTTTGTTGACACGGTAGACATTGCATAACATAATCCTTAACATCCCTCCAAATGCCCTTCCAATAGAAACTTTTATGGATATTATCAAAAATTTTTAACAACCCATGGTGTCCCACAAGGGTGAAGAGTGCATCTCATGCAAGATATGGTCTTTGAAAGAAGATTATGGTGTTAAGAATACTCTACCATGATACCAGAAAAGACCGTTGTGCCATTTGAAATTTGGATACTCTTTTTCTTTGCCTTGGTGAATTTCCTTCATCATCTTTGATGCTTGCTCATCAAGCAAATACTCTTCTTGAATATCATGGATCCAATCCTTATGCACAGTTGAAATGGTAGAAATGGAACATGCCCACATTCTTGATAAAGCATCCATCACCACATTGTCTTTTCCAACCATATAAGATATTTCAAAGTCATGCTCCTGAAGAGTAGCTAACCATCTTCGTTGCATGGGAGATAAATTTGGTTGTGAAAGAAAATATTTCAGCACACAATGATCGCTTTTGACCTTGAAATGACTGCCATAAATATAATGATGCCACTTTTTGATACCATGCAATATTGCTAATATCTCTTGCTCATAAACATGTAATTGATGCTCCTTGTCATCCAGCTTTCAAATCTCATAAGCTATGACTCCATGATCTTGACATAAAACAGCCCCAATTCCTCTTCCACTAGCATCCGCACATATGATAAACTCCTTAGAGAAATCTAGACAAACAAGGATAAAAGCTAAAATTAGAAGAGATTTTAGCTCATTAAAACTTTGATCGACGATGGAGTCCCAAAAGAAAGCTTCATTTTTTAGCCTATCCGTCAATGGAGCCGCCACGTGAGCATAATTCTTGATGAACCTTCTATAGTCTAAGGATGACAACCCAAGGAATCCTCTCAAAGAGGTTGCATTCATAGGAGTAGGCCATTCTTTGACACATTTTACCTTATTGGGATCCACTCTAATCCCTTGTTCTCCCACAATAAGTATTCAACTTCATCTTCCATGAAAGAACATTTCACCATCTTGGCAAAGAGTGTGTGCCTTCGTAAAGTGTCAAAGACCTCTCTTATATGCTTCAAATGCTCATCCTTGGATTTACTATAGATTAGAATATCATCAAAGAAAACAATAACTATTTTGAACAAGAAGGGCTACAATATTTTATTCATGAGGGCTTGAAAAGTAGCGGGTGCATTGGATAGTCCAAATGGCATAACCAAGAAGTGGTATAGCCCTCTTTCAATTCTAAAGGCTGTTTTGAACTCATCTCCTTCCTTCATTCAAATTTGATGATAACACGATCGAAGATCTATTTTGGTGAAGACCTTTGCATCTTTAAGCTCATCCAAAAGATCATCAATTTGGGGAATAGGATACCTATTCTTGACCGTTGACTTGTTCAAATCCTGATAATTAATACACATATGAAATGATCCATCTTTCTTTTTGACTAAGAGCATGGGAGAGAAATGGTGATTGACTTTGCTAAATTAAACCCATTTGTAGTAATTCCTTGACTTGACGCTCTACTTCTTCCCTTTCAAACTTGGACAAGTGATAGGGAGTTTTGTTGATGAGTTTTGTATTGGGCAACAAGTTAATAGGATGGTCAACCTCTCGCTTTGGAAGTAAAGATGATGGTGGCTGAAATAAATCCTTGTACTCCTCCAATAGCTCTTCTAATCTTGGATCCCTTTCCTTTGAAGAAGAAGATGGCTGATTTGTTGATTGCCCTTCATCTACTTTTGAAGCAAAAGAGTGAAGATGCATGACTTTGCATTGTTTTATTTTCACAATTTCTTCATGGAGATGAGTTCTATTTGTTTGTGGTCTATGCCTTTCAACTCTATGTGTTGTTCTTGCCAATTAAATTCGATTAGCATTTGCACCAAGTCCAAGGTAAAATTTCCAAGTGTTTTCAGCCAATTACAACCAATGACAATGTCAATAGGCCCCATATCCAAAGTGATCAAATCCACTTTTATTGTGCAAGAGGGTGATAACTCATTTGAGGTACATGGACACACTTCTTTACTAGACTCATATGCACTGTTGGCAACTTGTATCCGCGAGGAAGAATCCATATCAATGTAGCAACTTCAGCCCATTCAAAGATTTGGTGTTGACGAAGCTATGAGTGCTGCCCATATCCACTAGAATATGTGCAACCTTGCCATTAATGAAACCTTTGAGTCTATGTGTATTTTTCCCTTTGCAAACGGTCCATGCATCATGTGAGATGGTATACAAGGAAACATGAGAATCATGATTATCACCTAGATCAAAAGGAAATCCATCCATGGGATCATAGAATTCTTCGTTGGTGGCATGCTCTTCTTCATGAATCTCTTCAACCATTGGGTATGCATCACCATGTAGTAAATTTCCCTCTTGATCTTCTTCTTCTTCAACTTCCACTTCCTGAGTGATCACCATGTTGATTTTTGAGTTCTTAGTTTTGCACTTCAGCTTATGATCGTGTGACCACTTCTCCCCACACTTGAAGCATAATCCTTTTAAATGCATTTCCCGAAGCTTGTCGTGAGGAAGGAAGTTGCTGTTAGGACTATTTTGGGGCATTTTAGGAGCATTTTCAACTCTTGAAAAAGTAGTACTTTTTGGCTCAACCACATTTCTAAAAGTTTGCTCCTATTTTGGTACAAAATTTCCACTCTGTTTAGAGGCATCAACAATGGAAAATGTTGGCACTTTGTTGTTATAATTTTTTGGACTATTATAACCTCAGTTTTCTTGTCTAAAAGAGTCTCTTGATTGGCTGAAAACTTGCCCTTACTTTGTAGGTTGATTGGAAACATTATTGCCCATACTTCTTTGCTGAAAATTTCATGCATCTCTTTTGTAATTCAAAGAGTATATTTTAGTCAATTTTATGGCCTCATGTAATGTTTTTGGTTGTTGAGCTCCTACCTCCAATGATAGGGCAAGGTCAAGACCAAAAATGTATTTATTCAACTTAGCAAAATCTGAAATACCTTCAACATACATGGAAAGATTCAAGTAGGCATTGGAATAGTCTCTAACGGTCATTCCCCTTTGAGCAAACGCATACCATCTTCTTTGAAGCCTTTCATTTTCCAAAGGAGACACAAAGACATCAATCATCACTTGCTTGAACTCCTTCCAAGAGTCAACTTTGCCCAATCTTTTGCATGTAATGCCACCAAGTATGGGCATAACCTTCAAGATGAAGAGCCACGAAGTAAATTTTGGCCTCCTCACTTCTAGGGTAAAGGAAAAAGTACAATTCAAGCTTATTGATCCACTCCTCCCATTCTGAAGGTGATGCATTATCTCCTTTGAAATTAGTGATATTGATCTTCTCTTTATATTCTTTTTCATTGTAAGATGGCTACCCATGAGATTGTTATCTCCATGAATCTATATTCCATGAATTTTTTTTAAAAATAGGTGGTCCAAAACCATGAGATGAGGGTTGTCCATTTGAAACATGCTCTTGGCTTGGAATGTCATGGGCTGATCTTTGCTCATCATGCCTTCCACCTTCATGAACTTGATTGTTGACTGCATTTCCTTTTTGTGCATTTGAGGACTGATGATAAAAATTCTTGTAGAAGGGGTCACATCCATGATAATCATTGTCCCATCGAGTGTTTTCATGTTCCCCTTCATGTCTATGATTATCCTTTGGACTACTAAACTGAGGCCTTGGGGTATGAATACCATGAATTTGTGAAGGATGATGGTTGCCCCTGACTCTAGATGGCTCTCCCCTTTCAAAGGTGTGCATTACTAACTAAGACTTTTCTTTGTTTAGATGGGAAGGATTACCAACAAAGGGAATCACATGGGAGATTTCAATATTTTGAGGTTCACATTGTGGTTTGCTTCCGATTTCCTTTATGGCTGAGATAAGCTCTTGAAATAAGAATTATTGCTTTGCTGCATTTAGAGACTCCTTGGTTTACCTGTGCCATCCCTTGCAACAAACCTTGATTTGTATGGGTTAAACCTTCATTCAAAGCCTTAAAATCCTTAGAAAAGCCTTCATTGACATGTCCCAGCTCTTTTGACAATAGGAGATAATCATTCCCTGCATGCTCTTCATGTATGTCTTGATGTCCTTGATGCGTGCTATATGAGCAATCCCAACGCTTATTTCTTCATCTACTTGATTAACATTATGGGCTTCAATTGTGTAATTTTGATCCTCTTGGAAATCTCTGACACCATCAGTCAATGCCTCAGTAATAGGGTCTTTCTTCTTATTCCTAGCCATTAGGAAACAGTGATGTAGTAGTAGACAGTTTGTCACTTAACCCCTTGTTTGTATCTAAATATGGCACCAATCCCAATTCTTAATAGCTCTATGGAAATATTATTATATGGGTATATACCAAATTTAATAATATATCAACTTGCAATAAGGTACATAGGTAGAATGAACTCAAACAGTATATTCTAGACAACATGTTTAGGTGATGTCCACTAGACCCCCTATCAGTAAATTGGCCTTGCTCCTGATGTCGGAATTAGAAATTTTTTTATTCAAATCAGAGCTTAGGATCCCCTCTTCAAATCAAGCTATTAATATTCCAAATCAAATTATGAAAGAATTTTCTATAATAGGAATTGTGTACCTATCTAGAGAATTCCTACAACCTATTAACACCCTGCGGAAACTCTATTTGACCCTGTAGGAATACCCTGAGTGAAGGAAACCCTTGTAAACCACAGTACCAACTAGGAGAGGGTTATGGGGCACCTGTAGGGCTCAAGAACAACCTGTAAATGGGTATATACCTGCTATTTTATTTGTCAAACACTTGTAGGTGCCCTCAAAACAAGAGATGCTCTGCCCCTCTTTCAATGGTTCACCAACCACTTATGGAACCCTGATTACTACTAATCAATGCTATACTTGTGCCATACTCTAATAATGGAAATGTATCTGCACCTATATTTGAAAATAGCATGGGCTCCGAGACAAGAGGGGCGTGCAAAGTTCCACCTCAAGCCGGGTTGTGCACCCCTTCGGGAAGGGAGGGTCACCTCTCTTTTGTATTCTTGACTCGCCTAGCATTCGCTTTTCCTCATGGGAACTGACATGGCAAGTATGTACTAATGGATAATCAAACAAGGATGCTAATCATTGATTGAAAAAGCCTTTGAACTTTTAATGAAATGTAAGTGGGTATCGGAAAATGACTGAATTGAAAAGGCTATGGATAGGGCATTACCCTTTTGCAGTGACTCACTGGTTTTACAAAGTTCCCACTTACCATTTTCATCATTGTTTCAGTCCTATAGCATCAATGCTCAACCATCCAACAAAAATCCAAGTCAAGTAGGCAGTGAGTAGCATTTATATAATCAATTGAACTTCAACATTTGAATGGGCAGAAAATGACTCATCAAGCAATCATAATCACTTCTGGGATGAATTCTACATGCCTTTAATAGGAATTAAGAGGTTCTACTACACTTAAATCTCTCTTATGAAAAATAAGAGTGGTTCAACAATTGGATAAAAGAGAGATTAGGCTGAAAGTACTAGAATTACCTCTTTAATGCTAATGGAAAGTAGTGGATGAATCCAATCAATCAACCTTCAGCATAAGGCCCCATCTATAGACCAAGATTTTGCTCCCAAGTAATCTTCAGCTCCCAATCAATAAGATTGCTCCAATGCAATCAAAAGAAGTCAATGATTTAATAGAAGTCTTCAATAGCTTGTTGGAGAAGATCCTTTGTGCTTTATTGAGTGTAAATTCTCATTAGAATCATGGATTCCATGAATTTTCAAACATGGCCATGTTCAAGAGACTGAAAATGCTTTCAAACTTGAAGAAATTCTCCAATGTAAGTCCAATGTTTGAGGAATACCTTCAATTGAACCTTCTTGGGGTTGTAATCAACAAAATCTCCATGAATTGAAGCCTTATTGAAGAAAATTTTGATAAAGATTGATGGTTGCCCTCTTTTCCCCAATTTTGAGATGAAGAAATTGCTTTAATCTTGCTTCAATGTTGTCAATGGATTAAAGCCACATGCATAAGCAAGCTCCAGGAGTGAGTTGCCACCAAGGCTCCCTTCATTTGCTTTAGGAAATCAAAGATTCTCTGTTGCTGTCCAAAACTGTCAATAATAGGGTTCCATGGGAGAGAAGAAAGTCCATGATAGAGAGAAATCTTGCCAAATCTTGAAGGATACCAATAATCAAGTTCTTTAGAGCATTATTCATGGTTAACTAGAGCACCATAGCTCATTTTATGGATGAAATATGTAGGAATATGCAATAGGCGCAATTCACGCTGCTGCCTATTGTTGTGTTCCTGGTCCAAAATGAAGCATAGTGTGACATTCCACCATTCCTTGGAAAGCTTGAGAGATGGAGAACAAGGCTTGAAGTCCTTTGGCAAGATAGAGATCACGGGCAAGAGATTTGTTCAGCCTTTGGCTATGGATTCTTGAGAGAAACTTGAAAGGAAAGGGAAGAACTCTTGTTCTTGAAAAAGTAACTCAAGTTTAAACCAAACTAAGTCATGTAACCCTCATTTTGTCCAAATCTCTTCATCTTTGGAACAAAATTGAGCCACGACCTACTAAAATTGACTAGAACCCGCCATTATCCACTAGTTCATGTCAAGAACCTCCATCTTAGTCACGGTTTGTAACAGATCTCCATGTCAAACCACGGTTATGGAAGAAATAACTCTCGTAACTAAATTTTAACTACAGTTTTCACTTCCTTGTCACTACAACTAGATCTGATACATGAAAATGACTTTTGACAAGATCTAAACTAATGCTTTGATACCAATGTAATAAAGTTGAAATTCCATAGCAAGCTTTTAAACAGAGAATACATGAAATAGACATAAAATGTCAAGTAGCCATAGCCAAGGTGGCTTGGCAAGAAATGATATTACCAATGTTGGTTGAGAATCAAATGATGAGAGGCTGTAGCAAGGTATGTACCCCACGCTATGGTGGCCAAGAGTATTCACCCTCTTAGATGGTGGGAGGTTGAAACCTCAAACAAGTAATGTTTGTAAAATGGCAAAAAGATGCTACACATGTTACACCTCCACCTTTTATACTTACCGTAGACTAAGGCATTTATGCTAGGCTTTTATGATTTATTACAAGTTCCTTGTGGAATCAAGACTCTACTTGATTTTTTTTTCTAAATACCTAGTGATCACCATCCCCCATCAATCAAATTCCCATCAATCCAATTGCAACAACCCCAAGCTCTCTTGCCAAACATCCCCTCTACAATCTTGTGATTGAAGACCATGGCCTATGGCCTCAAAGAAGAAAGTTATGAAGTCGCGGAGGTAGGAGCTACCAATAACACTATGAATATGACCACTACAAATGGAATGATGAGTACTGGGATTACCAACCAACTTGCGAGTACCATCAACCAAGCACTCATCATGGATCCCCAAGTACTATATTTTGATAATAAAGGCAACTAGCAGGCTATCATCCCATGTATTGGTAACAAAAAGTTGCATTCATAAAATAGGATTCTATTTATTTCCTACATAAAATCCTTTAGAGGATTTCTTAATCGCAAATTGCAAGGGATAATTTAGGCTCGTATAAAATGTACCAAGGAGAAGTACAAGGAAGGTACTATGTCCCTAAGAAGACTTAATATTTTTTATTTTTATTGATTTAACGAAACCTCTGATGGATAAACATGGATGCTAATTCTCGGTATATAAAAGACCTTGAGATGAAATTGTTAAAAGAATACTTTTTGTAAGAAAGCTAAAGATCTTTTTTTGAATTGCAAGCAAGGATCCACGAAACTCCATTGAGAAAAGTTCATCAAGGGAGTTGTTCTCAAAAATAGAATTCTCGTTTAGATTCAAATTATCCGAACTAGATCTCAAGGAAGGGGAAATCTAAGAAGATTACTAGAAGGTATTGCCACGTACACTAAGTTTTGCCTTGATATTATTATTTTTGAAAAGAAAAGATTTGTCTTAGAAATAAAGTTGTTAAAAGTTTATGCATTCAAAATAAGATGTTTGTGATTGTAAGTTAGGTACTAATCTTTCCTAAAATCATCAGGCTAAAAGATGGATGATCGAGTACATATCGTCAATTGAGGTAGTATTCCAATGAGCATAGAACACTAAAAACTGAGGCAATGTTCTTGATGGGGCTAGACCTCCCCAAGGCCAGCATGAATAAAACCTACTCCAAGGGGTTTTCTTTTTCTTTTTTTCATGTTAATAATTATAGACCAATCATGATGCAAAAGGTCTTATCATAGGGAAATCTAGTTGGTAGGAGGAGGTGAGGATACCAAGGGGGCTTTGGACATAAACTCCCTAGGCTCTAACAACTGCCAACCACCCTTCCTGGAAGTTCCAATACTAGTTTAGGAACTGAACTTGGAGAGAATAATACCTTCGGGTTGACATCATTTCTAGCTAGAACAGAAAACATTGTAAAAAGTTATTTTTCCTAAAGGAACTATTGAGAAGGGATTGCTTTGCTCTCTTTTTCTGTCATGAAATAAAGGCATGTAACGAATTTATATTAGGAGATAATTCAAATAAGCTATTTTTATATGTTGAATCTAAGGTAGTAGGTAATTAGGTAATTCAAAATACTCTCTCGAGGGAAGTGGGAGGATGAATGGATCCAAACCTATGGTTAGATGGTCTTGGTAAGCCGAGAGATTTCCAAAGAAGAAAGAGAATTTACATTTTTGATGGACCATTAGAGATCAGAAGGCCTAACCTGCATCACTTTAGAACCATGGGAAAAGGGATGAAAGTGCCACACTTCCCTTTGTCTCCCATTCTCTTTAAACCTAGTGCAATGCAAGCCCATTTCAATCAGCAAATTCTATAAGGGATGGAAACTCAAACCGCTAATACTAATCAACCGTTAGTAGTTGATTTGGCCAAAAAGACTCAGGTCAATCCTCATGGGAATGGCTGAAACTTCCACTGTGAAGGAGACTCAAGTGAGCCTAGTTAGCAAACTCTAAGGGTTTTCATAAAAATCCCAGACGGTGTTTTCTAGGACATCTCTTGATGGGCTACTAAGAATGTACCACCAAGGAAGCAGCTCAGGCGGGCACATTACAGTTGGTATCAAAGCGCACATTTATATAAGACACGACACAAGTAAATAAAACTAGTTATAATTACTATCTTTCACTTTCGTATTACGAAAGATGATGGATGTTAAGCAGAGGGTATTGTTGTATTGACACAAACTCTCTTGCTTACCTCTAGAATAATTTAAAGAGGCTAAGGTGGATGGAAACCCTTAAGGTTGCCAAGCTTTATCTCTTTTATGAGGCATCCAGAGTAGACTCAAACATGTTCACTAGAGGGTGATTGGTCAAATTAAACCAATACATCTATGAGGAGGTTAAAAAGGTTATATCGATTGATCAAGTCATGGTTGTAGGATGCTCCAGCTGTTGTAACTACAAGAAAGATAGATTACCTGATCTTCCCCTAAAATATAGATTTTTGGATATTCATTCCTAGAATCCTAATTGCTATGTAATGGATGCATCGCAATGCTATGCCTAGATTGTGGTAGAAAAAAGAATACTATGAGCTCCTGAACTACTCGAATAATTTATTCACTTTCTATTGACATAAAGAATTATTTTTGTCCACCCATTTGTCTCCTTAATAATCATGAATAGTGGGAGGATATTATCTGTTTTATGATTTTTTTAATTTTTGAAAACTCACTTTTGAAATGTAAACTCTAATCATTATCAAAAGGTCAAGGAGTACTACATAATTCCCTTCCTAAATTAATGAGGTAGATTAAGCAAGTAAGCATATTTTTTTGTATATGATTGGAGAGAAAATTGATCATAAAAATTGCATAATTTCCCAGAACGTCACCCCAAATCTCAATATTACAAAAGCTCAAGAGAAGAAATTTCTTCTCAAGTAATACAAGCCACTGGAGTTTGATGGTAAGGGAAGAGACATTCCAACTGAAGCAAAAACATGGATAGAATCTATGGAAGAATATTTCATTGTTGCAAGGACTGCACCGTAAAATAACGCAATGATTGCCAAACTAAAACTCACAGGAGATGCTCCTCTTTGGTGGAAACAGTGGTGCAAGGACCAAAGAACATTCAAAAGAACTATCACTTGGGACAAGATTAAGGATGCTGTGCATGGGAGATACCTTCCACCCACATATCAAGCCTAGAAGATGAATCAGTTCTTCAAACTAAAGTAGTTAAGCCTAAGCCTAGAAGGTTATTACTCCAAATTTGTAACACTTCTAAAATATACACCTACGAAGGATGTTTCACAGCAAGTATCCAAATTTTGCAATGGCCTAAATCTACCCATGAATATGTGCCTTGAATCAATGACACCATCAAATTTATAGGATGCATTGATTTGAGTAGCTCCAATAGTTTAGGAGATCAAACAAAGGCCAAGAAATGCAAAAATTTGGAACAGAAATAGTCAGAATAAGGGAAACTTCCAAGGTTATGCAAAAAGAGCCCAAGGGCAATACCAACCAAATAGGATGAAGAAGGCCAAATCAAACGTAGTGGGAAACTTTATAACCATAGAAAAGAGCAATGAGTCTCCAAGGTGCTTCTATTGCAAGGAACCAAGAAATTTCAAGAGGCAATGCCCAAAGCTTGGCCCAAACATCCACCAAGATCAGTTTCGTGGGCAAAGGCAAGATGCCAGGGGGAAGGTTGTTGGAATAAACCTAAAGGAGGTGAGTAATGATAAAGATACTACAATGAAGTTTGATATGGAAAGAGCCAAAGTACATGCCACTCTTGATAAGAAGGGTCCAAATCGCCAATTCTCAGTAATTCAAATACCAGCAAATTATCAAGGTAAACCCTTTTGAATTTTAATCGACTATGGAAGTACCCACTCTTTTGTATTACCAAAATGTACAAAAAGGCTAGGCATAAATACTACTCTTGTACCTACTTTACTTATGGAGTTAGCAAACAGAAAAGAAGTTCTATCAACACAACAAACTAGCAAGGTAAAATTTAGCTTGGGTGGCAATTCTTTCAAAATGAGCTTCGGAACTATGAACCTCGGGGCTTATGAATGTATGCTAGGTATGGATTGGTTAATTCCAAATAATGTCCATATCCATTGTGGAAAGGGCCAAATCACATTTCAAAACTCAAAGGGAGAACAAGTAACCACTCAGGGAGAAGCAAGGAACCCTAAGGTTCAATTGGCTAAAGCTTCGCGAATAGTAAAAAAGGACTAAAGAAAGGATTACCTGTCTATCTAGTTATACTCAACAAGGTCGAGTAGGATAGTGAAGCCAAGGATCAACCATCTTGGCTAAAAGAATATGCGAATGCTTTTCCAAAAGACCTGACAAAGCTTCCACCAACAAGGGAATTAGATCATGAAATTCAACTCATTTCAAGCGTTGCCTCTGTTGCCAAATGACCCTACCGAATGTCAATTCTTGAAGCCATTGAGCTAAAAGAATAATTCAAGCAACTGTTAGACCAAGGATATATCTATCCAAGTAATTCACCATGGAGAGCCTCAATACAATTTCAGAAAAAGAAAGATGGACCATTCTGCCTTTGTATCGATTATCATGAGTTTAACGATGTAACAGTGAAAAACAAATATCAAATCCCTAGGATAGACAAGTTGCTTGATCAACTCCAGGGAGCAAAGGTCATTTCAAAGATCAAGGCAATTATCAAACAAGAATTAGCATTAGGAGAAATATGGACTCTCTTTTTTTCTCCTTAAGGGGTTTCTCTAACCTCTCTCTCTCTAAAAAGAGATTCCAAAATAATATTCGAATAAGAGATCTTCTACAATCAAGCAAATCTTATATTTGTATTTTCAATAGATTATGCTTATTATTTTATTCTCAAACTGTAAGATAAGGTCACTTTTTCTCAAAATCCTCATAACTAAAAAAATACAATTCTATTTTCTGTAAAAACGGAGCCAATCATTAATATACGACTCTTTAATGCCCTCATGACTTTTCAACATGAAAATATATTAGAATCATTCTCATTCTTGCTTCTTAAAATGGCAGAAGTTTAAAAAATATATAAAATGAGGTAGACATCATATTTTAAGATTATTTTTTACCTAGAGACACCTTTTGACTTGAGAGTTTCCTTGTAAAATTTTATCATTTTTGGACAAATATATGCCTATTTCTGGGCATTTTTTCATTCCCTCTCAAAGCTCTAGTTTTGTCTAAAAAATTTTGTACTCTTATTCTTCCCTCCAGAATATGGTTTTTTGCATATGAATTCTTCTGAACAACACTCAGTACTATCTACAATACTCTCTACCTTGCTACAAGCAATCTTAGGAGTGGTTTTGATAGCATTTGCTGAACTCAAATAATCTCTATCTACAACACTCTCTACTCTACTACAAGCAATCTTCCTCTTCAATACTGTGCTATAAGATATCTTCATCTTCAACACTCTATACTATAATCAATTAAGTGATAATTGAGGTATCTTTATTTTTTTAATCTATGTGATGTTATTTTTCTTGATAGTTGCTGTTTAATCCTTAAGTGTTAATTCATAGAGAGAGAGAGAGAGAGAGAGAGAGAGAGAGAGAGAGAGAGAGAGAGAGAGAGAGAGAGAGGATATTTTGGATAGAACAGAAGATAAGATTAGATGTTGATTAGAGGTTGATTTAAAGCTAATTACAGACATATTAGGGGTTGATTAGGGTCTATCATGACTCAAATCAAGAGAAAGAGATAAGATCCAACTGGGTTTAAAGAAAATAACATAGATATAGTGAATCAAAGGGGTGTAATTGTGTGATTTTAGCCAGTCCAAAATTAGTTGCATGCTGTTGGATTGATGTTGATCTGCAGCACCCAGATATTTAGACGTTCTTGCTGTCGATAAGAAAATTGGCATCAACTTCTTAGTTACTATTAATCAAAGGGGTGTAATTGTGCAATGTTAAAATTAGCACATATTTTTCTTCACAGGATGCAAGTGCAAGACGTACCAAGAGAAAGAGAGATATTGACTTTCAATTGGAGGATGAATATGCACCAATGTCACTACAAGGATACGGAGGTATAGCAACGACGCTTTGCGACGCAAAATAGCTTCGTCGCTCTATTAGAATCGCAAATGCATCGCTATTAGTGTCGCAAATGCGACGCTAGTAGCGATACGAATAACGATTGTACTCATACGAAAAAAACGCGGGCCGAAACCCGAGTGCGTTATTTTGCACACATACATGAAAGAGAGAGCGAAAGGGAGAGCGATAGAGAGAGCGAACATCTTGCATTTGAGAGGGAGAGAGAGAGAAACTAAGAAAGAGGGAGAAGGAAATCTTCTCACTGCCACCACTGCCGTTCGGGAAGAAGAGGAGGAAGTGTACGGAGAGCAAAGAGGACCCACTGTCGCGAAGAGGAGCCGTCGAATCCTTCTTCTCCTTCTTTGAGTCTTTACGGTGAGTGCATTGTTCATTCTTGCTTTGTTTTTGTCTTTTCTTTTTCTCTTTTACTTGTTTTTGTTAAAATTCATGTGTATTGAGAGAGGGAGAGGAAATGAGAGAGAAAGAGAGGGAGAGGGAGAGGGAGAGAGAGGAAATGAGAGAGGGAGGGAGAGGAAATGAGAGGGGGAGGAAGAGAGGGAAACATTAAACATAATAGGGAAAGAGAGAAAGAGAGGGAGAGGGAGAGGGAGGGAGAGGAAATGAGAGAGGGAGAGGAAGAGAGAAAAAGAAATAAGAGAGGGACAGAAAGAGAGAAAAAATATTAAACATAGTAGGGAACGGGAGAAAGAGAGGGAGAGGGAGAGAGAGGAAGAGAAAATGAGAGGGGGAGAGGAAGAGAGAAAAGGAAATGAGAGAGGGAGAGGAAGAGAGAAAAAACATTAAACATTATAGGGAAAGGGAAAAAGAGAGGGAGAGGGAGAGGGAGGAAGAGGAAATGAGGGAGGGAGAGGAAGAGAGAAAAGGAAATGAGGGAGGGAGAGGAAATGAGAGAGCGAGAGGAAGAGAGAAAAGGAAAGAATGAACGAGAGAAAAATGGAAAAAACATTAAACATAATAGGGAAAGAGAGAAAGAGAGGGAGAGGGAAAGAGAGGGAGAGGAAGAGAGAAAATGAAATGCGAGAGGGAGAGGAGAGAGAAAAAACATTAACATAATAGAGAGGAAGAGAGAAAAGGAAAGAAGGAACGAGAGAAAGAGGAAAAAAACATTAAACATAATAGGGAAAGAGAGAAAGAGAGGGAGAGAGAGAGAGAGGGAGAGAAAGAGAGAAAATGAAATGCAAGAGGGAGAGGAGAGAGAAAAAACATTAAACATAATAGGAAAAGAGAGAAAGGGAGAGAGAGGGTGAGGGAGGGAGAGGAAATGAGAGAGGGAGAGGAAGAGAGAGAAGGAAATGAGAGAGGGAGAGGAAGAGGGAGAGGGAGGGAGAGGAAAGAGAGGGAAACATTAAGAGAGAGGGAGAGGAAGAGAGAAAAAACATTAAACATAACAGGGAAAGAGAGAAAGAGAGGGAGAGGGAGAGGGAGGGAGAGGAAATGAGAGAGGGAGAGGAAGAGGGAGAGGGAGGGAGAGGAAAGAGAGAGAAACATTAAACATAATAGGGAAAGAGAGAGGGAGATGAAGAGAGAAAAAATATTAAACATAATAGGGAAAGAGAGAAAGAGAGGGAGACGGTGAGGGAGAGAGAGGAAATGAGAGAGGAAGGGAGAGATTGTGGTTTTCTTGTTTGTTGTTGTAGTAATAGTAGAAGTAGTTTTTTTTCTTTTCTTGTTTATTGTTGTTTAGTTTTTTTTTTTTTTTTGTAGTAGTAGTTTTTTCTTCTTTTCTTGTTTATTGTTATTGTAGTAGTAGTAGTTATTATTGTTGTTGTTGTTGTTGTCTTTTATTCTTTTCTTGTTTATTATAGTGATAGTGATAGTGGTTGTGGTAGTAGTAGTGGTAGTCCTAGTGGTAGCCATAGTTGTAGTCGTGGTTGTAGACATAGTTGTGGTCATGGTCGTAGTCGTAGTCGTCGTAGGTGTGGTTGTAGTAGTAGTGGTGGTTTTCTTATTTTTTGTTGTTGTTGTTGTAATAGTTTTTTTTGTTTTCTTGTTTATTGTTGTCTAGTTTTTTCATTTGGTGTTGTTGTTGTAGTAGTGGTAGTAGTAGTAGTTTTTTATTCTTTATTTATTTATTATAGTGGTAGTGGTAGTGGTAGTGGAAGTGGAAGTGGAAGTGGAAGTGGAAGTGGAAGTGGAAGTGGTAGTGGTAGTGGTAGTGGTAGTGGTAGTGGTAGTGGTAGCAGTGGTCGTGGTCATGGTCGTGATGATCATGGTCGTGGTTTTGGTCGTGGTCATAGTTATAGTCGTGGTCGTGGTCGTGGTCGTGGTCATAGTAGTGGTCGTGGTCGTAGTCGTAGTCGTAGTCGTAGTCGTAGTCCTAGTTGTGGTTATAGTAGTAGTAGTGGTTTTCCTGTTTGTTGTTGTTGTTGTTATTGTTGTAGTAGTAGTAATAGTTTTTTTTGTTTTCTTGTTTATTGTTGTCTAGTTTTCTTATTTGTTGTTGTTGTAGTAGTGGTAGTAATAGTTGTTTTTCTTTTCTTTTCTTGTTTGTTGTTGTTGTAGAAGTAGTAGTAGTAGTAGTTGTTGTTGTTGTTTTTGTTGTTGTAGAGAGAGAGAGAGAGAGATGTTTTGTTAAAGAAAATGAGAGAGGGGGAGGACGAGAAAAAGGAAGAAGGAACAAGAGAGAGAAAATAAACATAAATCATAATAAAGAAAGAGAAAGAGAGAGAGAGATGGAAGAATAGGAGATAATGAATGGATAAAAAACAAAGAGAGAGTGGTGGCGAGGTCCGGTGAGGTTCGGTGCAACACCATGAGACGGGAAACACTCCAACACACGTTAATTTGTGGGTGGGTGGGTGGAGACTTTACATACGTTAATTTTTGCTGAGTTACAAGAGAAGAAATCCTTTCTCAAACAATTTAAGAAAGAAAAAAAGAATGATAACATAAAAAATTTGTTTGTCGTAACGTAGAAAAAATGGAAAACGATGAAGGTGTTGATATTCAAGATCGCGAGGCGTATCTTAATTAGCATGTTCTATGTCCTTGCTCTCAATGTAAGCTGGTAATTAGCCAAAAACGTCAATTGTCTATAGAACATGTACGACGCTTTGGCAAGTTTCAATCTGAGATCATTGATTAGGCAATCTTGTATTTTTAGCAAATGGCAAGAAAAGTTAATATCAATCATTCATTGTTAACGCAAGCTAATTGAATACCATATACAAAAAGATTGGGTGTGGTTGGCAAATTTTCTATCCAGGGAGGTGACGTCTCATTCGAAGGAGGAGTGCACCCTTTGCGGCCAATTAGAAGAGTTCGTGGGCGTGCGATGGGGATGAAGTGCCTGAGCCAATCCACCACTTGGAAGGTACTACCCAATCTATACCATCAATACTAGAGGAGACAAACAGCCTTCGAGACTTACCTACAATCTTGGAGCCTCAGATGGAGGCAATGATCGATGCATTGATTCCCATGGATGTCAAGACTTCTAATCTACTTAGAGAGGAAGCATCAATACCATTATATGATGGGTGTTGAGTATCTTGCCTAAAGACACTGCTTGCACTCCTAAGTGTGCAAGCAAAATATGGGTGGAGCGATGCGAGTGTGACCAAGTTGATCAGGTACCTTGTACGTACGCTTCATTGATTTCTTTTCGGCACTATCATTAAAAACATTTGTGCCTTTTCAAGGTGTTTTATGATTTCTTTCAAATTACTGAAGTATCATATATTATCACTTGCAAATACCATGTCTGAGTCTCGTGATGATGCACGACATGTTTTATGAAAGCTTGGCATAGACTACAACAGCATCCATGTATGTATCAATGATTACATACTGTTTTGAGGAAGAGAATACGAGACTATTGAGACATGTTCAAAGTGTGGTTCTCATAGGTATCAACAGGACTTACAAGGGCAAACCATCCCTCAGAAAGTTCTTTGACACTTTTTGCTTATCCCCCGCATAAACCACATGTTTTCTACGTCCGGCATGGCGAGCTTGACAACGTGGCATGCACAGAATAGGTCCACAGACGAAGATCAACGAATATCAGCGGATTCATGCACATGAAGCCACATTGACTCTACCTTCCTAGGCTTTGCCCGAGAGCCAAGGAATCTTCGACTCGGTCTTGCAATGGATGGCATGAACCCATTCGGTCTGCACTCAACTTTTTACAATGTGTGGCCTATAGTCCTTGTCAACTACAATATCCCTCCATGGCTTTCTACAAAGAAAGGACATCCATGGCTTTCTACGAAGAAAGGACAATATCCCTCCATGGCTTTCTACAAAGAAAGGACATCTCATCCTTAGCTTACTCGTCCCGGGCGCTGCTACAAAGTCAAAAATATGGACGTGTATCTTCGTCTATTAGTCGATGAACTTAAGATTTTGTGGGAGGAGGGGGTCACCATGCAAGATATGAGCAAGTATGATGGTCGACGGTCTGCCAATATTCGAGCCATTCTTATGTGGACCATGCATGACTTTCTAGGATTCGGAGAGTGCTCAGGTAAATAGGCTTCTGTTCTTGTTGGTAATATCTATCATAGCTGCTTCAAGTTTGTGTTCACTAGATAGAGGTGTTGGGACAAGTCTGGTTACCTCAAGTTATCAATGCATGTCCATTGTGCAGGCCAGAATTAGACTCCCGAAGGTTATGAACCATGAAGAAGATGGTATATCAAGGATACACCGCTTTCTTGCCAAAGGGTCATGAACTCAGGGAAGGTTTTCTTGGATGACCTCCAACACGTATGAATGCCCAAAGCTGGTACGAGTTGAAAATGGTCCACATGGAGTCACATCCAAATGAAATGCGACAGTTCTCAGTTTTCTACAAGTTGCCATATTGGACCCACTTACAGATCAACCACTTGTTGGATCCCATGCATATTTTCAAGAATGTGGGCAGCTTGCTATGGGACCACATCACAAGAAAGAGAGACACTATAGGGGCACGAATGGATTTGAAGGAGGTAGGCAAGATGGAGGCACTTTGGTTGCAGTCGAGTGCTGATGGTCATGTGCAGCTACCTCGCGATCCTTTGGTTTTGTCCACTAAAGAAGAGCACATTGTGAAGCAAATAGTCAAGTCTATCCGCACTTTGATGGGTATGATGCGTTATCTCAGGTCTACATTTTCTAAATATGACCAATTATCATGGCTAAAATCCCATGATTGGCATAAGATATGTCAGGTTTGTACTACGAATGGATTGTAAGTGGCCCGCGCATTTTGCAATTTGGAGTGTAGTCATTGTTCATAATGCTTTCTCATTTGTGGCAATTTGTACTATCGATCCGCGATCACAGGATGCCTTACTCCAGAAATACATGGGGCCATTGGTTGTCGACTTTAGTGCAATGGATCTCACAGAAGGAGATTAAGACGTCCTCTATTGAATCCACGAGGCGGGGAGCAATGGAGACGATTTGTCTCTTTGATAAATACCTGCCTACCAGCATGCTCACGATACAAATCCACCTTCATGTGTATCTTGTAGATGAAGTGGAGATTGTTGGACAACGAGCTCAGACAGAAGGTAGCATGGCTAAAGGTTGGTTGGTGTCTGAGGCGCTAGTGCATATTTCACAATGGCTACCAATGGTGGATCCAGACAACAATATACTATGGTCACTAAAGGACGATGATAGACTGATCGGATATGTGGTGGTTGGAAATGGGGTATAAAAAAGAATGGATGCTGCAATGGAGGAGAAAGTGAATCGCTTTGGTATGTTGCACCATGCCTCTATGGAGACGTGGCTCACTAGGTACTAGCAAACTAGGCAAGATCAAGAGGAAGCACGATCTGAATTTCAACATAGTACGTGCCATCGACCAATTCGATATCCCGAGGGCATGGAGGAGATGCCATGGTTTATGTCAACACAATGGTTGCATGGAGCTTTGACCGCAGCATCTCATGAAGGGGCAGAGGTCTCAACTGAGGAGTGGGAATTCTCGAGGGAATGTAGTCCAAATGTGATGATGTGTTTAGGGTTTGTCATATCTATATTTTATATTCAACAACTAATTGAGTATTTCAATGTACAGTACAAAATATATAGTGCGACGTGGTTGCGCAGACGGCATTTCTACGTGGAGAGTATTGATAGAATGTGCTCTACAACAAACTTTGGTATCATGGCAAAGTTTGAGCAAGAGAGCCGATGACGAGCAACAGATCCAAACACGATTATAGATGAGATGGAGTATTTTGGAAACTTGCAAAGTATTGTTACAGTGGATTACCATAGCTTCTCCATGATACTATTTGATGTGTAGTGGTTCAAAGTAGTACTTGAAGGAGCTGGAGCAACAGTTCGATGAGGTCCATCTGGATTTCTTGAAATAGATTCCGAAAAAAAATAGACGAATTGGCATGACACCTTTGTGTTGCTGGCCCATTGTGAACAGGTGCATAAACTCATTTGTTTGTTAATTGTATTACGACATGGTACATGTCACAATAGTTAAATCTCTCTTGTACGTATTTGTGAAGATGCAATCTTCTATCCAAACCCCTGACAACCTCAATGGTGGTATGTTATACCTTCAGCTCCCCGAAGTGCGAGAATATATAATCAAAGCGATGTTCCGAGCATTGATGAGGACAATATGCAAATAGAGGGGTCAATATTGCAAGGGATGGAAACCATCGAAAGCTTGGAGCATGTAGAGGAGCCAACATCAGGTAACAATGATGGAAATACAGGAGTCCAAGAATTCTTTGAGAATGAGGTGGACTCATCCTTTTGTGGTGACATGTCTATCGACCTTCCAATTTATGTCGAGTTTTGTTAGGAGATTGACATGGGACCATAGGATACTTCATACTTGGAGTATCCACTTACTCAATTCATTGACTAATTGCTTATAAGGGTACATAAGATATGCATTTTAAGTAAGATCATTTTTTAAAGATTTATAGTACCGTGCTTTGTATGATTTAAATTTCTTATGCTAACATCATTTTTTATCTATACAGGTGACCTTTGTGGATACTTAGATCATCAGTATGAGTCGAGGGATGAGCGATGATGAGTTGCAGGATATCTTCATGCGCATGTCTCCAAATCAGATGGCGAGAGTCTGAGACATAGCGGACCAGGAGCTATCTCGGACATCGTCAGGCCGCTCTATTAGATCTACTTTACTATGATCAGATGCTTCCGTTTCGAGCAAACGAGGTCGATGCTCCAGACTTGGGTCAGATGGAGGGAGTGCTTCAGGGTCGAGGGGTGCTGCAGAGATACACATGCAGTGAGCCCATGGTCAGCTCGGGATACCGGTGCTACTCCTCGCTCTCGTGGCGGTTCTAGAGAGTGTGATGCATGTGGTTGTTGTGGAGGCACGAATGGGGTGTCTCCGTCTCGTTGTTCTGCTGGAGTTGCGTCACCTTCGGGATTTGTCATACCTGTGGGCACATCTACTCCAGTCACTTTGGCTTTTGCTGAGTCATCCACAGGTGGCACCCCTATGGGTACTACTCCAATAGATACTACCGCGGTCGGTACACCAGATGTACAGGGGTCTCCTAGATATGCCCAAGAGTGTGGTCGCAGGTGGGAGAGGACCCATCTTAGGCATACCCTAGAGGGGTATGCCTACCTTGTAGATGATAGGTCAGGAGCCATCATCATGAATGATGAGGGGAGGAGGGTGATGGCTCGCATGAGAGAGTTGCACCAATAAGTTTTTTGGCACAACGTCTTGGATCATTGGAAAAACATACCGGAGGGGAGAAAGGACTACATAGTAGCATCCTTTCATGAGGAGTTTTTGGTACCAGCTGCAGCAGTAGATAGGTTTTCTATGGGCTGGATGATGGAGTGCATACGTGCATATATGTCTCACATAGAATATTGGACGCACGCAAGGCACTCAAGAGTGGGGCTACAAAGCCCCAGTGGCTAGACACGGACGGCTGGCGCCGACTGAGGGAGGAGGCTACAGATTCTCCAGGACGTTGGAGACAGTAGCGCGAGGCGGCAAGGGCACGACTAGACGCTGGAGTGGTCCATCATCTTGGGAGTGGCGGCCATAGGACATATTTGGAGGACTTTGTAAGTTTTTCTTTTGTTTTGCTTGCTTTTTTTTTGCAATATCATTTGTACTAACAATCGTGTTTCTAACAGTTAGTATTTTGTTTCCTTTTCCGCACTCCATTACAGATCGCGATCCAATCGGCCTTGAGACTCGATATGCAGAGAGGCACGGTCTCACTGCATTGATCAACCGATCGTATGGACGCAAAGGCCCTGTAAGTCACTCATCTTTCTTGTCCGTAGTTACCATGTTCTTTTTTTGTAGAGTCTGTTTGATGTAGGATGAGCTTTCGAATGGCGAGAATCTATAGCTCGCCCTTGGATCCCTGGATCTCACACACCCTTCTTTTTTGGTTACGTGATCTGTGTAGACATTTGTTATGTAGTAGTGATATCTTGCCATGATTGTACAAGTCGCTTTTATTATGCGATCATGTATTTATTTCATATATCAGTGTTATGATTTAAGTACACTTTGTCTTTATTTACACGAGCATTGTATACATTGCAAAAATTATTTTGTATGGCCCAAATAAAGCACATAGTGTTATAGCCCTACCACAAAAAAAAATTCCCCCGTTACCATCACTATTAGCATCGCAAATTTACCTGCACACATTGTTATTGGCGTCGTTATTAGCATCGCAAAGTGTCATTATCAGCATCGCTATTTGCATCGGTATCAGTGACATTGATAACGATGCTAATACCGGCTATTCTATGGCGTCGCCAATAACGACGCTTTTTGCGATGAGGGGGGAAAATTTTTTTATTTACATTTTCGTCGCTTTTAACATTGGTATAAGGCCTATATCTTGTAGTGTGTTCAAAATAATTGTAGAAAGGGATGATGCAATAAGATACATAATGTAACAAGAAAGGAATGCAAGGAAAAAAAACATGGATCTTTGGGTTGATGGATGCATTTATTCACTCGATCTAGTCACTCAAAGACCACCACAATTTGAAGGGCTTACATCATTTGTAAAGTTCGTTTGTGAAGTCAATGAAGGGCTGTATGGATACACATGTAGAATTTTCACACATGGATTAGCAGGGGTTCATCAAGCCTTGACAAATATACAGACAAGATTACAAGGGAATATGCAGTCTTTGATGGAAAAGGATAGATTATTGGCTAAGAAGGATAGAGAGAAGCAAAGCCTAAAACAAGCAATGTCTGTCATTGAAGATGCTATGCAGGCTAGACATGTGCAAAATATGGAGTTACAGTCTAAAGTTATGGACTTGGAGAAGGAGAATCGAAACATAAAGAGGAATCTCACAAAAACTTTGGAGATTGGGCCCACTTTAAAAACCAAAGAAACACGTCGGCACATCCAATTAGTTAAACCAATTCACCAATTAACCAAAGGAAGTGGACAATATCATAAATGGATATATGCTCAATCTGCTACAATGAGAAATATGTTCCCTCATGTAGAGAATGATACTATTGCCAAAGTCCTAAGCAAGGATATGGTAAAAAATGCATTGGAAAATCGTAAATTTAGGGACATTGTAGATGGTATCGTAAGTGAACATCTTAGGGATGTGAGTAACTTGTTTACTGCTATAGATGATTATGTGACAAGGTGGGAATGAGTTCTGAGTCATATAGTATGCTCTATCAACAATTGGATATAGGATCTAAGCAAGTCTTCAAAACTAAGCGAGTAATGCCTCTGCCAAAACCATTTCACGTGAAGAAGGCTAAAAAATAACTAAATGAGAAATTTTTAGAACTAATTGGTGAGCCAACACATCTGGAAAATACACACATATTGAAGTATGGTTCCAAAGAAGTTGCATTTTTATTGAATGCATCCAAAAACTTTGTATTGGGATATATGTAGGGTTTAGATTGCTATGGTCAAGTTCTACAATATGAAGAATGTAGAGGGAAGCTTAAGTTTGTCCTTAAACTTGATGAGAGTGAGATTATTAAGGGGCAAAAACTTGAACATGTGAGTATAACACTTATGAATCGAGCATTGGATCCCAACATTGATGAAAACCATCCTTTATAGTTCAGTGTACAGTCAGAGAATGAAATATGGTGGCTTGGAGCATTTGAAGTACCAAATGAGGACCATGAAGTACTTCAAGTTTTTTTTAAAACCTCACTAATATACCCAGTGTTATTCAATAGCAAAATAATGGAGCAATTTTACACATCAAGGGGTTTGGGGACTATCAAGTTGAATGGCATCTTGCAGGTGATTTAAAAACATTGAAGTGTATGTTTGGTTTATCAAATGCAGGGAATGCAAAATTTCCATGCATATACTATATGCAATCTAGGAAGAAAGGGAAAGATGGAAAGAAAGAATGGCTTTCCAAGGCAAGATAACAAGGTGCTCCAACACGTGATCCAAAAGTCATGAGAAATGGAATGCTGGTTCTAGTGGATCCAAACTAGCGCACTATTTTGGAAATACCACTAACAAAGGTTCACTTTTGCACATTGCATTGTTTGGTTAAAATAATTGAGAATCTAGTATATGAATATATGTGCTTTTCATAAAAGATGCAGCATGTGTTAGAAGCTCATGCTACATGCAAGAAGATAGAACTAGTCCTCTCTGAAGTTGGATTGCATGGGGGCCAAGTAGAAATAAAAAAGGACGAGAAAAAATCGGGAAAGAGTGGAAATATCCCTTGTAAACCATGCTTTGGTGGACCCAAGGCTAGGAAGTTTATATCTTCACCTTGAGATGAGGAATGCAATATAATTGTAAAACAACCAAAGAAGTATGAAGCATGGAAAAGGTTGCACCTTGTTGTTCCAGATTGGAGCAATGGGGGACATAAAAGGATTGCAAAGGCAAAAGTGTGGATACACCTAGATAGATTAGTAGCTCTCTTACAAAAGTTGAGGTTTAGGGATGGTGATGCCAATATATTTAAAGAGACAGTTGTTAAATTTCATAAGTCCATGGTGGAGGCATGGACTACAAACAATATAACACACTACATGGTTAATATTGTCACCATTACAACAAAATATCATCACTTTGAATTAGTTTGTGTTTCTAATCTCTCTTCTTGTACATCATATACTTGAAGCACATGGTCCATACTTTGCAGATCAAGGAAGTTTGGCAGTATGGTCAACTCAAGGCATGGAACGATCTCATTGGCAAGCTCGTTTTGCTTTTCAAAGGGCAATTGATCATGGAGATGGCATCAATGATTCCAATTCTATGAGGCAATTATTACAATAGTGGTATAGGAGATCATAGATACGATACGAGGAAAAAGAAAAGAAGTCCAAAACATCTCAAGTAGAATTTATAAGTAGGGCAATATATGAAGTGCAAAAAGTAAGATATGAAAACAGCACAACTAAACAACAACACACAAAATGGTTGGCAACCCAAGAGAGAGATGGTAAGAAATGGAAACCTAGATAAAGATACTTTTGATGCATTTAGAGTCCATGAGAGAGCATAGATACCCAGGATATGACACATCAATACTCCTATCTTTAACATGAGATGTCTTGCAAATTTTCTTTAAAATTTCGAAGGTTTTTTACTATGTTTTTCAAAGTCGATTATGTACTATGTTTTTTAATTTTAAAGTTCATTTACACCACAATAAGTTTAAAAGTTTCGTATTTAAGTCAAGTCTCTCCTTTCATTTTTTTCCATTACTTTTCACTCTATCCTCCACTTTTCTATCCTTCATCATCACAACCATGGCACGTTCAAAGCTTCCTATCAAGAAAGCACCTGCAAGAGCAAGAGCTCAACACTCTTCCGAATCTAGTGAGCATACTATGAGTGACAAAGGTCCCTTGGTGGCTGACAACGGTGGCCCTATTGCAGCTAATAATGGTTGTTCTATTGTGTCCAACAATGGTGACCCTAGTGTGGTCAATAATGATGGTTTGCCATTTTCTAGAAATGGTGGTCCACATGCTCCAGTTGCTCCACCTCCCACTATTGCTCCAACTGGTAATAAACGTCCTCCAACACATAAGAAGAGAAGATGGAGACCAAGCACAGCTGTGCTACGTGAGATAAGAAAATTTGAGAAGAGTGTCAACATTATTTCTAAGGCACCATTCTCTAGGTTGGTGTGAGAAATACTGTAAGATCTGGAATTAGGGCATCATCACAAGTTCTTTTCAAGGAACCAAGCAAGGAATGTGGAGCGATGGTCAAGCCAAGTCTTGCTTGCTCTCCAAGAAGTAGCTGATTAACCTAATGGGTGATTCTCAAGTTTTAGCCATTCATGCCCGACGTATCACTATTAAGCCCATTGATATGGTTCTTGTTCGTAGGATCCGCAACAACAAGGATGCATTTAATCTTAATGTCAACAATATGCTTTGAGAAGCTACCTTGTAATTGGATCTATGTTTTTAGCTTAGGTTTTTTTTGTAGATTGTAAGGAGCTTAGTTTTTGTTTATCTTTCTAGTAGACCTTCAAGTATTTGATAGCAATGGTCTACAAAATGGAGCTAAATTTTTTCTAGCTCTAGTTGTACTTAGTGCAATGCACTATCTACCATGTATTTCATGGTTTTGTAATGTCAAATCTAATATTTGATATTCTATTTTTCCATGATTTGCATTGTGCGTATTTTCAAGTTTCTAATTTTGAAAGTAGTTTTGTTAAGGATAAATTCAATGCGCAATCACGCACACATCAGTGGTCAATTGTACATGGGTCGATGCACTATATCTTTATTGTATTTAGTGATTTGGCAACACTATATCCAATATGTGATATTCCATTAGACCCATGACTTATTTTTTGTGAATTTTTAAGTTTTCAATATTTCATGTAGTTTAGTTGACAACACATTTAATATGCAGTTGTGCACACTCGGTGCGGTGGTGAGTTTTTCTGTTATCAATGAAGTATAATCTAGTTAATGCATTTTTCAAAAAATGATTGAACCGTCAATTTTATAAATCAAAATCTAGTGAAAATTCACCCACATGTCGGGCATCACAAAATTTCATGGATATTAAAAAATTGGCCCTATCAGAAGTTTTTGGAATACCTATCTGGAGGCTCACATCTAGGGCCCTGAATCTAAGGAGTCCCCTAGACGACAACCTCCGGACATGTGTCCGAGAGACTTCTGATGAGGCCAAAATTTTTTTGGGTAGTTGAGTCCACAGGTAAAACTTCATGTCAATCGGATCATTGGTCATATTTTTCCAAAGTTTGGATACATTAATTCAAGTCTAAGGGTTTTTTAAAAGTTTTGCTATAAGTTTAAAGTTTCACCTCATTTTACACATTTCACTTTTGAGTTTTGAGTTTTCTCTCCTAGAAGACATGACACACACTAAGCAAGCGGCCCCAAGACACCCCCTAGAAATTCTAATTCAAAGGCCATCTCTCCCAGCTCCACCACTACCACCACCACCACCACACTAGCATCGTAAGTGTCGACGGAATCCAAGCACAATGGCTCTTCATGAGATCCGCCATTACCAGAAGACCACGCACCTCCTGATACCAAAGGCTCCATTCTAGAAGCTAGTGCATGAGATTATGAATGGCATACTCATTAAGAATAGTAGGAGGCACTTACGAGATGTGGAACACACTTGCAACAACCCGATCGTCTCGCTGGACTGCCCAAGCCCTCCTTGCACTATTGGAAGTTGTCGAAGCTTACGTCATCGACTTGTTCGGAGACTCGATCTATGTAGCAGTAAATGCAAGGAGAGTCACCGTCATCGATAAGGATTTGTGGATAGTGAGGTCCTTCGGGTGATGGAAGGAAAGTCCTCGCGGAGATCAACAACGATAGGGATGTACTACCAAAACATATATGGAATGTAGCTTCCAAAGAGATTTTGTAAAACCCTAATTGTAATGGATCCCATGTAAAATGTTATGAATATGAAAATAATTTTTTTGGTGTGTCTTATTTTTGTTTATTCGCTTGTTATTTGTTTTATTTATGTCTTTGAGTTATCGTTACATGCGTTCGAACGAATACATGTTGCACATGAACTCGATAAAGCACTATGTATTAAATTTAGGGTTCGAATCGTGTTGCGTATAAATCTGATAAATAAATGTAATATTCAAGTAAAAAACAATAATAAACGATTCATATGACAAAGTACATTGCACATAAATCCAACAAATATCGATTTTCATTATGTTAAGAGAAGATTACAAATTACATTACATTGGTGATGAGATATCATTTGGCACTAAGTACATCTACTCTCTCCTAGGCTTCTTTGAGCTAAAGTCCCCATGGTCAAAGCTATTCTTGATCATAGGCAACAACACGTTTTGCCTTAGTAGTTCTTGCCTAATGATATTGGGGTCTTCAACACCAGCAACCATGCCATCGGCCACCATGGAAAAAAGTGGCCTAGACCTAGTACTAGAGAATAAGTAGAGGAGCTTCAAATGTCGAAGCAACACTACTTTCTCCAAGCTAGAGTTCATTGCGATGGTCTTGAAGGACCCAACCTTCATTAATGCCCTCAACTTCAAGAAGTTCTCAAAAAAAGCTAGAGAGCATGTCTTATGGAATTAAAAAATGTTGCTCACAAGCTGGCTGATATACTACTTCAATGCCAAGTCCTGCACCCTTCCTTGGCTATTAGATCGGCCACCTTTTCTAGATGAAAATTCATGTATATAAACAATGTCCAGCATCACACAAGTTCAGCGTCTTCAGACTCACTATATTAAACTCACTATGCATGGAGTGTGGTAAAGATATATACATTGGATTTGCATCAAAATTTACCAATAGGGCCTCTAGGGCATTGGGAGATTCAGGTTCCCTAGATGTGAGCCTCCGACCAGGGCAGCTCTGGGAGACCCGATCCCGACAAAATTTGATGTGCACAGATTCAAGCCCCCAAACGCGAGCGTCCGACCAAGGCAGCTCTAGGGCATGATCCCGAAAAAATTTGATATGCACAATCTCGATGCCCTAGAGGCCCTACTGGTAAATTTTGACACGAATCCGATAACATTAATCTAATAACATTACCTTCTCTTCATCATCTATCTGCTACTATAATGGAGCATCTAGGTTTCCTCCTGCAACTGGGCCACCCTCATCTCTCTCTTGGGAGGGTATTGCATAGTCGGGTCGAGATCCAAAAATGCTTTCTTAGAACCACCCGAACTCCTCATCTGAGATCTCATACTATGGCACAGCATTCTCAATCTTCTAATGAATGCTCACAATGGCAGAGATGTCATTGACACTTGTGTCATCATATCAAGCCACCTCATTAACATGTGCTGGCACATCTTGTATATCAAAATCTATAAAATCATCAAGTGCATCACTCACCATGATACAATATAGCTCTTCAACCCTTAGCTCCAAAATTTCTGGTACATCGTGCAAAAGTAAATATTCCAGCCCCTCGATAATGATAGCATGGAGAGAAGCAAGGGGTGGCTCATCGCTTGTCGGTGTCTCAAGAGGGCAAGAAGGTGGGTGCACAATGCCTAAGCTTTATGCCTTCTCTACTCTTGGATCGAGTGTGATCTCTTCAGGTTCCCTCTCAAAATACTCTAACTGTGGCCGAGAGGGTGTGTCGATGTTTTCCTTACTATCCTCTTGCACCTCAGTGCACAAAACACATATGGCAAATGCTGCATCGCGCTCGATGAGATCCATCGTGGCGTGGTCTTGGAATGAGGTGGGCACTACTCTGGCGTGGAGATGCTACCCCACATGCAAGAGAGCTCGATTTATTATCTTTGCATGACTTGATCCAACACGTAAAATATATAGGAAATCTATGGGGACCCATTTGAGAGCAAAGTCCAGAATAGAGTAGGTGAGAGGATTTGCTGCATCATAAAACAATGCCAGTATACTAGAGCTAGGGTCTATAGTGGAAAGCGAGCTCTCTAGACTCAAGGTCATGCAAAACCTAGGGTATATCTGGTCTCCTATGTGTGCATAGCGTGTGGAGCTAATCCATGGGGCGAAGGCGGGAGTGGTAGCCATGGCACACAAAGGGAGAAGGGAGGAGAGTACAAGTGTAGGGAAGTAGAGAATGAAAGTGAAAATGAGTTTGGAGTTATAGCTTTTATGTATCTATGGTTTTAAATAAAGGTTCTTTTTTAACCCTAAAGTTTCAAATTAAATCTCTTACTTTAGTTTCTTTATTTCAATACTTTAATATAACCGTTAAAACTACTCATACAGACAAATGCTTCGTTCTACATTATTATATCCTTGAAATATACTTGGATTGATGAGTATATTCAAGTCCAACTATAGAAAATATAGAAATTGTTTAAGAAAAGAAATCTAAAAGGCCTTCAAAATCCCTTGAATCCATTTTAATATTTAAATTTAAGAAATAAGTAGAAGAGATGAGCTACAATATATCATTATGCAAAGACAATATTTCATATATTATAGAGCTCTAGTCTGTAATTAATTATGATTTTAACTAGCACGATTGACTAATTACAGTATATATTATCGCATGCTTCGATCATAGTAAACTAAGATTATCTAAAGTGAAAGTACTCAGAAGTTTAAAAAAAGTTAATATTCATTCTTTATTTAAAAAAATTACAATGAATTTTAAAAAAAGTTTATATTCGTTCTTTATTTAAAAAAATTACAAGGATTCTACTATCTCAAGGATATGTGGAGAAGCACATTGTTTACATGTCATGGATTGCACTACAAATCCTGACTTTTCTATTATCTAACTTGAAATAGAAGTTGTAGAGGGGCTCATTGGACATTAATTGGATTTCTTGTCTCAGAAAAGAAATGGGCCACTGGCTCTCTACGCTGACCATAAAAGGATTATGATCATTCCACAAGATAACCACATCTATGGGAGGTGTATGTGTCCCATCTAGAAGTATCTTGATTCAAGCCAATCCACTCCCCCCACAAAAGTTGCCATCTTCTATATCAAAAGTGAATGCATAGAGTTTATCTAGCGATGAAATACATGTAATGAAAATAAAAATAATGGTAAGTAAATGTGAATAACACAACAATTCATCTAAGCAAGACCTATGTCAATTAAATCAAGGCATTCAAAGTAGTAAAAAGTATTTACCTGAATGTGAGATTAGATTGGTTAACCGTGCATTCAATCATCTCATCAAAATGTGTTCTTTTGACTTGCCAAGACTCACCCAATAGCTGACTCATCCATTCCTCGAATGGACACTTGCATTGATAAGTAATCTTTGTTCTCTTCAAAACATCACATGAACAAAACAAATGTGCAAATAATGAGAATGGAATAAACCAGCTAAGATGCACATCTTTGGAGCTTGTGGTGGGTTTCATAGCACCATTGATGTCAGATTTTATCTTGGACTTACATGCTCCTAACAACTCCAAGCTACCAATCGACCATTCACTACTAGATAACAGTGGCAATGGGACATGCTACAATCTCTGGCTTTCTACTACATACAATGAATTATAAAAAAAGATATTTTGAGTTGCAAGTTGACTTGTAGAGTTATTATTATAGATCAAAGAACCTATGTCTTCATGCCAAACATGTATCTTGCCACTCAAACATTCCACATTCTGCCATTCATGCAAAGTTGATGGATATAGAGATGTCAATAAAATAAGATTGAATTAGATAACTGCAAAGATTTTTTTTTAAAACTCTGATGCAAAAGAATAAACAATGATAAAATTTAACAACTTATTGTTTTGTTTATAATTTGCAATGAAGTTATTGTCGTGTACAAAGATTTGTTTGTGCGTATAAACATGTTGGATCAACACTTTTGTTATTGTACTTGTTCCATTAAATACTTTTCTAAACTCTAAAATTCTACATTTCCAATGCTTACTAGGGTTTGCAACATCCCTACACTTGACCTTGAAACTCCTTCGAGTACTTGGGTGCATCAAAGTCCAATCAAACTTATAGTACTTATCACAAATCCAATCACCGCCACTATCTTTCCTATTGAAGACCTCCACTGCAAGTATGTTACTGATGTTTTTTTTCTCTGAATACATCTATAATAACCAAATAGAAAAGTTACCTATCAGCATGTGTATAATTTACAAATGTTCTCTCCAAATGAAATGAAATTTAAATGGAGCAATGCTAAAAAAACATTATACCTATAATTCTTTTCACAAAGAAGCCCAGAGATGTTGAACAAGAAGTTGAATTATAACAAAACCATTGTTCCTTCACTGACAAATTCCTAGAGTACAAAAACAAAAGAAATATCGAGTCAAAGCATACATATAACTTACATAGGCTTTTTCCAAATGAGTTGAAACTTAACCATGGAGCAACAAAAAAAAGTGGCAATATACATGCGGCTCTCTTTGCAAAGAAGCCCAAAGATGTTGAAGAAGTTGAGGTTTTAAAAAATCATTATTCTCCACCCTCGAAGGCTTTGGGAGTATTTAAAAAAAAGGAAAACTCAGTGCATATAGCTTGCATACATTTTGTCCAAACGAGATAAAATTTAACCATGGAGCAGGAAAATAGCAAGACAACACACATGTAACTTTGTTTACAAAGAAACCGTAAGATGTTGAAGAAAAAGTTTAGTGTTGAAAGGATCATTGCTCCTGACTGTAAGAGACTCCTAGAGTACCAAAACAAAAGAAATTACATATCAAAGAATGCACATAACTTGCACAGGTTTTGTCCAAACAAGATAAAACTTTACCATAGAATATCCATGGAAGGAACAATGTACTTGTAAAGTTTTGTGACCAAAATCTTAGGGCTTTGGTAGAACAAGCTTTACTCTCATAAAATATGTGAAACTCACTCTGTGTTTGTGTAGAGGAAATGAAATTTCACAGGGTTGCAGATAGGGCAAGCAACAATGAGGCTGTAAGATTTTGTTAGGAAAGAAGAAGCGGGGAAAGAGATATGATAAATTTGAGTTCTGCTTAAGAAAGAGGGGGAAACTGAAAAGGGGAGAAATGAAAAGTCAAACATAAAAAAATAAGAAAATGAAAATTCGACTCACAAACTTCTAAGAAGTGTCAGCATTGTATTCCCCACATTTCCCCTTATTTTATTGCTGAGGAAAGATTTGGGCCAAGATATGGGTAGAAGATTCATGTTACATGAATCTAGAATCCCAGCTCTCTCATTAGTTAGGCCTATATTTCTTTATTCACTTCTTAAGGGGATAAAACGAGAGTTCATATTCTCCTAATGGGGGGAAGATATCCCTAAAATTGCTTTTAACAAAAGGTATGGTCATTACGAGTTTATTGTGATGTCATTTGGGTTAACAAATTCTCATGCCACCTTCAATAGATTGTTTCAATACATTTTTCAATCCTACCTAGTTGACGACTTCACCCTTGTCTTCTTTGATGATATCTTAACATATTCCAAGAATAAAGAAGTCCATCGACCATAGCTATGAGTAGTTCTTAAAACAATGAGACCCCACAAAGTGTATGCTAAAAAGAAGAAGTGTGCCTTCTTCAAAAAGTAGATTGAATATCTAGGATTCATAATATTAGCAGATGGAATTTCAATAGATCCTGCCAAGGTCCAAGATGTACAAGATTGGCCAACCCCAAAAATGGTCAAGAAAGTGCAAAGCTTTCTAGGTCTAACAGGTTGGTATAAGGACTTCATTAAAGACAATGTCTCGATCATCGTGCCTCTCTCTAACCTTCTCAAAAAGTAGGTCTCCATTTTATGGACATCCTCCAAACAATGTAGCTTTGCGAAGCTTAAGAAAAAGTTTGGTAACCACCCCTATCTTAAGGCTACCTAACCTAAGAAAATAATTCAAAGTCATAATTGATGCAAGCTCTCTTGCTTTGGGTTGCATGCTTATGCAAGAAGGACATCCAGTAGCCTATGCTTCAAGAAAATTAAAGATCCATGAAAGAAACTATGCCACACATGATCTAGAACTACTTGCTCTAAACCATGCCTTTAAATTATGAAGACATTACTTACTTGGTAATAGGTTTTCTCTAATCCATGCCTTTAAACTATGAAGACATTACTTACTTGGTAATAGGTTTTCTCTAGCCACTAATCATAAAAGTCTAAAGTTAATTTTTAATCAACCGAATCTCAATATGAGACAACGCCAATGGGTTGAGACCTTGCAGGAATTTGACTTTGAAATCAAATATAGACCAAGAAAAGAGAATGTGATTGCGGATGCCCTAAGACGTAAATCGTTTCTTAATGCTCTAATCCTAGAGGAACCCTCTAGGGCTGGAACTCTTGATACAATGATTACAATGCCTAGTGGCCCTCTCATACAAATGACTAAAGGAGACGGAATGAAGGATCCAAGCTATCAAAGATTGTTAAGAGAAATTTTTGTCAAGGATTCAAATCCAAAACTCAAGTATAAGTATCAAGATTTTTCCATAAATGAGGATCTTGCATATTTTAAGATAAGACTATGTATTCCTACAGGTTAGAAACTCAAAAGGAAGATACTCTAGGAAGCTCACGATTCTCCATTTTCAATTCATCTTAGTTATGCCAAGACTCTTAATACAGTTAGAAGAAGCTTCTATTAGGAAAGACTCAAGTGTGATGTACTCAAGTATGTCACCAAATGCCTAAATTGCCAACAAATTAAGGCCGAACGTGTTAGGTTACCAGGAAAGATCTAGCCACTTGAGATCTCTCAAATGAAATGGAAGTATATCAACATGAACTTCATAGTTGGATTACCCCTGGTACAAGGAGGATATAACTCCATAGTGCTAGTCATTGATATGCTAACAAAAGTTACACACCTTATTTTTGTAAAAATGAATTACAAGGTTTCTGATATCATCAGGCTTTTCGTTAAGGTAAATTTTAGGTCACATGGATTACCCTAGAGAATCATCAGCGCGACTGCAATTCTCTCTTCACATCAAACTTTTGGAAGAGTTTATTTGAAGTTCTAGGAACCCAACTCTGCTTTAGTACTGCCTACTATCCCCAAACCGATGGTCAAACAGAGCGGATCAACCAAGTTATTGAAGACATACTATATTGTAATAGGGAGCCCAAATGGTGGATCTAATACCTACACTTAGTTGAATTAGGCTACAATGCATCATACCATCAAAGTATTCAAGCGACTCCTTTTCAGGCACTATATGGGCAAGATTGTCTCATACCATTAAATTTTTTCAATCCTACCCTACGGGTAGAAGCATCTAAGAAAATACTGGAAGAAATGAATCAGCACAAGTAAAGACTATAAGGCAAGATATTCAAGCTGCCAAGGATCGACAGAAAGCATATGCCGATCAACAAAGACAAGAACGCATTTTCAAAGAAGGTGACATGGTTTTCATACGAGTTCGTTCAAAGAAAAGTTCCTTATCTTTGAGGGAATTCAAGAAGCTGAGTCCCAAGTATTGTGGGCCATATAAGGTGCTATAGTATCTAGGACCAAATGCCTACAAGCTGCAACTCCCTAATAACTTAAAAGTACATAATGTATTTCATGTTAGTTTATTGAAAGCATATGTTCCTAACCTTGAACATGTACTTAAACGACCAACAAATTGTGATGCCAAGTCAAGGAGTCCTCGAACTTCAACTAGAAAAGATACTTGACATGCATGAGAAACTCTAAGAAGCAAAATCCTTGGAGAATATCTTGTCTAGTCGAAAGACTACCCTGAAGAGGATGCCACTTGGGTTGACCAAAAACCACTATGTAACCAATATCGCCATTTTCATTTGAGATGAGGACATCTTGATTCCTCTAAGGGGGAGAGGATATGATATTCCAACTTTTTGTTTTCAATATTCTTGACTTATTGCAACTAGATTTGAAGAATTCTAGACCATTAAATAGTGGAATTCTTGATTAAAATAGTCTGAAATTCATAAACCAACACTTTTCCACCAAGTTAATAGGGACTATAGCCATCATTCACAGAAGTCACCACATGAACACAAGTCATGGGATGTAAGTCACAAATTGACTAAACCCATTTAAACTTAGCAATCAAGGAAAGTTTAAAATCTTCAAAGCTTTAAAAAAAAAAGAAGATGATGATGAACAGGCCGCCACCCCTCGCCCCCCCTTTTTGACAAAAAAATGGTGCATTATTTCTCCTAAATTTGAAGATCTTGAAAGCACAAGCAAACCCTTGAATTCTCCTCCTCAATCAAAACAAAAGACTCTAGCAATATTCCCCTCTTCTTAGTTTGACGAGCAGCTTAGAGTGAAGAAAGATCATTCAAGAGCCAGGTGAATCAGTCATGGCATTGCTGGCAACCTCTCCAAACCTCAAAGATTAGATTGCCAGCATCAAATTAGATCTTGAAAACTTCTAGATTGTTGAATTGCCAAGATACCCTCCACAAAGAGCTCCTATTCTTGGCCACAACCCTTCTTCTTCAATTTAGTTATAAATATGGGGCATGAGAGCTGTTGGAGGGCAGCCTGAGCAAGAAAGGAGAGGCTCTTCTTAGGATTATAGAGCAAGAAGTGCAAGGATAGGAATTCTCATCACGAAGACAAGGAGAATACTCTACATGCTCTTGTAATCAAATCCCCTACCCCATCTACCCCCACGTCCTTGTGGAATCAAGACTCTACTTGATTTTTTTTTTCTAAATTCCTAGTGATCGCCATTTCCCATCAATCAAATTCCCATAAATCAAATTGTGATAACCCCAAGCTCTCTTGTCAAAAATCCCCTCTACAATCTCACGATTAAAGACCATGGCCCCGAAGAAGAAATTTATGAAGGTCGTGGAGGTAGGATCTGCCAATAATGCTATGGATACGACCACTACAAACGGAATGACGAGTACTGGGAGTATAAACGAAGTTGTGAATACCATCAATCAAGCACTTGTCATGGATCCCTAGGTACTATATCTTGATAATAAAGGCAGCTAGTACTAGGCTATCATCCCATGAATTGGAAATAAAAGTTACATTCGTAAAATAGGATTTTATTTGTTTCTTGCATAAAATCCTTTAAAGAAATTCTTAACTGCAAATTCTAAGGGGTAATTTGGACTAACACTGATCAAGCGTTTGTAGTTGATTTGACAAAAAAGACTTAGGTTGATCCTCGTGGGAATGGCTAGAACTTCCACTATGGGGTAGACTCAAGCGAGCCTAGTTAGCAAACTCCAATGGTTTTCATCAAAATCCCATACGACATTTTCTAGGGCATCTCTTGATGGGCTACTAAGAATGTACTACCAAGGAAGCAGCACGGATGGGCACATTACACACAAGATGTCAACAATCAATAATCAATCATTGAAAGAAATTTTCTTTTAATTAGGATTCAATGCTTTATTGTAATTTGTATGGGATTCTCAAGTTTACAATGTTAGACTTGTTCCACCTTTTCTCTAGATTTAGAGGTCTTCAATCACAATGAAGGCAATGTTGACGTTGACGTTCCCACATATGCATCATCAACTAATGAGGGATTCATTTGCTTAGAATCCCTCTAAGTTCCTTTAGTCATGGTGAGGAATCGACAATGTATTTGACCTTTTTAGCATCATGGGTCTTGGCCCTTGATACCAAACAAATTTATGTCATTCTCTTTGCCTCTATTGGTGGCCCTTAGGGCTAATCGAAGTACACCATTGGTATTACAAATCTAACTATCACACGACCTCTTTACTCTTCTTAGCATGATTGAGCATTATCACCAAAGTGGTCATAAAAACATAATGAATATAATATTCTAAAATCCTAATGAAAGGATTAGTTCCACAATGTTTCTAGTTGCAAAAGACATGGACTTATCAACTTCATGAATGGGTTCAATTATTTTCTTGTTTTGAATTCACATTGTGATTACATTGGCTTAAGAAATATCTTTTTTAAAAAAAGGGTTTCTTATCCACATTGTTAACCCCAACACAAAGAAAGCAAAAGGAAATAAAAAAGACGTAGGGCAAAGGCGGAAAAAAGGTAGCCCAACAGAAGAAAGAAGAGGAGAAAAGGCCAAAAGCGCAGGGGCAACCTTAAAAATCCCAAGGCAAATGCAAAAGAGGAAAGGTGCATTTTAAAATACAAAGGCGCACCCTGAAATCTTGTAAAAGAGTGCCAGGCGGTGGAAAATCCAGAAAGCTAAAACAGAAGACAAAGACAAAGGCCAAGGCAAAGAGAAATGGAAGACAAAGGCACACAAGGAAAAACGAAAGTCAAAACTTTTGTAAAAGAGCGCAAGTGCATCATGGTTTAATTCAAGGAGCGCCAGGCTCTTGCCTGTGCAAGTTGTAAATGTAGATAGGCAGTGAAAAGGAAGCTAGGAAGATAGAGGGACAATGGGAAAAGGGCCTAGGCCACGGCCGGCCATGTAAAAAAGGGGAAAAGGGGATGATCGCCCAAAAGGGATTTAGGGTTTTATATATAACATTGAAAAGTGAATGAGAAGCTGATACTTGTGTGTGGCAAAAAGTGGCTCTCTTCTTCCTCCTCTTCTTCTTGTTCTTGCTTGCTTGAGCTTGTGCTTGAGAGAGGGAGTGTGAGAGTGTGAGGGAGTGAGTGTGTGAGGGTGAGGGACCGTGGGGTGGAGAATCTCTCCATCTTCTCCTCTCTTCTTATCTTCTCTTCTCTTCTCTTTCCTTGCTCGTGGTGATGGAGCTTGGAGCGTGGAGCTTGAGGATGGAGCTTGCACTTGAATTGTGGAGCTACTGGAGTGTGCGGGAGAGGAGGTAACTCGAACGGTATGGAGGTAAGCTCACTACACCTGTAGATATGGATGGCGCGTCAGCTATGTGAGAGGTAGCCATTAGTGCTCTGCTTGGAATGCTTGAAACAATAAGTGGTCCATGGGTCTTGGCGGTTGAGTGAAAGCTCCGACATTTTGGTTCCATTTTTGCCCGGGACATACGGATTCAAGCCTTGAGTGCTTGCACGCTTCGAATAGAGCATCAAAGTAAGGGCTTTCTCCAGCTGGTGCTTGAGATAGGTAGGAAGTGAGGGGGCTTGAAGATGGTATTCGATCTCGTTGGCAAGTAGGTTTTTTGTTTTTTTAGATTTATGTTGTGAGATAGAGTAGTGTAGGTATTCTTCTTATAATTTTTTCTTCATTTAGGAAGGATAGGAGCAAAACCTGGAGCAAACAGTAGGGTTTTCTGTTGTTGTATAATAGGATAAAACAGGGAAAAGAAGGGCAAGAAATGAAAATTTGGGTTAAATGTTAGTGAGGGAGGCAATGTTGAGGTGAGTGCAGACCTGGACAGGGTGATAAGGGGCCAAGAGTGGCAAGAAAGGCCATAGTGTGCATTGCAGGGTTTCAGGAGAGCAGGAGAGAAGAGGAAAGCTTTGTGAGTGGATCTGCTTCAATCTTGTCATTCGAGAGATATTTTCCTAGCCCAGGTAATTCTACACATTCCCCTACACGAGTAGGTTGGATCTGGAGCTACTTGACTAGGGGGAAGGCCTCCAACACTCGGCACTGTGAATTTTGTAAGGCCCAACAAAAAAACACGCCGCGCTCGGCGTGTCCGAGTGACGGAGATTCTAGGCCGAGTCCCAAAATCGGCCCTCGGACCACTCGACTTGGCCCTCTGCCACTTGTTCCTCAGACCATTCGGCCCACTACCACTCGGACACCCACCGCTCGGCCTGTCAGAACTGAGCATTCAAACTAACTTTGGAATTCGGCCCTTGGACCACTCAACTCGGCCCTCGGGCCAACTTGGCCCTCGGACATCTAGGCTCGGACTGGTCGAATTTGGCATTTGCATGGTTACATACGGCCCTTCTACTTGGGTCCGAATCGGGCATTCAGCCCCTATAATTCAGACTTGTTGGGCTGAATTTAGATTTCCTCAAATTTGTACCTAAAGACAGTGAAATTGACCAAGAGACCACATAGAACCAAAACCCTGTCATAGATCGATCATTGGGTTGAATCTTAGAGCAAGTAGTCCAAAATTTGGCTATAAACGGTCTCTCAAATCACGTATGGCATTTACCTTAACAGCCTTGTGGACCAGGGGGGACTACCCCCCTGGACCCCTGCAGAGGGGGCTCTGCCCTGTCCGCACCTCCCCCAAGTAGGTTGGAGAGAAACTGCTCGCCATGACAGGTCCTCCAAATTTGACCCTAGTGTAGTAATGGCTCTACACAAGCATAGATCTTCACTTGCAAAGCAGCAAACATAAGCCCATACCCAAACAAAGACAAACAAAGACCCTAGAACCTCAATAGGCCAATCCATCAAGGGAAAAAAGGTCACACCGCAAGAACACATGTACATTGTGTTCAAACTGCATCTAGTCGAAGAAGAATGCAACATCATCAAGCTATCAATGTGTGGATAACTAGACATGACAGTCCTGACGATAGATGTACCTTGAGTAGCGCTGCACAGATGACCCAAGACCTTAGTAGAGAATCCACGTCTGATTGTGCGGTTAGAGACTCAAAGGCATGTATCAGAAGGCTTGAAGCTGTAAACCAAGACCCGGAAGATGAAGACATAGTGCCACCTGCTTATCTTAGGGTCAAACTCACCGCAAAAAGAGAGCATAGTGTTGATGCTCTCATTGATGAAGGAGCATATTTCAATATCTTGACTTATGAAGCATGGACTCTACTAGGTCAACCAGAGCTCAAACCGACTGATGCAACTCTTAATCCTTATGGGGAACACCCACAAGCACTTCTAGGGAAGTGCGAAATCCTTGTAACTATTGAAACAGAAAGCTTGCCAGTCCTGTTCTATGTTCCTCCAAATAGCGAGAATTGTGAAAAGGAAATCCTCCTAGGAAGGCCCTTCAAAAAGGTGACCAAGTGTGAGGCCGACTATGTAGCACGGAGGATACACTTGATGCTACCGGGTGTGAGGATAGTCACGACCTTTAGCAAGGGTGACCTCATCAAATCTTGAGGGAAAGGCAAGGAAGGTGCTGACATAATAGTCAAGACTGCTAATGAGAGAAAGGACTTGTTTGAAGAGTTGACACAAGCACAAGTCAAACAACGAGAACCAGTGAGTGAGGCCATGCTTGAAATAAGAAGGTGAAGAGACAATGCCAAGGACGGGCTTTGGACTTATAAATATCATAGAAGACCGCAAAATAAGCCCAAGCCTTATAGACGAAGGCATCGATGGAGAGCCAATACAATGCCGCGATGGATATCCAAAGCGTTGCTATGTGCTCAAGGGTATTATGCAGGTAACCGATGGATTTGGGTACCAAAACCCCTTGCTAAACCACCTCTATCAACTGAAGTGTAGATTGCATGAAAAGCAATGAGGCATAGGAGGGAATCTAAGAGAAACTCCAGGTCTCGAGGCAAGAAACCAAACATGAGTGTTCAAAAGAAAGAGCCTCAACCTAGCATGCTTAATAAGCAGATGTTATATGTAACCATTGAGTGTGCACAAAAGCCACTAGTGCCCAAGGAGCCTTTGATTCCCCAAGAGGATAAGGAGCACCAGAGGCACAACGCTGCTTGTGAGAAGGCTAATTGCTCAGCAAGGCAAATGGCACAATCGTCTAATGGCCTTGAGAAAATCATTCAAGTCCACCTGAGAGTCCTAGATATCCTACACCCTCTTTTCCCAAATGGACACAGGAAGCACAACAGCAGTCATCAAGGGCAGCTGCTCAATCCCAATCTCTATCTCCATCTACGCTTCCAAATTTCTAAGAGATGGGACATGACACCACCCATAGCTCTCAACCCAAGGATGTGCCTGTGCAACCTAATGTGACTACATCAACTCATGATCGATCTACACAGGTGAATGCTCAAAGGGCAACAAAAGACACGACCACTTCCGATCGCCCTAGGAACTTGACAGTGCAATCCACCAAGAGTAGCTAGCCCACTGGACTAGTCGTTACTACTTCCAATCAGGGATCATAGCAGTCATAGCCCTTGGCCGTGACTACGCCCCTTGCAGAACGTATCCTTAGCAATTCACCTACGGAGGAGGTGCCGCAACCAGTATCCTTGACAACTCCAGCCCTTCCAAGGCACCTAAAGCCTAGGCTTGAAGGAGAAACCTCTCAAAGATGTGGCCAAGGAGATGGCGCATCGAACCACTCAACCTAGCAAGGCTATTCAGCAGGCCACAGCTATGTCCCATGAGGACACACTAGAGAAAGGAAATGCTAAGGCCCAACCAAGCACAACAACGATTGACCTAGTCCAGGGTCTTGAGTCATTGAGAGATGCACCTTCATTGACCAAGAAAAAGAGGAGAAAACAACGAAAACAACAATAGTTGCAGGTGGTTGTGGACCCCAAGAACATTGAGATGAAGAGCGCTGGAGAGCTGATGAATAAAGCATCGAGTCCATCCACCAATGAACCCATTGATGCCTCCCCCAATAGCGGTGAAACCTCAGACACCTCCGTGTGCTCTGAAAGATCACAGCAGTCATTACCATCAATGGCTGCTTGCAACGCTCAATCCACTGACAATGGGACTTGCATTGACCAATCAAGAGTGGACATAATGCAGTCACAATAGGGTGACAGGCCTATACCAGTCATGTCCAAGGAAAACCATGATGCAATAACGAAGCCTCAGCGGACACATGGAGACCCCAAGAGCATAAGAAATCCTAGCATTGGCCAAACTTGCGCATCTAGGCCAGAGCCCCCAGCTACACTAAAACCCATGCAAACTCCTAGAACCTTGCATGAGATAGCAACCGAGCAAGCCCTCGTTGAACATAGAAGTGTCACAGAATGCTTAACTGAGTTGGATGCTAAGCTCAAAGTGTTCGCACATGTCTATGTCCTGGCTGACATGCGTGCATTCCCTAAAGAGCAGCTCGAAGAGTACTTGCCATTTCCCTTGTCTTGGGAAGAGCAAGAACATCTTGACGAGCACTATAACAGGCTCCTGTATGAACGCATGTGACTCATCTCTAGAAAGGAAGCCGACGAACTGCGGTTAACTGTCACATTCAATGGTGCGCTCTGCCAACCAAATCTCTTAGAGATAGAGCAATTAAAGTGACTATCAGAGGGCCGAAGTCAATTTGAATAGCTTTGGTGTGAGAACTGCGTTGCAATGGCCGAACTAGGAGCCCAGATCATGACAGTCTCAGAGGAGCGATTGGCCAAATGGCGGTCTCAAAGAGACCCAACCTATGTGGCACCAACTTCCCTTTGAGTGCTGACTACCATTCGGGGTATGGACTTAGCTGAACCTAGCCAAGAGGACTCGTTGTTCGATAAGGTTCTCACTAAAGAGGAGTTACATGTCACCAGTAGACTCGGACAAGGATCCATGCTACTCGATGTTGCAAAATATCTATCGGTATTGAGTAAGCTACCACGAGTACTGGATGCGTGTGCCATACTCCAATACAATTCGGAGTTCTATAGCTGGTTTTTATCCTCATAAAGTGACATGGATCCATGGATATGTATATAAATAGACAATAACTTTTGTCACCTTGTATAGACACTATCAACACACACAAGCAATAATAGTCAAGCGCAGACAGAAGAGTTGGGGCCAACAGGCTAGGCTCGTCTGGTCCCCCTCTCACATGACCATCTCCACCTCCGGGTGAAGGGCATGCACCCCGCATTGCCACCATGGAAAGCCCTGACCAACATCTCTGATGATGTAAGCAGGGTGTAGTCCCTTTCTATACACCTTTCCCTTTCCAGTCTATCCTTCCGAGGATAAGCCCTGCCCAAATCCATGACCACCAGCCGATGTAACTCGGTGTGAACCAAGATTTGCTAAGGGCAGGAGGCTAAGTCAACATCATCACAGGGGCCATCCCTCTACAATGAGCACAGCACGACCCACCCCTCCTCTTCCAGTCATATGCATTTGATAACCCACACTATAATCCCTCCCATGCGAACGGTCTTATTCTGTATCAAGGCCTAACCCTTGGTTTGCATCTTGCAAGTCCCCCTATAAGAAAAACATGGAGAACCTAGGGCAACTGGCTTGCAGAGACACTCTCTGCGGACGACGGGAACATGCAGCACATGCCCCTCCATCGGTGTGCTACGTGCCCACTCTCAAAAGGTATGCAAAGAAACGAGGTCCTGAGCGACACCGCCCCGGACAAAGGCCGAAAAATCCCCAGGCCAGGAAAGTCAAAGCTCAAACAAGCACACAACATGTGGCAACACCAGTTGCACAAACCCCCAATGTACGCTCGGGCACCAGGTGCTCAAGGGCAGAAAGGGTAGCTCGGGACAGGGAAGAATTTAATGAATTTTTCAAAGGCATTTTGGAAACGGTGGTGGCCCGAGACTACACCATTCATGTTTCAGCCGACATGTTCCCTGGCCAACCTCACAGAAGCTCTGCACCAACAGAGCCCCAGCCGCCTAACCACCCAGACTCACTCCTCCTAGTGCAAATCGACTAAGCCCCTATGATGTACAAGCAGCTTGACATGTCATCATGCCATAAATTTTTTCCTTTTGATGAGTCAAGGGGCAAGCTCTCCACTTGTACACACTTCCTTTACCTATCGCTAATGTATGCCACGTCTTTAACAAGAAATGGATAGGCATTGCAATTAACATCATAGCATTTCGAAAATTATATCTTAACATGATTACATCTGTTCAATGTACTTAACGCAAGCAAGCATATACTCTCACGAAGTGACAAGTGGATGCAGGATGGCACAGGTTTTCGTGCAAGCGTGTTCAATGCCCAGGCCACCACAAGACCATCAACCGTACAAGGAACCTTAACAAAGCCATGCTGCTGAACGTGAAAAATCACCCTTGCGAGTGCCCACATCGCACGAACTAAAGCATAGTCATGGGATACACTCTCTTCTTGGGCCAAGCTCTACAGTGAGCTCACGATGGGTGTCGCCGCAATTGCATCAATAGCGCAACAATGGCTCCCCTAACAATGACATTAGGGCACAATCATCACTGTCATGTCCATTTCCTGAGCCTTCGAGGCTTAACATTTTCCAACCCACTGAAAGGCTCATAACCTCAGCATATTGCAATGGTTGTACTTTTTTTTAAAAAAGCACCCATGATCACAGCACCTATGGGTTCGCACATATATGAATATCTTGTTCTATTCATTTCAAGCCATTTATACTAATAGTTAGTGTTTCCACCCCTCTTTGGTATGCTATCATGTTTATGAGTTGATGACCTATAAAATTTATACAGTGGAGTATATAAAATTTTCGTAAGAAATAGAGAGTATACAACAAATAAGAGAATAATAATAATTTATTTATTCTTAAAAAAATTAATGGAAAGATGGCTTTGACCACTTGTGTGCTTTCACTGTGAAGCATAGATAGTAATCTAGATAGATAATGGATGAAGAGCTTAAAGCTAGCTAGAGAACTCTAGCTAGGTGAAAGGTAGACTGATGATGGATTTGGGGAGATCTGTAATTTATATCCTCAAAAGGTGGTCAAATTGGCATGTTTGGCCTACCATATTATCAACCTTTGCTAGTCGGCTAGGGATTATTCTTTGTTTCTATTGGATCAAGGGTGCTATCATTGAGGCTGCTAGGCCCCCTAAGACCCCCATAGCCTAGGGTCACTTTAGCAACCCCCTAACCCCAAAATAGGGGTCATTGATAACTCCCACACCTTACAACTTGATGCAATGTGCCTTAAGTTGCTATCAACTTAACTACTCTATCCAAGCCAATGGCTAGGTCCACAAAGGTCATCATTTTGCCGTATAGTCACACAGCCTCATCTAACATACAAGTTAAGACCCAACAAGCTCACACATGGATTCTCCTCATAATGGGGGCCTTACAAGTTTGAGCACCATGGATCATTGGTGGCACCTTAACTAATATAGCTCAATAGATTCCATTTTTCAAGCGCTTTCCAATGATAGGTCACATAATATGGTTTTGAGAAACTTATAGGCATGTTATCCGGGTGCCAGCTTTTTAGTATTCAAAAAATGGGAATTGGGAGATTCCCAAACTCACTAATATTGTGTTACCAATGGACGGAGCCTCCATTTCTCTCAATTCCATGCTGCACATTAAGCTTCAGTATCTCCATTAATCTCCATCATCATTTGCTTCAATCTCCTTCCTGATTCTTCCTTCAAGATAATGCGCATGAACAGCCTATAGAGGGGACAGAGAGGGAGGAGAGAGAAATACTAAAAATTTAGAAATTTAAATCCTCCATTAAAACATGCAAGCTTACAACCATCTCGTTCCTCTCTCTGCCCTGATCGAGAATCTCCCTCACTCTCTCCAAACGAGTTTGAATCATAGAGGCATTGAGCAAAAATGAGGAGGTGCATTGACGCTTCCCTTTGTTTGACAGTTTTTGCATTAGTTTCAAGGCTTTTATTAAGCCTAAGGTTTAAAACATTAAAATAACCGGTTCATCTTTTTGTGTTCACATTGTCCCGCAAATGGATATTTCAATTTTGAGGGGGCAAATGAACTCCGATTTACAATCCAATGGGACAAGCGGCTTCATGGCGTCGAACTCCATCAACCTAGCCTCTCCTACACACTTTACCACTTCCCGATCCGGTAGCTGCTTTATAGCGCCAAACCTTGCAAGGATTAAATGGGGGGTCAAACGACCTCCAATTGATGAACCGAGACTTGCGTTGGATTCTTGACGTCGAAATGCATTTAGGAAAACTCTAGCTCTCGGCCATTTGCTACCATTTGATTTTTCATGAAAATTGGCTCTTTAATGCCTCTCGGGCACTTTCCGGCTCCAAAATGAGCTTCAATGCTTCAAGAATAGGTCCAAATCGAGTCCTAAAATCTAGCTCTCATGTCACCACCTTTTCCATAGCTAGCTGCTTACCCAAGGGTGTTTTCCATATTCCCTTGGAGCAAGGCCTATTGTGACTAGGAATTTCTTTCTTTTTTCCCATAAAAGTTTATTATTCTATTGTGTAGGTTGGTATGGCAAGAACCAAAGTCCTTTTCTCCCGTAACCTATTTTATTTTGTTTCTTTTTTTGAAAATAAGGGCAAGAATACCATTTATCAAAACCATCACATCTATTGGATTGAAAGGAAAGGTAATCAAATAGAGGCAAAAGATGGAGTTGAGGTGACAAAGGACTTCATCCATCTCTTCAGCATGAGAAATATAGAAATTAGAAATAGCATAAGAATCAAGAATGAGTAATACCCAAGAGGGATAAGTACTGTTAATTGTGATTGCCAAGATCCCTAGGGAGGGAAGTACTTCTTTAGGCAATAGCCGTTGATCAAGAAATGATCATTAGAAGTATCCATGACTTGGATCTAAACAAAGCCATTGGGGTTGATTGCTAACACTTTATAAGGGTCCATCTAGCACTGTTAAATTTTTTTAGAAATTTCCTAAAGCTCAAATCATAGGCTATGATGTATCATGTGGATTCAACATAAGGGATTTTTAAAATACCATTTTTACACATTTTTTGCATACAAGGTTACTTATACATTGAATAGAGAAGGGTTATGTTTATTAAGAGAAAATTCACAAATAGGGATATTTCTAAATAGGCTTTGAATTTATGTATATTGAGGGCATACAATATAGTGAATTGCCTAGGTTATCTTCCTTGAATTCTTTATGCTTGATAAAGCAATAGTGGTAAGCTTTGCATTGAGCTTGGGTCACTTCCATGCACTATAGGACCATCCAACATATTTATTCCTATCATTCCAAGTGTAGAAGATGTCATTGTAGAGACTTATCATCCCCTAGTCTCTTGGTGATAGCCTCGTAAAGAGGGAAACTCCAACTCTATAGGAGAAACAACTTCTGTGTGATACACCAATTAGATGGGGATCTTTCCTGTAGCAGTCTTATAGGAGGTTTTATATGCTTAAAGGGCCTTTGTAAGTTGAGCATCCTAATCAGGTGATGTATGTTAATTTTTCATGTCAAGATCAAATAGAGGATGCGATTGGCAACTTTGATTTGGCCGTTGGCTTCGGGGGGTAGTAGGTTGTGGACTTATGATGCCTAATCTTGTAGACCTTTGTCAGCCCTTCCATGATCTTGTTTAGAAAATGAGTGCGACAATCACTTACTAGCTCTAAGGGACTGCCAAAATGGATGATGATATTCTTATATAGAAATAGGACCACACTATTGCCATTATCTCACTTGAGATACTTAACTTCACACCACGTTGCCACATAATGAGTACATAGTAGAATGTATTTGTTCTACTTTCTTCTAGTTGGAGGATTGACTGGGCCAATGAATTTGATGCTCCATTTCTCAAATAGCTTCAAGGAAAGGATTGGCGATAGCAACATGGCATGGTTTTGGTGGGCTTTCCTATGCATTGACAGGCATCACCTCACTTGCAATAATCATATGTATCCTTGTCGAGGGTTGGCCACCACCAGTATCTTGCAAGAAGAGCCTTCCTGTTTGTGGCTTCTCTTGCAATGTGTTCTCCATATGGCTTGTTATAGCATTCTTTCAAGATGTCAATCCCAATCTCATATCCTATGACACATCTTTGCAACACTTCATCTTTGCCTTTCTTATATAGTGTGTTGCCTAATAGGGTGTAAGGGGCTAATTCCAACAAAAGCTTCTTATTTTCTTGGTTGGAGAGACCAGAAGGATACTATTGAGTTGCTAGTAGATTAGCAATGCCTACATACCAATGAATTAGAGTCTCCAGTAGAAATAGGGCTATGTCAGGTAGGTTCGGATCATCTTGCTCCTCTTCTACACTTTGAGGGATTTGTGAGAAATGATTTGCCAAGATAAGGGAATGATTGAGCTTAGTGACCACCTCAAAGTCAATTTCGTGAAATAGGAGTATTCATCTCATTATTTGTCCTTTGATGTCTTCCTTGTTCATCAAGAAGGACAACACTTCATGATCTACATAGATTTTAAAGTGAGCTAACAAAAAGTAGTGCCAAAACTTTTCCAAGGTAAAAACTATTGCTAGCTACTCAAGCTATATCATTGTGTAGTTCCTTTCTCTATCAGTGACTTTAAGAATTCCATAATAAATGGGTTGATCTAGCTTTGAAGATCCCTTTTAGCATAGGACAATAGCTAGTTCTTCAATAGATGCAGAAGTGTGCATATGGAATTTCTTTGTCCAGTCAAGAGGTTGTAGGATTGGTGCTCTAATAAGGCACAACTTCATAGTGCTAAAGGCTTCTTCAAAGCCATCTATCCAGTTAAATGTAGCATATTTCCTGAAGAACTTATGCAAGTGAGTTCCCTTTATTGCAAAATATGGTATGAACCTCCTGTAGTATCCCACATGGCCAAGAAATCCCTTTAATTATTTGAGGTTAGTTGGTGAGATCAAGGTGACAATCTTCTCAATCTTGGCAGGGTCTAACAATATCCCCTATGTAGAGACAATATGGCCCAACAAGACTCATGAGGAGACTTCAAATATGCATTAGTTGAGATTGAGGGAGATTCCATACTCCCAACATTGCTCAAAGCACTGCTCCAAGTGTCTCGAATGCTTGTAGAGCACAATGAAGACACCAATGTCATCTAAATATACCTCAATGAAATCATGTAGGTGTTTTGAAATGCAATTGTCATGACTCATTAAAACATTGCACAGGCATTAGAGAGACCAAATGGCATTACTTTGTAGGCATATGTGTCCCTATTCTGTTGTGAATGTTGTCTTGGATTGGTCCTCTTCAGTGATCTACACTTGACTATATCCATTGAAACCATACAAGAGAGAGTAAAGCTCGTGTCTTGCCACTATTTGCATTTTCAATCTTTATTGTGCCTCTAGGCTGGGCAATTATGTTTTAGGTCCCTCCTACACTTGGTTGGCTATTGGAGGTATGCCCATTGTGAGCAACTATCTCATGTTTGGTATATGGATTACATTACCTAAGCATCAGGCTTCTAAGTTCTTCTTTGCAGTGTTCTTCTATTTCTCTTTTCTCTTGTGTTATGTGCTTTTAAGCAAAAATCTTCTACACTTCCATCACTATACCCACTTCTAATGTGGTACTGTCTTGGCTACCTATATTTTGGTTGTCTCCACTCTCTCCAAAATAGTTTGCAACCTATTTTCTCCAAATTATGTTGCAATTTTTGCTTCAACAACATGTATTTTCTAATCTACCCTCCTATTTTCAAACTTTGTTGTGTATATAGGCTAGGCAACTATGTTTTTAGGTCCCTCTTGCACTTGTTAGTTATTGTAGGTCTACCCATTGTACATGACTATCTCATGTTTGATATATGAATTCCATTTCCCAAGCATTCTTAGGAGTGCTTCTTTGCAATGTTCTTCTATTTCTCTTTTCTCTTGTGTTGTGCACTCTAAAATAGCAATCTTCCATCTTTTCATCACTGCACCCACTTTTGTTTCTCTTTTCTTTTGTATTGTGCACTCTATAACAATAGTTTTCTATGGTAAATCTTGATCCATATTTGAAAGTGGGGTTTGGGAATGTAGCTTATATAGCATTTAGAGTAGACTCCACCTTTAAGTAAGACAACAAGATTTGACCATGTGGTCAAATAATAAAGGTATTGGGGGTTCCCAAAGTGCATGGAAAGTCCCAAATTCCCTAATATAGTGTTCATTGCTCTATTCGTAAATTTTTTTAGCCTTTTTGCTGACCCAAGTGACCTATTACACTCTATAATCTTTGAAATTTCACTACATTTGCCTACATTTTGGTTGTCTCTACTCTCCAAGGTAGTTTGCAATTGATTTTCTCTAGTTTATGTTGCCATGCATTTTCTAATCTACCCTTGCATTTTCAATCCTTATTATGTTTACTTCAGGAGGCTGGGCAACTATGCTTTTAGGTCCCTCTTGTACTTGGTTGGCTATACTCATCCTTTTTGGGCTATCTTTGATTTGATTTTTTTCTTTTTGTAGCACTCAGCTTATCTCTTGACTAGATTTATTATTTCACACTACATCTAAGCTTGTGTAAGTGTAGCATGTGCTATGTTTGGTCATACTCTCTCTTTGAATCTCTTCTTTATTTTAGATTCTCATCCTATTCTTTCCAAATGGCACCTCCCTATTACTTTAGTGATGATAACCTTCATAGCCCTAATTACTTGACTTGAAGTGATGTAATGAAATCATCATTTGTACAGAAGCACTTATAGTATGTGGTTTTAAGAGCTACTGGTTATCCCCAACATCCTACTCCTTTTCTAGATGATTGGGTCCCCATAATGAAGTTGTGCTTACATGGTATTACAAATATGCACGTGAGTATTTCGCTATTCTCCGATGTATCTCTAAAGAGCTTATACTAGTAACCACCTCATGTAGGAGGGTTTCAATAGTATGGGAGAAACTTTAGATGTTGTACAAGGCTCCCTCGACCATGCATGCAATTACACTCTATGGATATCTCCAACAGAGAAAGTTTGAGCACCTAAAGATATTTTTTAGTAATTTTTGCTTCATGTTACACAAGTATGGGATCAACTCAGGCACATGTGGTCCATGCTTACAAAGGGTCATCTAGTTGAAACTGTGCTCTATAAGCTCCCTTCTGAGTTTAATAGAGTAACCATGCTTTGTTGGCCTAGACATCATCGATACCACTCAATTTCACACATATCATGGATGTTGCTTGAGCATCATGCATGATTAAAATAATTGGGGAGGCCTTCATCTCACTATAGTGGCCATGATGTGGCATTTGTAGCTTCATAGAGGGCTGGCATGAAGAAGAAGCCAAAAGCCCATTGCTATCATGGTGGGAAGAAGGGACATTTGCACTGGGATTTTGAGGAGTTAGTGGCTTTATACGACGAGGAGGAGAAGAAGAAGTAGGATATGGACTCTTCAGATGAGTCATCCTCATCCTCTCTAACTTTGACTTAAATCCTCTAGCCAAAGCAAAAGCTAAGGCATGGAAGGGGACATTTTCTTCAGAGAAGGGAAAGGGGTTGGCTACCTTGCCTTCTAGTATGTTCTAGTGTAGGTGATGCAATCATCCCTTGCAACTTCTAGGCAAAAATAGGGCAAAAGCTAAGACAAGGAAGGGGACATTTTCTTTAGAGAAGGGAAAGGGGTTGGCTACCCCACCTTCTACTACTTTCTAGTGTAGGGGATGTGATCATCCCTTACAACTTCTAGTACTAGAGAGGGAGTGTGAGATGAGATGGTGCTAAGCTAGGACAAGTGGTGCAAAGGATCTAAATAGAGACTTCTCTTCCACATTAATTGCCATTTTAAAGTAATTTTTGAGATATTGGAGCTAGGATTGACTTCTAGGTTTATGATGAGTCGTTTCTTGATACAGAGAGGGCTTGGCTCCTAGTCCAAGCTCACATGAGGGGATACTTTGGCAATTTGGTTGAAGGCATAGGGAATCCATGGACATGTGTGCTTAGAGGAATTGCTCACATACATTGAGAGTGATGATTCTTCTCTATTTTCAAGACTTGATATGGTCAATATCAACATCAAGTTCTCTTCGAGGCACCTTGATGGTGGCTTAATCACCCATTGTTTGGGTATCCATGGTCCTATTCTGAAGGATTTTTTGTTAAATGGACTATGATGTGTTATTATGACTTTATGATTGTATTGTAGGAGATTATCCATGATTTGATGAGAGATGGTGTTACTAGATTAGTCAGCTCATGAGAGAGTCTCTACATGTGTATTTGTGCGCTGGGCACAAGAGATTATCGTAGGTATTTTTTTGTGTCTACTTTTTATGTTTTTTAGCATTTTTGGCTTTCATTAATCTTCCATATTGCTTCTAGCATGTGGGATCCCAACTTGCCAATTTTCATGTAGGGGATATTGATTTCTTGATGATCTAGGTAGCTAACATTGACAAAGGCATTATGTGAAAGAAAGATGACAATATATACTTGCACCAAAGTAATGGGTTTGGTTGGATTACTAAGATGCTTGCTACATATACATGGGTATATGAAATGCAAGCAACGCAAGTATATGTTGTGGTAATAACTTATATCTCAATGTTGTCTTTGTCATACTCTTATTTGGATATCACATAATCTTCTTTTTTAAATGGTTAAAAAACACATCATGTTTCTTATACACTCTTGGAGGTTATAGATGGTTGTGATACGGGGAAAAACTACATGAAGACATCATGATGCATGCTGATATTCTCAAGTCAAGATTGCTTAAACAATGCATTCATGTGAGCACCACGCTACACGTGTATGCCAAGTGTAAAAGTAGAAGATGTGTTTGATGAGCTTTCAACAACAAACATAGTTTCTTGGAATGTAGTGATCACATGTATATTGATCATGGACATGGAAATGAAGCTCTAAAATGTAGTAGGTAAATACAAGTGAAGGCACCAAAATGCAATCACTTTTACTTGGATTTTCAAAGCATGTGGTAGTATAGGAGCAATTGATCAGGTGAAGAGATACATGCTAAGGTCCACAATGTGTCTATTGCATAAGGTTATGTTAAATTCTTTTATGAAAAAAAAAAACCTTATGGTGAGGGATTTATGAATTGTGGTAGAAATTCATAGAAGGATCAATAAAACATCACAAAATAGATTACATAGGGATATATAAAACATGCCATGAACGCATGTGATGTATAGGATTTATACATAATGACCCCCCCTCCCCCTCCAAGTGGGATTGTGGATCCTTCTCACATGTATGAATCCATAATTTTGTAGATGTATCACATGACCAAGGATAAACATAATCCTATTGCCATTGCTTTGGACATGATTTTATATGCTATATTAAGCATTGTAAGAGGTCTCCAACTATGGAGCTTAGCTCCATCAAGAGGCTTTAGGATTAACTTGATAAGACCTTTCTTAAGCTACTTTGGAAACTCCCCTCTAATCCTTATTTTATTGAATAGCTTGCATAAATCCTGGAAGCAAATGTCCCAAAGGGATCGATACACTTCAACTTGAATGCCATCAATGCCAAGGGACTTAACATCCACAAGTAGATAAACCAACATGAAAATTCGTCCTCCATTGGTGACTTGGCCACAAAATACATATAGAGACCAAAAGTGAATACTCTACATACCCTAGCAACACGGGAAAATGCCATAAGAGGACAAAACACTTGCCATTATTTGTTTGGAGAGGGTTTCTTCATTTGGTTAAAAGCTTTCTAATCCTCTCTCAAACATTTCTCCAACTCTACTAGATCTTCACTACTAGTAGACACAACATGTGCATGGTCCATATCCATTGACTCCTCTTTCTTCTATTGTTCCATGGAGCTTGTTACCTCATCCTTAATCTCTAGGATTGATATGGGCTTGTTAGATCACTATCACATCAATCAATAGAACAAAGTATGCCACATCAACCAATTGTCTTCCTTCATCACATGTCACATCACCCAATAGTCAAACTGCCATATATCATATAAACCATTAATCATCCTTCATAACTTATTACATTAACCACTTTAGTGAAACACCATGTGCAATCCACATAATGCGTTTCATTGTGATCATGGCCATTATATTCCCCACCACTTGCACATCACCTAAGAAAAAGTCTTACCTTTAAGGACATTAAAGATTAATCAGTCTTTGATATATGGATTGCTTTTATTGACTTCCAAATCCTATTACAACAAAATTAGGGCCTCGGAATGTTTCCAAACATATCTAAAGTGGCATCATTTCTTTAATATCTTCAAACTTGGGAGGCCATCTTAAGAGAAGTACATCATCAAAGTTGATCCCAATGCATCGAAGTGACACCCGAACCTACCCGGCAAGTGGAGTAAAAAACATTGAAGAAAAATAATTTGAACTAACAGAAACACTCTCTCTCCGGGACGAGTGTTGTGCATGTGCTACGAATTAATACTCACGTCTATTTGCCTGCACTGCATGCAATGCTACAAATTAATGCTCTGCTTCCTTCTCTTCTTCATGAATCGTCCTCTCTCTCTCTCTCTCATCAGCTTAATGGGATGCGTGTCATTGCGTGGGTAGAGCTGCAATCATGACAAGGAGATCTCATATTCTGGCATAGCCGGCTCTGCCGTCTGGTGCATGCAACCAGTGAACCTCTCCTCCTTTGCTTCATCTCTCTCTGCCTCTCAACTCCCTCTCCCTAGGATAAGACACACCATCTCCCTAGGATAAGACATCACAGAAGCTATCATTCATACGCAGCAACTATACCATCCACTCCCTTGGTCCGCCATATTATACTAGGACTCCAACATGTTGAAGCCCGTGCAGGCACCTGTATCAGCCCATGAAGTCATTCTAAGGCAACTGCAGTAGAGAGCAGGGCTATGGAGGTCCAGGATTATGATCACGCCGGCTTGCATGCCCTTCACCCTTTGCAGTGATCACTTCAGCTGCCCATCCCTCCTCCCTCTGGCTACTTGGACACCCCAGCTGCTCACGTCAACATGCCATTGTAGCTCCATCACACGCGTCTCCTCTTTCGCTGCCTCCTTCAGTACCAGGGTGCTCTCGTCTCGCTGCCGGCGTCTCCCCCACTATAAGCTGTATGAATGAGCATGCTGATCCAGAAATGTATGAACAGCTGAAAATTAGTGGTTGCAAGCATTTGCATGCATCCCCTTGCACCTTAATCTTGATCTCATGGTGGCTGTTGCTCCTTCGATGGCATTGTCTATCCCACCTTCCACAGTCCAAGAAATTGCATTCATTCACCTACACCTTAATCTTGATCTCATTGAGAAATCTAAGCAAGCTAGGGTAGCTTCTTCCCAGCATGATCACGAGTAGTGATAATGGGGACCTCATGACTGCTTGATTAAACTAGGCGTATTCGCAATAGACTGCAATGTTTTATGCTCAATTGTCAGATTGTTCAAAATGGAGTGACTCTCAAAATGTAATAACTTGGGGAACTTATTGTTGACTAACAATGATCTCTCTCTCTCTCTCTCTCTCTCTCTCTCTCTCTCATATTATTCTCTACATAGGGATTGATTATTAGTGTTGTCTCTCTACATAGTAAGTAATTAATAATAGATCTCAAGGGTCATCAAAAGAAAATGTAAAATGTGAACAACTCTATAAATAATATTTATATGAGTTATTTGTACCTACTGAGCACACAAGCCTTTTAGGGGGGTTTCAGACTCACCTGGATGGGCTACAACTACAAGACCACCTAGCTCATGACTCATGGATAGACTTCCTAAAAAATTTGTTCTCCATGTAAAGAAATGATTGGCATGTCCCCCTCAGTCAAGTGTATTATCATTTCCTAATCATGCATTGAGGAGATTTGAAATTGTGGCACATGCTTCTAGAAGTGATCTTACCAACCGGCCAATTGTATTTGTGTTATTTCTATGTGCTTGCACATAAAGTCATTATAAACATCCAGACTGTGTGAAAGCATAGTTCTCCTCTTTTTGAGATGGTCCATTTGATGTCTGCTTGGTTTGAAATGGGCCTTAGTGATGCCAGGAGGCATATTCCACGGTGGATTCCGATGCCAGGAGGCATATTCCATGGTGGATTCTGTGAGGTTTTATGGTGGATTCCGTAAACTTAGATGACCGGGGCTCATATACAAAGAGGATTCTTTGTGCGAGAAGTTGATGGGGACGCCTGTCCTTTTCGGGCGTTTCATTAATTTAGTGTGTACGTGGGTGATTCCACAAAATGCATATTAAATTAATAAACGTTTATGAGTTTAGAGTGCGCACTCGTAATAAATTAAGGTTAGGATTTATTTCTAACCAGTTGATTTATTTATGTAGCTGAAGACTGCTAGGTATTCACTTTTGTCGGTTTAATTGTATTATTTTACTAACGATTGTGAATGCTTCAGTTGATGTGTAGAGATAGCAGTAGTGGCGGAGGAAAGCATTGGAGTCTAGCGAGTATTCGACCTTTAGACTATATTTTGATAGGCGCCACACCTATATTTTGTTATGTCTATTGAGACATTGATTATTGATTATTATTTTGTATGCGCCTATGTGCTTGGATATGTTATTTCTATTTGGACATTGAGATTGGGCGTGCCAGACTCTATGGGCACCGTCCATTAGCTTTATTTTCCTATTTTTGTAGAAAGCAAACTCAAAAGCTAAAAGCTTGTCATATTTTTGTAAATTGGGCTATTATTGAGCATGAAGATTGAAATATACATAAAAATACATGCTTTGTGAAGCACTCACACAAGGCATGGGGGGAGATTGAACCCAATTTGACTCTTGCCTCTTGTCGTGCATGCTTTTACATGGTTTTTTGTGCAAAAAGGTAGAGTTCATTGTTCTTGGGGACCTTCAGGAATTCACCACGTGAGCATTCTGCGACCGATCTGCGCACCACTTAGACCCAACACCACGGGTGTGGTTGCACTAGTTTGACTAGTGTGAATTGACCTGACCCTCAAGCATCCTTCTTGTTTGTCACTTGTACTTTTAAATGTGTGGAAAGGAAATCGACCCTCTTATGTCTGCCCACCATCACTCAAGATGAAAATTTATGACTCATCTTTGCTTCTGAATCCTTAGCACTATGGCAGGAAAGCATCAAGGCATAGACAATATCCTTAGCACCATGCTGGCAAAGCATCAAAACTTGGACATTTTCTGCTATACACATGGCAAACTATGGCTAGTTTTGATCATGGTGCTAAGGAAATCTTGTAGGCCTACATTGAACGAAAACGTTAGAAAATGGGGCTAGCTACTTATTAGAGCTTAATGAGAACAATTTTTTTTATTATGGTGCATGTTCAATTAATGGGGAACAAGTCAACCAAGTGTAAAGCATGCCATAGATGCTAAAGGATGAACAACATCTATGATATTGTTAGTGTAGTTAGATTGAGTGATGATGAGTCCGGTTCTCGAAGCTACCCTCTAATGGAGGCCCCTAGGAAGACAAGGAAAACTTTTGGGAAGCTAAGTAACCTGGGTAGGCTAGCCAATGTGGAACCTTCCTTCATTAAACATCTACCTTTGCATAGTGTGGATGTAGCTAGTCATGTCCCCTTGGACATGCATGCCTTGTCCATGTATTAGCATGCACTATTTGGATAGTAATCTAGCAAAGACAATTTGCGTGAATAGATATTGCTTCTCCTACTATCATTACTACTCTTACCTTGTTGAACAAAGTGCTATATATGAAAACAATTGAGTAGCTATACCTAGTAATGGATGTCTAAGAATGATATTGAAATAAAATGCTTATGATTTCTTTGTTTATTATGAACGAAGGTGATAAAGCTTTGAGATGCTTTAGTACATGTGAGAGGATGGTCTTTCCCCATACACATGTAGCTTTATTTGCATTTTGATAGCTTATGGCAAGATAGGAGTACTTGAGGTGAAGAGATACATGTCAGAATCAATAGACATGGCTTAATGGAAAATTATTTTCCTCATTAGCATATTGTACACCTACTTTATAGCCTTAAGAATCTATCACCAAGAGCACGATAGTACTATGTTTCCTCATATAATGCTTTAGACTTATGCATTTTAATTTTGAGCCTCACTCTTGTTTCATTTAGTTGTCATCTCTTTGTAGTCGCTCATTTCTAAACTACTCTATTTATCATCTACATTATTCACTATCTAGGAATTACTATGTTTGGCATCTACTTTAGCTATTATTGATGCCTCAAATTCTTTATCATCATCTAGCATTGAGCATAGGTTTTTTTTCTTCACTAAAGGTCCATTCAAGGGAGTGACACTCTTCAACACTCCCTTAACTTCCTCCCATGAGAGGGAGTGGCTATTGTGTAATCCTTTGTTGGTGGGTCATTGAATGTAGTAGAGAGTGTCAAATTGCTACTTGGATTTGGAGTAGACTTAATGTTTAGGATATATATGGAAGATACCTTGTAGATGTTCTATGAAGTATTTTCTCAATTTGTTTGCTTTTGTGGGAGGTAATATGCATGGAAGTAATGGAAGCACTACCCTTCATTGTGCTACCTACTAGTGGATCCATAGTCGGAACAAACTCTCCACTACTATTGACATGGCTAGATCCTAAAAGGTTTGGAGCTTATGATAATGTAGAATAGCACCACATATCCCATAGTATGCCCCTATAATCAATAGATTGGCATGGCAATTAGTTTGACATTGAGACTAGAAGTGAAGCAGATCCCATATCATCCTCCCTAGTGGGATCATGAAGATAGCAAAAAACTAATGTCATAGAAAAATTTGGTTTAATTTGTGGTATTTTAAGGTTCTAGCTGTGTGGTACTAGACTAGAGCTTCAAAAATCTAATGGTTGTTGAATTTCTAGGATGTAGATAAGAGATGCATTGCTTGGTTTTGGCCTTGAGGGATCTATTACATCTCTTACATATTTTGAATTTGCTAGGTGGGATATTGTGGCCCTTCACTATAGAATAACAAATTATTTACTCAAAATTGAAAGAAACATAAATTAAGCAAGAAAGAAAATATAGAAAAGAGAGAAGAGAAATAAAGAAAAGTATACATGATATACGAATGGGTACAATCTCCCCCCATGCATGGGTGAGCACCTCCTCTATGCATGTATTTATAAATTTTATTAAGCATTTGTGCTCAAAATACATTGAAGGTATGTTTCATGTTTTTTCTTTCCTTGCTTTTCCTTTTCTTGCATGACTTGCTCTTAGCAAAATAAATCTACTATAACCTTCTCTAATAGCTTTACATCCAAAAATATCATTTTAGTATTTATAGGATTTTTATAATAAATACATCTCAAAATAAATCAATTGTGCATATGGACCCACAATTTTCTTATACTAAGAAGTGCACCAAAATATAATAATTCCATGCTATAAAATATTCAATCATAATTAATTCCTATACATTACAATACATTTTCATAAGATATTTATTTCATATAACTGCCTAATAATTTGCTCACCAGCACACAAAGTACATTTTCAATATTCTTCCATTTATCTTTTAAGTATAATATGACAAGTATCACACATTGTCACAGCGCGTAGGATTGAAGGTCACCACAAGGGTTTGGCAAGAGAAGAATGTATGGGGATTCAAGAGCTTAGACTTCGGAGATTGTAGAGATAAGAGAAGGGTTTAAGGTTTCAAGCCAAGTTCTTGAAGATAAGAGACAACAGGGTGTATTCTTCTACATATTCAAACTCTTCAAACTCTTCAAACATATTCAAACTATTCAAACTCTTCAAACATATTCTTCTAATTAGTTTGAAGATGTAGAAGAATACTTCCAAAAATAATTAGAAAATATAGAAGAATACTAGCAGAGATGAAGCCTGTCAGTTTCTTTCAGCATTATGAGAAAATATAACTCTAATAGACAAAAACGGGTACAAAATAATACCTTCATCTATGTTGCTTAGATCGCCAATCTGGTACTTCCAATGGCTCCGAGAGGGGGGTTAAATACCACGACACTTGGCCAAAATCCTACCAGATCACTCCTTCTTCATCTACCATTTTTGGAGTGTTGTTCATTGCCTGAAAATAGCGATCACGCATCACACGATTTCGCTAATCTCTTTTTTTACATAAAATCCTCTCAAATTGGCTGAAAGCTACATGCTTTCTTTTACATGTCCTCCTAATCTAGAAGTTATCTATAGTTTTATGGATTTTTAAAAGAGATAATATCTAGAATATCAAAAATTGACTAAAAACTTATCTAAAAAAATCTAATATTTTGAACCATGGACACTAATACTAATGCCTAAAGTGGCATTGGCTCTCTAAATCTAAAAGGAAGCCATACTCTAGAGTTTTTTACACCATGTGCACGTAGCAGCACGACATCCACCCCCTCCTAACCTACACATCCTCTGCCATGTGCCAAAGTCTTACGGATTTGCAGCGCCAGAAGAAGTATCTTCTGCCATGTCAACGTCTTCATCTTTTGCCTATTCTTCTTCCTCTATGTCTTCATGATCTTGAATTATATTCAAGTCTTCTAGCTCATATGTTGAACTTTCTCTTCATTTGAAGAGCTTGATTCTTTTTCCAGCTATGGGTATCTTCATGCTTGTTCCATCCAATTCAGCCAATGAATATGTGACATTGTCATGAACAACCTTTACCACATATGGGCCAAACCAACACTTTACCATCTTCCTAGAAGTACTGTATTGATTGTCTAGGTTGTTGTCATAGACAAGCACCCAGTCATTTTCTTGAATTACTCTTGGCCAAAGTCGATGTCGCTTATCAAATCTTCTTTTGTTCTTTAGTCTTGTTGTCTTTAGCTTCTCAATTGTTGCTTGAACATCTTCAGGCCTTCTTTCTAGCTGCCATATGTGCAAAGTCAGCAACTCTTCTCTACTGATGCCTTCCTCCCAAGGTAGAAGACTCCATGTGAGAATATATTCTTCAATTGGCATAATTGGTTGTTGTCCATGCATAATTTTATCTGGCATATAGCCAGTCACTGAACTGTGAGTAGTCCGGTCAGCCCATAACGCAAAAGGAAGAATTTTAGGCCATTCTTTAATCTTTCCTCTACAAGACTTTGCTAGAGCTTTGAGAATAGGTTGATGACCTCTCTCACTCTTTCCATTGCCATCAGGGTTGTAGGATTATTTTAAAGCCAACTTAATACCCAATTGAGTAAAGAAGTTGCATGCCTCATCAGCATCCAACTCTCCTCTATCTACAGTTACTTTACCCACACAACCATATCTACAAAACACTTCTTCAAGCAAAAAACGACAAACAGCTTGACTGGATTTGGTTGTTAAGAAATTTCCTTCAACTTGATTGGTTAGATCCTCTCTTGCAAGCACTAAATGCTACATATTCCATATTCTTGTAGGCATGGTTACAAGATCAATAACCCATGTATAATGTATAGACAAAGGATAAGTTGGTTGTAACCATAGAATACATTTGACACACATAACGGGTTTCAACAAAATGTACTATGTCCTGATACATGTTTTGCCACCAATATTTTTCTTTGACTTTACTAAAGGTTCCCCATATGCCTCTATGGCCAGCCCACTGGCTTTCATGAAATTCCTTCATTACCTGTTGTTGCAATCTTTTGTTACCTAAAACTTGGACAAACGCTCCTTTCTTCTTCTTTACGTGCTTCCATAGTTGTCATTCTTTAAGAAAAAATCCATAAGCTTTCCTCTTGATATGCTTGAACTCCTCATCAGTCCAAGTCTCCTTCTTCTTCATTATGCTCAAATATTGGCCGATCTTTAGCCAATCTTCTTCATAATCTTCTTCAAGGAAATGAACTAGAACTTGAGCAATGCAATGAGCATGCTAGCTTCTAGTTGACCATCCTGTTGTTTTCAACTTTGGACCGGTATATGCACTAACTAAAAAGATATTTTCAGCAACCATGGAATGAAATTTAGCAAGTATAGATTCTTCATCTTCATCTTCTTCCATCAGCTCTTCTTCATTGTCATATCTTGTAGGTGATAGCATGTCAACAACTGGATTCACCTTTCCTGCAATATGCTTTAGTTTGGGGTTGAGATGCTTAATATATACAATCCATCTTAGCATATCAATATTGGGTGTAGAGCAATTGGCAATCATGCCCAAGAGTGGAAGACAATCAGTTTCTACCACTACAGAAGCACCTATAAAGTATTCACGATCACACTTTAATGTTGTTACAACTCCCCACAATTCCCTTTTTACTTGTGCATACCTTCTTTGACATTCATTGAGAACTTTTTCTCCAAAACGAATTGCATACCTATTACCTTCAAGATCCTCTTGGCAATAGCCCACCCTATCCCAATGGGACTTGTATCCATAGTAAGGATGATGGATTGACCATTTGAATAGTCAGCCCTTTTGAGAATGGGGGCTGAAATTAATAGCTTCTTTAATTTACACATAGTGAGAGTATGCTCTTTATTCCAAGAGAATCTTTGGCATTTTCTTAATAGTTGATAAAGATTTTCAGCTACATGAGCAAAATGTGGTATCCATATGAGATAGAATACACATGCGCCAAGAAATCTTCTCACCTCTAAAACATTTGTGCATTTTTCTTGCATTCTGTTGATGGCATCTATCTTGATTGGAGAAGGTTTGTGTCCATAGGGGCCACATAGATGACCGACCACTACGACTTCTTCTACTCCAAAAATCGACTTTGCTCCAGAAAGAGTAAGATGTACCTTTTCTAGCCTTGTCAAAATCCTATCACAATCATGAATATGGTTAACTACAAATGTCCTGCAACCATCTTCGTCAAGCTCCTCATTCTTTTCATTGACTTCACATCCCTTGATAGGTACATCATTAAGAAATGGAAGAGTAAGTTGTGGAATCATGTCCCTTAAGACTTTGTGCATGGCATTCATCATATGGGCTACGGAGTTTGTTGCACCTTGTGGTAGAGTGCACATGAGGACCAATCCAAGAGGTGTCTTCATTGTGGTAATGTCTCGACTTTCTAATGAAAGCTGAAATTGGTTATATCCTGAATATAGGTCGCCCATAGAATAAATTGCTCTACCTGCAAAAGCTTCAGCAAACTCATCAACAATTGGACCGGAACCAACATTTGGGATTGTGACACAATGAACAGGATGTAGATCTTGAATGAATCATAAAGATCTATTTTTCTTAGGCACAGTAAACCATCGGTTTGAGTAAGGTGCTGAAGAAGGTTCTAAAATCTTCATTCTAATCTTCTCATTTAGAAGTTCCAATAATTTGGGCAGATGCCCCCTTAGAATGGGAATGGGCTTGAGGTTCCAAGGCACATGTGGGACCGTAAAAATGACCATAGGAGCCACAATATTTGGATCCACACAGCCTTTTTCACTTGGTTGAAATGCAAAATCTTTTTCATGTTTCATTAGCATTTGCACAAAAGAGCGTTTTTTAGTCAGCGAAAGGAAAGAATTTTCACCTATTTTGAGCTCTTTTATACTTTCAAATGTAAACTTGTGACCAATGTTGGAAGGATCACGAAGACTTGGCTAATTTGCTGCCCTATCAGAGCGAGCCCTTCACTCTCAAGAGGTAGTGGGATTGCCACTTGTATTTTGTCTCCACTTGTGCTTCAGCCTTGTTGAGTAAACCATTGTCTTCCTGTTCAATAAATTCTTGAAATTTTTGATAAAAATCCAATGTACATACTTCTATGGACTGCTTTTCAGCCTGATTTTCTGCATGAGCACCTGCATATATTTTAGCCAATGTGTCAATAGTAATCAGTCAAAAAAAATGCCCGAAATATCTTCATTTTCAGCCATCATGTCATAAGTTTTCAGCTCCCTTTTTACATGACATAAATATTTTCTTTCAGCCTTAGTCATGGCCAGAAGAGACTTATAACATCCCATACTATTGGTTGTACATACATACAAATTTGCTAGAGACACAGTTTCTGTAGCATAAGGAGGTTCAATCTTTTTACATGACACACTACCATAGCCTCCCTTTATAGTAGTGCAGCCCGAAAACCCTTGAATTCTCGGGCATTAGGAGGCATAGGATAATCACGGAGTCGATCTCTGTTTCGATGATGGTTAACACATACAGTAAGAAATTGGACAGCTCGTTCATTATCCTTGCTTCGGATTCGAGCATAGGAAGAACCATCATCAAGAGCTTTTGTTTCTAAGTGGGCTTCAGAAATGTAAGGTTACCCAAGAATGATAGGGTAACTACAAGAGTCTTGAACAAAAAAGTGAAAATTGTATTTTATGTTTCCAATAGTTACCTGCACATTAGGACATGCAGCATATAACTCTCCAGAAGAGTTGTTTGCAACTCTCATTTGCCAACCTGGATCAACATCTATGGGCCATCTGCCACTTTCATAGAGACTCCTTGCCATGATGTTTATCTCCAAGCCATGGTCTAAGAGTACAATACATGGTGTTTCTTTTTCTCCAATTTTGACGACTGTCTTCATTGTTACTCTTGCCCAATGCATATGGGAGTAGTGGCTGCTTGGAATGAACTGAGCCTCTTCTTCCTCATGCATGTGATGTATAGACGGCCTTCTTTCTGAGAGGTGGGCTGCCCAACTAGTTTGGACCAGGCGACCATTACATTTTCAACTTTCACTTCTTTAATTTTTGCATTCATGTTTTTTTTTTCTTCAGCTTGAATTGCTGCAATTAATTATTTAACTGCTTCAAGTTGAATTCCTTGTGAAGTTAGCTTCTCTTCATCCTGCACAAAAACTCGAAGAACTTGTAAAAAAGCATGCACTATTTCTTCAGCTTCATCACCAACATATTGTCTTTTCCTTTTGATTACATTAATAATTACATCATGGAATTCACATTTGGCAATTCCAAGAATTTCACCTAAGGTGAATTTAATTTTGCTTCCTAGAATTTGTTGTACTAGAACTTGTTTGAGATCGGTTGTAGATTCTATGTCAGACTGCAATTTGTAGCCTGGCTGCTTGCCTTTCTTCTTTTCTTCGGTCTTCTTTGTTTGTGGCACATCTTCCATCTCTTGATCTAGGGTTGTATTTTTAGCAAGCTTTGGTTGTTCAAGAGTTCTTCTACTAACCGGTTTCGAAGGGCCAAAAGTGGAAGGCCTTGGTTCATATTCTCTTCATCTCTTTTCTTCAATCAAGACTTCTTTATGATTGACGTTAGCCAAATGTGCAAAGGCACAAAACGAATCTACCGGTTCTTTCCAACCAGTTATTCCTTGAATATACTTACTAGTGTTAGCCAAATCTTCTTTGGCTGCTTTACCACATTCCATTTGATCTAGTGCATGCATCCATACTTTTGATTGCACATTAGCTTTACATGCTTTCAAACTTGATTTAATTGGCTCAATTTACAGCCCATAGGTAGCTGCATCAATTGCTGCATAGGCATTCTTTATAGCTAAATCTTCTAATCTTTTCTTCATTCCACCATTGCCAAAATTTGGCTCCAATAAGACCAGTTTCAGTCGCATGAAATTTTTTGTCTTTCCAAAAGACGAGCTTCTGTGCTTCAGCCTCACGGAAGGCAGAACACTCCCTCTTGTCATGTTGTTGGCTATCACACCAAATACAACACCTCTTAAAGCCTTCTCTCATGGGTCTTTGAGTTGATGCTCATCCTCGCTCTTCGACTTTGACATCTAGCTTCTCTACTTTGGAACTAATTTATGTAAGATTGAGATGAAGGTCACACATGCTTTTAATGAGTTCATCCATTACACCATTTTTAGAAGGAACAAAAGAAGAAAGAGTTCGTTGATTAGTCAAAGGAATAGGGGATTTTGAAGGTGGAACAAGCTCCATCAATGGAGTTGTTGAAGTTGAAGTAGAGCCCGTTGATAAATATGTCATATCCTATGGTTGTATGTATCTAAAGTACAACCGTATGTAAAGTGTCTTTAAGTTTGGGGTATCTATCTTTTGAGGATACCATTTTAGTGTGTGTGGACTATGGGAGAAATAGAGGAGAATAATGTAGGAGAAGATGACATTGAGCTCCTGACTTCCCATCTGATTGGCTTCATTGACTCCCTCCACTTCGGTTTTGTCAGTTGGTATCAGAGCATAGGAGGAATATCAGAACTAAGGGAGAACTCTATGAATCAGATGTGGGGTATGCTGCAATAATACGCATGGTTGCATCAATTTTCCTTGCAGCTTCGTCTCCAGTTTCAGGATCATCGATCGTTTCGAGAATCCCAAGGTAGACAATACATGGACTTTTCGAAGACACTGCTAAGTTCTGTGTGGAAGGCGCAAGCTAAAAGCGACTGATGGAGCCACAAAAGATATTCTTTGCATCAGAAGATCCCAAACAAAACAAAAGATACAAATCATGAGAGAGAGAGAGAGTCATGACTAAATTTTTTGAAAGACACGGAGACATTAGTCTGCAACACTGCAGGTAGAAAAAAAGAATCATCATCGTAATCATTAGCCAAGGCCAAGGGAGCAAAGCAGCCCAATCGAAGACAGATTGAATGGGGATTGATTGCTTACCTTGACAGCTCCTTCGATTTCTCATCAATTCATGGAAGATTATTCGAGCAGAGGCCTTGATGCAGGATAACTTGAACGTACACCAGAAGCATGCAGAGTACCAATCTTAGAGAGATCATGTAGGTTGCTGTCCCCGAGGCAAGACCAACCTCCAAACGGTGTATAACCAACAAGATTGAGCTGTGGTCTTACATTCACTGCTTGGATGCGTGTCAAGGGTGAGTCAGGTTAGGGGAATATGCTGTGCTCCATTGCCAGAGCAAGGATCAAAACATGGTTCCAGGCTTATGATCATCTGCAATCTCTTGCAGTCGTGCTCCTTTACATGCACTTGAGATTAGGAAAATACCACTAAACTCAAACATTGGCAAGTTTACAGCCTTTTCATGATAGCTGGTTCTTTGGATGCAAATATCAGGCTTTCTAGTATGTTTTGTTTTGACTTTTCTTTGGCTGCAAATGTACAGGCTGGGTTTAGACCATGGAAATGTATATCAGCCTGTTGATATTGAGGGCAGATCAGGAGCTTTTGGGTTTTTGAGTCCCGCCTCCAATCCTTGCACAACTCGTCAAACTTCACTTAATGATGAGGTTCTCAATGGTTCTATCTACAAGCCAGCATATTTTTCCTCTCTCTTTTTTGGCAATGCAGATGATGTGTAGGCAGTCAAGGAGGTCGTATGCAACTTACGAAAGACTATTTGGAAGCTCGTTTTTTGCTTAGAAAATTCTAGGAAATCGTCTGCAACTTCAACTTGACAAGTACTTTTATCTTGGCACAAAAAATTGCATAAAATTTGTAGGAAAAGTGGTCAACTTTAGACCCGTGTTTTGATACATTTTGGGTCATACAGATATCGTGCGGGATCCAATTTGGATGTTTCTTGTTGGGAATTGAATGTATGACATGTTGGCATCATGGATGGATGTATATGATAGTTTTTGGACACATGTATGACAGTCATATTTCTGAATACCATTTCTGGACAGCTTGTATTGTTGTTTTTCTTCTGAATTTGCAGTAGTCATAATGTCTAACACGACACAGATCACTCATATCATGGGAGACAAATTGACCAAAGACAACTATAGTGTTTGGTCCTACAGGATGGAGAATTTTTTGATGGGTAGAGGTCTATGGGACCTCATAACAGGTGATGAATTCGTCCAGAAGTTTTCAAACATCCAACTGAAGAGCAAAAGAAAGCGTATAAGGATTGGACTAGGAAGAACAGGAAGGTTTTGCATTGGATCTCCATATGTATTTAAGAAACATTGATTCCTCATATAAAAAATGCAAGTACTTGTAAGGAGGCATGGGAAATTATAGAAAAAATGTATGAAACATGTACAGATGCTCGTAAGATATAATTTAAGTAGAGATTACATGGTGCATGGAGAGAAAATCACAGTATTAGTGACTGTGTGGCAGAAATCAAATACATTTCAGAAGACCTTGCATCCATTAATGCACCTGTTGATGATGATGATTTAGTGTCAATGACACTAAATGGGCTTGGACCAGCTTTCAAATCTTTGGATACCTCTATTTCTGTTAGGGCAGGCTCTATGCCTGACATTGAGGAGCTTATTGGATTGCTACTTACAGAAGAAATCAAGTTGGGATTGAATGCATCTAGCAGTGGCAAAAATGCAGGTGGAGATAGTGTTTTCTATCACCAGAGAGGTTGTGGCAGCTCATCTAGAGCTAGAGGCTCTTCACTTGGTTGTAGTAATTATGGTTTTGCTCATGGAAGAAGTAACTTTGGTCATGGTGACTTCATGCATAGAGGCAAGGGGAGATCTTTCCCTAGAGGTAGAGGACAGTCGAGTCCATCTTCACAAAGAGATGGCACTTGTCATTATTATGGGCAGTTTGGTCAGTTTCAGAGGGATTGTTATCAGAAAAAGAATGCCATGTCTAAGGGTCGTGGAAGGACCCAATATGGCCACTATGTAGGCACTTATGGTGGTACAGTTTATGGACCTAGAGTTGGATCCGCCTAGAGGCCACCTATTTGCTATGGAGCATGTGCTTGGGAGCATGACTCATCCTCTTCGTGAGAATGACTAGTTTTTGGATCCAGGAGCTACAAACCACATGACTCATCATGTTGAGTGGTTTGATAGCAAGGAGCAAATGCAGAATGATGAATATGTTGCCACTGGTGATGATAATTTACACAAAATTACTCATATTGGTAGTTTGCCACTTGTTACTAAAGATAGGATTGAGAACAAGCTTGGTGATGTACTTTATGTGCCCACACTAACTAAGAACCTAGCATCGGTTGGTCAAATGATAGATCAAGGATTGCAGGTGAGATTCAATAAGTTTGGATGTTTCATTGAAGAGTTCCATAATGGGAGAACTGGCAGGGTGATTGCTCATGGTAGAAAGAAAGGGAGTTTGTTTGCTTTGGATGCAGGTACTCCAATGATTCAAAACTCTATGTATGTTGAGAGAGGACATGGGCAAGATAAGGATGTGGAATTATGGCATAGATGGATTGGTCATGTTAATTTGCAAAGATTGAAGCAAATCCAATCAAAACAGATAGTCCGTAGTCTACCGCATTTAGGATATGTGAATTTTGATCATGTATGTGAGGCTTGTCAATTTGGCAAGCAATCCAGATTGCCATTTCCAAAGAGGGGGAGAATAAGCAGCTATCATTTGGAAATAATACACTCAGATATTTGGGGCCCATGTCAGAATGTTTCCATGAGCAGAAAAGGTAGATTCTATATCACTTTCATTGATGATTTTAGCAGGATGAGTTGGGTGTACTTTATGCAGCATAAAAGTGAAGCATTTGAAAAGTTCTTGGAATTTAAATCTACAGTTGAAAAGCAGTTTGGATGCTACATAAAATTTTTGAGGTCAGATAATGGTGGAGAGTACATGTCATATGAGTTTTTTGACTTCTTGAGAGATCATGGTATCAAAAGGCAATTGACATGCAGGTATACACCTCAGCAAAATGGTGTGGCTGAAAGGAAGAATTAGATTATTGTAGAGGCTGCAAGGGCAATGATGAACCAAATGAACATGCCATTGTCATATTGGGCAGAAGCAGTGCATACTGTGGTTCACATTATGAATAGAACACCTACAGCCTTGATTCATAATATGTCACCATATGAGAGAATGTATGGCATGACACCCACTGTTACATACCTTAGAGTATTTGGATGTGTATGTTATGTTCATGTTCCGGATGATTTGAGAAAGAAGATGGAACCTAAGGCTATAAAATGCATTTTCCTTGGATATCATGATGAGAAGAAGGGATACAAATGCTATGATCCAGTGAGTAAGGAAGTATACATAAGCAGGGATGTCAGATTCAGTGAATATGAATCATGGTACAAGCCCAAAATTTCAGTGGATGTTGATTCCTATGAAAGCAATGATGATGATGGCTATGGAAGAAAAATTTCAGCAAACAACAAGGCTGAAAATCAGCATGTGGAGGATGCTTTAGGACCTCAAGAGAATGTGGAAAACAGTGGCAGCTACAGTCCATGGAGTGGTAGATTGAGAAATGCACAAAGAAGTGTAGAAGTTGCAAAAGGTAAGAGACTAATGATTGAAAGTTCAGAAGATGAATCTATAGATGACGAGTATGGCATTCCGCATGTTAAAACACCTGGCACTAGAAGTGTAGGAAAGTATGTGCCACCACATGCTAGATCAGATGAGACACATGGTAGTGCACCTCAATTGAGAAGGTCAGAAAGGGTAAGGTATCCAGTTGATAGATTGACTTATAATGGGTTCATGAAGATGCATTATGCATACATGGTTTCTTATGTACAACATGTGGATCCTACTTGCTTTGAAGAAGTAGTAGAGAGCAAAGAGTGGAGACAAGCAATGGATGAAGAGATGGATGCACTAAGGAAAAACAAGACTTGGGATTTGGTGAAACTACCTTATGGCAAGAAGTCCATTGGATGTAAATGGGTTTATAAGGTCAAATGTAAGTTGGATGGTTCTCTTGAAAGGTATAAAGCAAGGCTAGTTGCAAAAGGATATGCACAAACTTATGGTTTGGACTATGAAGAAACATTCAGTCCAGTAGCTAAAATGACGACAGTGAGTTTTGGCTTCTATCTATGGTTGGATACTTTATCAAATGGATGTGAAAAATGCATTTTTGAATGGAAACTTAGAAGAGGAAGTGTACATGGATCAACCAAAGGGCTATGTGGATCCAAAATACCCACATTATGTATGCAGGTTCAAGAAGGCTTTATATGGACTGAAGCAAGCACCAAGAGCATGGTGTGATAGAATCATCAAATTCTTATGCAGTATGGGATTTCAACAGATCAAAGCTGACTATTCACTTTATGTGAGGCATACAGAAAATGGTATGGTTGTTGTGGTCATCTATGTTGATGATCTCATTATTACAAGTACACTTAAGAAGGAGATTACTGAAGTCAAGCATGGGTTACATAAAGAGTTTGATATAAAGGACCTTGGTTTGTTGAGATAATTCTTGGATATTGAGGTAATTGACACACCTCATGGTATATGGTTGATACAAAGGCAATATGCATTGGAGATGTTGGAAAAATATGGCATGACAAGATGCAAACCGGTTGATACACGATTGGATCAAAATGCTAAGTTGATGGATGATGGATCTTATGTTGAGGATGTTACTATGTCCAGAAAGATGGTTGGTAGTCTTATCTACCTGACCATTACAAGACCAGACTGTGAAAGATGTGGGATCTAGGACATGGCAGTGAGTTATGGTGGATGGAAGGAGAAGAGTGGACTCATGATGGAGAAGACAAAGACACTGTTTGTTACACAAGTGAATTAGGTTCCAAGATTGAGACTTGGACTCATAAACACAATCTTGTGTATGTGGACAATGACACTGACACTTCACTAAAAAGAAAAGAGTACTATCATTGCATTAAGAAAAGGAAGCAAGTACAATGCTTTATAGGAAAGTAGGAAACTGCAGTAGGCACCACTTTGCATATGGGATAGGTTAGCCTGCATGTCCTTGGCCCTGAAGCTCCATACAAAGAGGCTGTCAATGAGTGTGATTGCTGAATCTCAACATAGACTTGAGTTACAATGTTGGATTGATAAGTCACTTTATGCAGAAACCATGCAAATCACATTTGGATGTAGTGAGAAGAGTTCTTAGATATGTGAAGAAGACAGATGGATTTAGGCTGTTTTATGGAAAAGGAATCAAGCCTACATTATTTGGATACTCAGATGCAGACTAGGTAGGTAGCTCTATGGATAGAAGATCTACTAGTGGTTATGCATTCTCATTTGGATCAGCCATGGTAAGTTGGAGCAGTAAGAAGCAACCTATAGTTGCTTTATCAAGCACTGAAGTAGAATATAGAGGCATTGCATTGGCAGCATGTGAGCATACATGGCTGAGATTGATCTTATATGACATGGGCATAGAGATTAATGGTGGAGTCATTATGTATTGTGACAATGTTAGTAGCATTATGTTGGAAAAGAACCCAGTCTACCATGCAAGAACAAAACACATAGAAGTGCACTATCATTTCATTAGAGAAAAAGTCATTGGAGAGATTGACTTGGTCCATGTGAAAACAAATGACCAAGTTGCTGATATCTTTACCAAAGCATTAGGTAAATATAAGTTTGAGTACTTCAGGAGTGCACTTGGAGTCTTATGTATGCAAGCTTATTCTGAGCTTGAGGGGGAGTGTTGATAAATATGTCATATCCTATGGTTGTATGCATCTAAAGTACAACCGTATGTAAAGTGTCTTTAATTTTGGGGTATCTATCTTTTGAGGGTACCATTTTAGTGTGTGTGGAATGTGGGAGAAAAGGAGTATAATGGAGGAGAAGATGACATTGAGCTCCTGACTTCCCATATGATTGGCTTCACTAACTCCCTCCACTTCAGTTTTGTCAGAGCCCAATCTTAGTCACATCTACTCTCTTCGAGCAATCATGTTAACTACATTAGTAACATTTGTCCATGCAGTCTTGACTCCTGATTTGGAGGTAGCATCTTCTAGGCGATCAACAAGCTTCTCTTGTAGAATGGGATCTATGGCCTTAAGGAATAATTCAATCTTCTGACCTTCCATACTTTGTTGGTCTTCAGCATCAAGTTGTCCAAATTTACTTTCAAACTCATGGTATAGAGCTATTGCAACTAAACCTTTGTTGGGTTTTTCAACCCATTCAGTGAAACTTTTAATGGTCATTAGGCCGGAGTATTCTAAGAAGAATTCTTCACGTAGGGCTTTTTTGAATGCAGCCCAATCCGCATCTTATTGAAAAAGACCATGGATGCTTTCTTGAAGACCATGCTTGGCTAGTTTGGCAAAATAACGGCTCCATGCATGTTGTGGTACACCAAAGAAGAGCATTTTTTCAACATATAAGCGAATAAAAATAGAGACATTTGACTATTAAATTGTTTTAATTCACGCCCATCTTCCTCTAGGGCCTTGCTAGTTGTGGAATCAATCTTCTCTTCATCTTGCCTTTGTTGTTGTTGTTTTAACATTTGGCTTTGTTGTTGCTGAGTCTACTGCTGCAGTATGCGCAACACCAATTGTTGTCAAGTATCTCCTAAAGAATCCCCCATCTTGGAGTTCTCTTACACCAACCTTCACATCGGGTTCACCAATGTCGCAGCACGTAGGGTTGAAGGTCACCACAGGGGTTTGTCAAGAGAAGAATGTATGGGGATTCAAGAGCTTAGACTTTGAAGATGGTAGAGATAAGAGAAGGGTTGAAGGTTTCAAGCCAAGTTCTTGAAGATAAGAGACAACGGGGTGTAGGTAGATTCAAGGAGAGGAGTAGACAAAAGAGAAGGGGTTCGAAGAGTTTGAAGATGTAGAAGAATACTTCCAAAAATAATTAGAAAATATAGAAGAATACTAACAGAGATGAAGCCTGTCAGTTTCTTTCATCATTATGAGAAAATATAACTCTAATAGACAAAAATGTGTACAAAATAATGCCTTCCTCTATGTTGCTTAGATCGCCAATCTGATACTTCCAATGGCTCCGAAAGGAGAGTTAAATGCCAAGACACTTGGCCAGAATCCTGCCAGATCACTCCTTCTTCATCTCCCACTTTCAGAGTGTTGTTTAGTGTTGTCTGAAAATAGCGATCGCACGCCGTGCGATTTCTCTAATCACTTTTTCTTACATAAAATCCTCTCAAATTGGCTAAAGCTACATGCTTTCTTTTACATGTCCTTCTAATCTAGAAGTTATCTATAGTTTTATGGATTTTTAAAAGAGATAATATCTAGAATATCAAAAATTGACTAAAAACTTGTCCAAAAAAATCTAATATTTTGAACCATGGACACTAATACTAATACCTAAAGTGGCATTGGCTCTCTAAATCTAAAAGGAAGCCACACTTAAATTTTTTTACAGGTGTGCACGTAGCGGCACGACAACGTGCATACTTGTGCAATAAGTCACAAATCATATCATAAATAAATAAAATCTAAAAGAATAAATAAAGTAAAAATCATCTTTCTTTCATGGATAATTTTAATAAATATAATAATTTCATAAAATTTCTTAGGCTTAAAAATAAACTACCATTAGTTAATAAAACAAAAAAAAATCACACAGGTGATCAACCACGTGGTATTGTTGCTTTATGTAGTGAGTCTACACCTTCCTATGTAAATAAGATTCCATGTATTTTCATGAAACACTATCTCTTGCGATGAATCTATGCTCCTGGGACATTATTATAACTATGAGTGGTAGGCAGTTATTGAATGAGATATTATTGACTTTTGAATCCACTGAGATTCTTCCATATAATGATTTCTATACTTTATGAAATACTTGTAATACTAATTTCTAGCTCTAATTGTCATCTACTCATGGTCCATAATTATTTCAAGTATTGAAATTTGTGTATCTTTTTCTATCAATGGAGGATAATCTATCTTAGAGTTACTTGATTAGTTTCTTAAAAATTTTCAACAAGCTAATGTAGAGAGAATGATGAATTTACCAGTGAGGAGGAACATCCAATCTAAATGCATTCTCCTTAATCTTATAAATAATATGGAATGACCCACAATACCATGGAGCTATTTAAATTTTTGGATGGCTTTCAATGGATTTTAACCTCTTTTCAATATGAAGATCTATTAAATCATGTAAAAAATGATGTAGGATAATTGATCTTTAATAATTATGTCCTAAAGTTGAGCTAAGATTAATAGATAATCTAGCTCACCAAGTCATCTAATATGAAGGCTTTTGATAGCATAAGCTTAATGGCCCTAAAATTTTGAAGAGGGAGATGTGACTACTGTTGAGTGTGTGAGGTTTCTTTGTTGTACGATAGTATGGTGATCTTTGAGGAGACATTATGTGAGGCAGAAATATTCTTGGATCATTATATACATCATGAGAGGACTTTGTCACGTTCATTGTCTATATTTGAGATGACACATATTGGAGTCAATCCCTAGGGTGCAAAAGAGCCATCGAAGCCACAATAATCAATTTGGGGGTGCTCTATTTGTGTGTATTATGAGGTGTTAGCCACCTATATGTATGGGATACTCCCTATGCTTGGGATGGATAGTATGTTGGACTACAATTTGAAACTCATGTCTACAAATGCATTTGTTAGATAAATCATTTTGAAGCATCCAGATGCTCCTGGTTGTGTGAGGTTGTGGGGGTTGTTTGGAGGGTGTAGAAGCCCAACTAGAGCCTTAGAGCGAGTATCAATCCCATTTTTGGTCTCGATATGCTATTATAATAGCTTCAACCCAATAGTACAATGACATGTTCATCTTATTCAGCATTGCACAAGTAGTCTCCATAAGAACCTAATCATTTATTTCATCAACTCCATTCTATGATGGAGTATACACATGTGAGCTACATTCAAATGCCATTCTTTTTTAAGTATCTATCAAACTCATTAGATACATATTCACTAGCACTATCAGATCTCAAAGATGAAATAGGGCAACCAAATTTCTTTTCAACTTTATATCTAAAGTCCCTAAAGACAACAAATACACCTACTAAAATCATTTACAAATGTCACATAATACTTGGATCCTCCAAGAGATGCATTATTGGCTAGTCCCCATACATTAGAGTACATCAATTGTAGTGGCATAGAGCTATTCTGTACATGTTTTATAAAGGGAAACCATGCTTTCTTATACTGAACTGACATGTGTCATCGACATGACCTAACTCAGTGTATGCAACTTTGGCAAGCTACTTTCTTTGCACAATTTTTAGCCTTTGAATATTCACATGACCAAATCTCTTGTGCCAAATTTCAAGGTTTCTAATAGTGCCTTGACCATGTGCAAACATGGCTAATTTAAGTTGAGGCAATGTGACATCCATTGTAAGCATCTAACTATGTCCTTTGCCTCTAATAATCAATTTGCAGCTATTGCCAAATTCCTCTATAAGATAGCCATGCTTATTAAAGTGAACCTACAAGTTCTGTTCTATTATTTGACCAACTCAAATAGGTTCTTTGTAATAGAGGGCACATGTAATACATCATGCAAACTTTTTTTTTTGCCATCATGAGTCACTTAGGATACTACACTCTTATGCTTGATACTATGCTAACTGTCATCCCTTCTACAAATATATCCATGCTTATCTAGAACCATGTCAACAAGCCATTCCCCATGTGGTGTGGTATGATTAGATGCCCCGGAATCAATGTACCATACATCATCTCACTTATTCTATTTAGTAGCATGGTTCCGAACAAACATCATGGCAAACAACTTGTTAGTAGAAGCATCTTCAGCATGACTAGACAAAGCATAATGACCCTAGTACTTGCCTTTCTGATTGGCTTTCTTCTTTCAACATTCCTTCACAATGTGGCCATACTTTCCACAATAATGAAAACCCATATCCTTGTTTGCATTTTCATGCATAGTGTGTGTGATTGCCATGGTTCTTTGTCTGTAGAGTTGGATTTCCCCCTTGCTCGGAAATATCCACCACCTCTAGCATTCTATCCCTACTGATTATTTACATTCTAAAATTCATTTTGTTGAGTTTCTCTTCCATGGGATTCCTCTGCCATGGCTACCACAACCTCTTTGATTCGAATAAAAAATGGTATCTCTCCCTTTAGAGCTACTTTTAACCTCTTCATAAAAAAGCAAGGCAACTAGATCATTGAACTCATGCATTTCTAATCATACCGATATGGATCTATCAAATGAATTATACTCTAGTCCATCACCATTCAATATAACTACAATTAGATCCTCGTCATCAACCTTAGCTCCAAAAAATGCTAGCTAATCAGCAATGGTCTTTATCTCTGTTACAACTCAAAACTCTCATTGTTCCTTTGTTTTTTTCCTTATACTTCAGACTCACTAATTTCTTCCAACGTGCTCTCATCTTAAGGCATGACTCCATCAACTAGGCAAAATATATATCAACTTTCTTACCCATCATATCCCTTTAAGGTCATAGTCACTCTCTCCTTCTCTTAGTGGAATATAAGTAGCATGGCAATGTTTCCTAGGCGCTCTCAATTTATTTTCTTCTGTCTTCTCTCTCTTATATCCTCTTTTTATTTTTCTTCCTCTTTCCTCACCAACCTTACTAGTTTTAGGTTCATCGATCTTATCATCTTTCCTTCTTTTTATTGCAAGCATTATATCAACAATTTTATTTTCTTGATTTTGATTTTCTTGAAGAATACAATTAATGGAACTTTTCCCTTTCTCCTCTTCAATCAACCTAGGATCTTGTGATGTAGAATCATTTTTTATCTTTATCCCAAAATTATTGTGTCTGTTAGGCAAGTTTTGAGGTAGAGGATACATATCACCTCTTGCTCTGGGTAGGTAAGGACAATTTGTGCTCACATGACCTAGCTCTCCACAAGAAAAACATGTCACCATTGGTCTTCAAAAACATACTCTCCCATTTCCTCTTCCACGATTTTCCTTATTGGTTTTTCCTATAAATCCTCCATTTCCTCTTCCCCAATGTCTTCCTCACAAAGCTCTATCACCTCTTGCTCTAGGCGGGTAAGGACAATTTGTGCTCACATGACCTAGCTCTCCACAAGAAAAACATGTCACCATTGGTCTTTGAAAAAATCCTCTCCCATTTCCTCTTCCATGATTTTCCTAATTGGTTTTCCCTATAGATACTCCATTTCCTCTTCCCCAATGTCTTCCTCTCAAAGCTCCTAATCTCATATTTTACAATTGACCTAACAATTGATCTTCAACCTCCGGTTCTAATTGAGCATATTTTCTTGTCAAAATTTAAAAAATTTGTCCATCAACTAGCCAATTTTTATCTCTATTTTCAACATTAGGTATTCTAAAATGACTCTCTTTTTTACTTTTCTCAAAATTTCTATCTTTTTCTATGGCAATGATTACATCTTCCTCAAAAGTACTTGGTTCCTTAATTTCCAACTTTGTCCTCACCTCTTCCTACAAAATTTCAATAAATTTTATAAATTTTATAAATTTTATAAATTTTTAACATTTTAATTTTTCTTTTACCTGGGCCTAAAGATGCATTCCAATGATCCCAAAGTCTGATGCACTCTACGGCAAAGAATTCAATGGTCTGGTCTTCTTTTTTCTGAAAAGTTTCTATTTTTCTCCAAAGTTCCTAGGAAGTTTCAGTTTCCTTAAAACTGTCAAGAAAAGCCTACTTGGTTTTTTTGTATTTCATAAGAATAGGAGGATTTCTCACTCTAAGAGTTTTCTCATAATCCTCAAACCAATTATGACCTTCATCCAACAATTGAAATTTCATAATTTGGAGTTTTAGGGTTGGGTCACTTATTCACTGGATAATACATCCAAACTACAATTTTTCAAGGAATCGAGGAGGATCCTCTCCTTTATTTCCATAAAATTTAGGAAAAAATTGGCCATAAAAAAATAATATCAAATAAGAAATTAAACCATAAATCACAAACAATATCAACTTCTTTGGCGCTCCACAGTGGGGGCACCAAAAAAGAGATGTTATGCGAGCGGTGATCGAGACAAACCTCTCTTACAACTTGATAACAAGAGTGATTAACTTTGTTTGAATCAATACAAACACAAAAAATTTTACAGTTTCACAAACACCACATAAGCCACACACGAAACCAAACCACACACAATGCCTCTTGTAGCTCAAAAATATCAAAAATACAATTCAAGTAAAGCATCACACACCTTGCATAATGTTCAAAAACACACTCTTCAAACAAAAAAAAAAGGTAATAAATTCTCCTACCTTGAAAAAAACCTTGATACAACTCTTGGCCAAAGTTCTTGATCACTACGAATAGCTCATCATGACTCCATACTTACACATGCGATCCTCCACTCTCCTTACACAAATTACAAATTGAATGCAAGGTGAAGGGCTAGGCCCTTACACCCTTTTCTACCCTCCTTAAATAGATCTTTGCATTACATACGTTTGAGTTTTGAAAAGCTTTTAGCCTTTTGATTTTCAAATAGCATAGAGGCTTTTCATGCTTTTACTTTCACCATATAGCTACAAAACACCTAAATGTTTTGGAAAAACAAAAGCATTGAAGGCTTTATAGCCTTAAATGCTATTAGATTTTAGCATTTAAAATGCCACTTGCGTGTGATTATTCCAATGCAGGTTGTATATTTTTTAGTTGCAATTCATGAATAATTGTATTTTTAGGGAGCCAAATTTATATCATCGCAACAAGAAACTTGTCTTGACATTCTGTGGAAGTGTTTGAAGCACACCGACTTCAATCATTATTAACTTCTTGTACTTCTCATTCACCATCATATCTTTAATTCTTTTGAGCACAATAATCTTCAACCTCAAGAACCCATATATCTCTTCATCAAGCAAAAGGGCCTATCATTAAAAATTTTTATCAAATTATTATGAAGAACATTTGTCCCCATTCTATTTTTTGCTTCCAAGTAAGTAGGAGTATTCTTTGAAAGAAATTTTTGTCCTTGAAAAATAGTATCATCATCTAAGTTTTGATTGTGACCTCGCATTAGCTGCATTGCAAAACCCATGTCCAAGATTCAACACCATCTTTGTCTTTACATTTTCTAAACCAAAACTAAAATTCTTTATTGCCCCCTTCCAAACCATGATTGAATCTTTTGTGTACTCAACCAAACTGAGATTTCCTTGATGATTCTTCCCTCAATTTCTTCATAAACTCTAATATGGTGTGCGCATCCTTTAAGTCTTCAAAACATATATTCTCTTCATATAAACCTATTTTTTCATGCAATCTTCTCTAGAAAGAATATGCTATGAAATAGAACTTCGTGCACAATCATTCATGATTTGAGAAATATGAATGTCAAATGCATGCTATGCAACCAATCAAGCAATGCTTTCACACAAAAATTATGGATGCACTGAGGAATTGTGCCCAGCCTATTTACATGTGCCCATGCGTCATGCAAAATGCAAACATAGCTCCTTGATTATTTAAGATCCTTATCCTTACCTCTCAACACTCTGCAAGAAAATATTATACTTTGCTCCACCCACCCAAAATCTCACTATCACTCAAAAAAACTATGGTCCTCAAGATGTTGACCAAAAAATAACCCATCCCACAATTGGTGGTATCCTTCTCGACCCTCAAACTCACCCAACCACCTTTTCCACTCAACAAGAGGTTCCTAATATTGGTGATGAAAATCCCATCTCTCACATGCAAGAAACTATGCATGCTCATTGAAGGTGCTCTCTCAAGTTCGTGAGAGTGCAACTAAGACTTACTACATATAGCTTAGCAAGCCTCATGGCATACTAGTGCTCAACAATGGTCCAAAATGTGCATCAAGCCAACCCATGGCATGGAAGTCATTTATAAAATCAAAAGATGACCTTCGAGTGTAGTGTGCACAGATAAGTGCAACATGAATTGTCTGTGAATCCATAATCCCTATGAAGTATAAGAGTCTTGACAAGAAAACATAAATCTTCCACGATGTTTGATAGCTAACTACTAGTAAACTTTAGCTCCACGATCCTAACCAAAAAACTACCAAACTTGACCAAGGCTATCAAGTTTCCACACTTTTAAAAAAAGTCAAAAACAAATCCTAAAGCTAGACAAACACAGAAAATTCAACTACGATACAACAAAATAAGTATCCACTCAAACAACTAGCTACCAAAAATAAAACCTATCAATAGTTTTTCTAGGGGTCGCAAAAATGCTTGACAATGAATGGGAGATTTTCCCCCCTTTGTTTGGATCAAAACCACCTCCAAACCCATGATCCATGATTGACACAAATTTCACAAAAAATGCCACTTTTACAGCTCTCATGCCACTTTTGTGCTTTAAATTCCATCTTAAAATCAACTCTCATTAGTGATCACTGGATAGAGCAACTCAGTTTATCGAACCCACGAACGGATTTGCACATACATAATGTAAAAATCATCAAGCTACTTTAAATAAAATATGCAACATAACACAAAACACAACTCTCACCCTACCCTTGACAAAATTCAAGGCATGAATTCCACGAGGGATGGGCCGAATATAATCTGACAAAGAGATCAAGAGCTAGTTGCAAACCAACTATTCCAACACATACGGGTGAAAATAATGATCCAAGAAGTCATCCAAAGTGGTGACTTGACCTGCCAACCTTAGCTAAGACAACTGGACCAAGAACTCCTACTATATGAGTACTCCTATAACCTATCTCATTTATATTTATTTTCTTTTTGCTCAATCTCTATTTTCATTATTTTGTACTCGAGTGTCTAAAAAGGAGGGAGCTGAGTGTATTGTGATCCAAAGAGAACAAGGCATCAACCTTAGGTCTAGTCTCATTACCCAAGAGCCTATCAAGTTCTCATGAGGTGACACGAAATTTTTCTTTTTGTTCCTACTCACTTTTATTTTTGCTCCAACCATCCTTATTTTCTTTTCAACAAAATGCCACCCCCAAAAAAACAAGGTATCTGACTCATCCCTAGGAGCCTACCAGTTGTAGTAGGCCTTCGCAAGGCAATGAACATCAACTCATTGGATTTTTACATTCTCTTTATTCTTTTATTTCAGGGGTGAGAACCCCTTTTTCCATACCTCTGTAATATATATTTAAAGTATATATAATTATCATCTTCCTCTTTTATTTATCAAGCTTCTCTAAAGACCTCACAACTAACAAGAATTCTAAGAACTAGCTTCCTAGTAAGCTAGAAGCACAAGGCCACGAGGACTACCCTCTGAAATAACTATTTACATACTCGACATTGTCTTCACAAGAGGTAAACAACTACTAAAATCTCCTAGACATACCGAACCTAATCCTCAAACTTCATGCTTTGACTAACGGCCCCCAACAAAGGAAAGAAAAAAATTTCAATATATACATAACACATTCTTCTTAAGGAAAAATAACTTGGAAAGGAAAGATGTCACCTAGACTAGCTACAAAAAGCATCCATATAGCAATTGCCTCCCTCTAGGTGCTCCTTAAAACCTATCTAGTGCAGTACTAAAACAAAGAGTCACTAAATGCACTTGCACCAAATGGACACATGACCCTCTAGGCCTAACAAAATACAATCATAAATCGCACCTTTCAACAACCTACTACTAAAAGTAAATTATGGCTCCCACACAAACCTTAGTGAAGGACAAAACTAGATCAAGGGGATGGGCTACTCAGCCCTGCACTAAATGCATCAAATTGTTAGCTAAGCCCCCTAAACACTATATTAGGGAATTTGAAAATTCTTATATAGTTTGAGAATTACCAATATAGTTAATATTTGGCCATGTGGTCAAATCTTGTCCCCTTACTCGAAATTGGAGTCTACACTAATTACTATATGGGCTATCTTTCCAAGTTCCACTTTGAAACATGGATTAAGATTTAGTCACATGGACAAATCGTCACCCCTTGTTTGAAAGTGGGACTTGGGAGATTCCTGAATTCTCTAATATGGTGTTCCTACGTAAATGGCAAGGGGAGTCAAACAAATATGCTATTGAATGATATGATGTATCCATGAAAGAATAGTAAGATGGTCAATCACTACCTAGCTTATAACCCATACTATCCATCAGTGGCCAAAATAGGACATGTCAATAAGAAATCCCCATAGTAGCCCTAGACCACGATTGAGAAAGATGTCTTCAACAAACACATAATTAGCCAAGGAGTCTACGAAGCAATTCCATTGGCAAGAAATCAGCTACTAGCAAGTTACTATCTCAAATATCTTAAGCATGTCCAAGGCTGCACAATGGTACATCCTTAGAATGGGATCCCTCACACTATAGGTCCCATTCAATTGGTTGATCACTAACTACGAGTCAAATTTCACCATTAACTAAAGAATACCACCACATCTGGTTAAATTTAGCCCCATAAGCAAAGCCTTTTATTCTTCCATATGGTTAGTGAAAGTGGTGTGTCTAAATACACTCCCATTCTCAAAACCACTCGAGTGATAGGGGTCTTTTATGACAACTCCAATACTCCCATGCCTAGTAGGTCCTTAAGAAAATCCATCAAAATATAGTATATAAACCAAGGCTTCATTGATGTAACTTGCAAGAATAATCAACCTACTCATACTTATGACAATCAAAGTCTAGCCAAGAGAGGGAGTACGAGGCATACACAATCTCTTCTTCCATACTAAACTCAATGGGGACGTGAGTAAGAACCTAATGACAATAAGCTTGAATATCCCACATGAAATATTTGTCTTGCTATTCAGTAACATGATAACCCTTACTCCACTAGATCACTTTGCCTTGGTAGTAATGTTGCTCTAAATATAGAAGCTCAAGTTAAGGAATAACTTTTCTTATCAAGAAGTATTGGTACCCTCTGCAAGTTTAAGATAAATCATGAAAGACTTGCAAAGGCACCAAGTCCCACATTAGCCCCTATACATAATAGGACTTCAATTTGTTAAAATTTACTTTACTTTTGAACTCTATCCCTTGCAAATCCACTAAAAGAACTATATATCCATTTTATCCTATATGAATAATCTTATAAGGGCCATCCCACTTGGGTTCTAACTTGCCAAGGAATAGCTCACTACAGGCATCATAATATAGGACTAATTGCTTACCCCTTGCAAATTTATATTTCCTAACACAAAGATCATGAAGCATTTTCATTTTCTTCTTCTTTACTTCTTGATGTAACAAGACTTGTAATCTTATCTCATCAAGATGTGCAAGGAAAGTGAATCTTACTGTAGACAGCTCAATCTCCAAAGGTAAAATATACTCTTTTCCATATACTAGTTTGAAAGGGGTGTGGCATGTAGCTCTTTTAAATGTTATACTATAAGCCTAAACAGCCACATACAACCTTTTATCCCAATCATACTTACCTTCAAATACTATCTTAGATAAAGTTCCCACAATATGCTTATTAGTACTATCTATTTGCCCATTTTCTTGGGGTTTGTAAGGCATGGCCATATTATATTTAATCTTTAGAGCTTCCATTAAAGCCTCAATCACTTTATTTGGAAAATGTATCCCGTGCTGATACATAAGCTCTTTAGGTAGAACAAAATCGCAAAAAAATTTCTCCAAAATAAAACTAGCCATCTCCTTGGCATTATCCTTCATTGTAGCATGGGCTTTAGACCACTTTGTAAAATATTATATTGCCACAATGATATAATGCTTTTGTATAGTAGACAAAGGATGCACAGGTTCAACGATGTCAAAGTTTTAGAGGGAGAGAGAAATACATATACATTGAGAGAGACCCACACACAAAGAGTAAAGTGCTCTCATGTTCTTCACCTTCATTATTCATAACCTATATACTAAGGTCTAGTCACACACTATATAACAGTCTAGGTCACTAACTGACTATGTCACTAACTATGGTTGAGTCTCTGACTCATTTATTACAACACACATGGTAGATGATGATAGCTAAAACTACAAGCATCAAGATAGAGAATGTGATGGTGGTCAAGCTTGAATCTCAACAATTTCCCTCAAGCTAAAACTAATTGTTGTACTCCAAGTAACTCCATGAAATGCAAAACTTCTTTTTACCAAGGGACTTGGTAAAGATATCTACTACCTAGTCTTATTCTTTCACATGGAGTAGATCAATCTATATAGCAAGTACCATCTCCTTGATGAAGTGATAATGAACCTCTACGTGTTTGGATCTAGCATGATAGACAGGGTTGCTAGCCAACAAGGTAAATCAGGTTGCCCACCATCTGTCTATACATACTAGTGACATTATCTATTTTATTCACAACATCAACTAGAAGTTTGACATTCTGATTGAATAGTGTTTCCATGGCTTTACACTCAATCATGCCATATTTCAGCAACATATCATGAGCATATTGTTTTTCCAATAGTCATATACCTTGAGGTGTAGACACAACCTCAATCCCAAGGAAGTGTTTTAGTTATCCAAGATCCTTCATCTTGAATTCAGCATGTAACCATGACTTAATTTTAGCAATGCCATGATCATAATCTCCAACGATGATCAAATCATCCACATAAATCACCAAGAAAACATAACCATTGTCTATCTTCTTTTGTAAACAAGCTATGGTCTGCATGACCCATCTAAAAACCAAGTTTCTACTATAAATAAGTATTACTATGAGCATTCCATGCTCTCAATGCATGTTTCAATCCATACAAGGCCTTTTTCAGTCTGCATACATGTGTCGGATGGTCAAGGTGTATGTAGCCCTCGTGCTACTCCATATACACCTCCTCAAGCAAGTCACCATTCAAGAATGAATTTTTTATATCCATTTTCCATAACTTCCATCACTTAGAAGCTGCTAATTCAATGACTATTCTTTTGGTTGCCATCTTTGCAAAACCTGACTAAAAATATCATCGTAGTCTAAGCCATACTACTGTGCATATCCCTTTGTGACCAGCAGGGTTTTATACCTTCAAATGAATCATCTGAGTTGCATTTCACTTTATAAACCCATTTACACCCAATGAGTATTTTTTCTTTAGGCAAACTAACCACATCCCATGTTTCATTTTTAGCCTGTGCTGCATATTCTTCATCCGTTGCAGCACACCAATTTTCATTTGCAACTGCCTCACTGAACTTCATAGGCTCTCTATAACCTAACACTTTAGTCATATATGCATAATGTCTAGCTGAATACCCACTATATGTCAACCAATCAATTGGTTTCTTAACCCTTTCAAACCTTGTTAGCTGTGGTTCACTCTCTACTCTTGCCTCTCATGAGGTGGCACACACTTGCTTTTTAGACATCATAACTAATGCCCAATTCACTGTCAATACTATCACTACCAAGTGACTCATATCCAATTGTAAGCAGGCTAGTTACATCATCAAACATATTCTCTTTGCCTTTATCTAATCTCCCCCTCATTGACATATCTATGTCAGTGGATGCAAAAACATGATTGCGTAGTTGTCATGTCCCAGGACTAACAATAGAAGAACCATCGCCCTTGTAGGTCCACTCATGGTAGTACTAGATGAAGGATAATTTTCAGCATGATTAGGGTTCATGAAGTTAGTTCATCAAACACTACATCCCTACTAATCAAGGTCTCCCGAGTGGATGGATTATAACACTTGTAGGCCTTTCTATCTTGTGCATAGCTAGGAAAAACACTCTTTATAGCTTTCAAATCTAACTTCTTTCTCTTTTGATCATGTACATGTACATAAGTAATGCAACTAAACACTTTAAGGTGGCTGATGTCAGGCATACAATTTCTCATACGAAGTCAAGTCATGAATTCTAGTCATAGGTGTTCTATCAGTACATAAGTAGCTATGACAACTGCTTCAACCCAGTAAGCATTTGGCAAGTTCTTTTCATTAAGCTTTGCCTTGGCAACTTACATAAGTATATGATTTTTTCTCTGCCACACCATTTTGTTGTGGTGTGTAACTACATGTGAGCTTCCTTTTTGTAATACGCCGTCGTGATGACGGTACACCCCCCCTTTTCTGTTTCGTCGTCCCGCAAATTACCTGCCCCCCCTTTTATCTATCCATTGTCATTGTTAACTTTTTCCTTTTTTAAAAACTTATATATATGTGTGTGTATATATATGTATATGCGTGTGTATATATATATATATATATATATATATATATATATAGCTAATTTTGCCTCTCCTCCCCTGTCAACTTTGTTGGATGGCGGCGGGAGGGGGAGACAAACTAGGAGAAAACGAAGCTGAGGCGATTGTCACTCGACGAGGGTTGGAGGAGGAGATCACAAAGGGAGAAGGTGTGATGTGGCAAGTAGAGGAGATTGAAGACTGCAAAGATGATGATTGCAAAGGGGGAGGGGCACACGTGTGCCATCTCCAATCCCACTAATCTCTCCTTCTCCTTCCAAGAGGCATAGTGTGCATGGCAGGAGGGCCAGTCTGGCCGCCAAGGTAAAGACAGAGGGAGGGGGCCCCGTGCTATCACCCCCATAACACCCTTCCTTCCTCCCCCTATAAATCCCCCCTTAAGAAATGAGGGAATCCTCTTCTCCCCCCCCCCCCCCTTAACTATCACTAACTTTCCCTTATAGTTCATTTCCCCCCCCTCTTCCTTTCAAGGAGGCTGTTATTCTTCTTTCCCCCCCTCTTGCTTCTAGTTTGAGAAGGAGAGAGAAGGAAAGAGAGGTAGTGAAGGAGAGTAAGAGGGAGAGAGGGAGAGAGTAAGAGAGAGAGGGAGAATGTTGAGAATCTATCAATCACACCTTGTGTATGCCCCTTTGTATGGAACAGCTAGGTTAGGAAGATGCAGTTTATTCTAGGAAGAGAGACAGAATCCCATATGCACAGTGGATGAAATGTGCTACCAAGCAATCCTATATAATGATGTACTTGACTATCACTTTCATGATAATGCAATAGTACTTGTCTCTTTGTGTCAAGTCTCTGTGTCATTGTCAGTCCTACACAAGATTGTGTTTATGAGTTCAAGTCTCAATCTTGAAACCTAATTCACTTGTGTAACAGTTGTCTTCTTTGTCTATGTCATCATGAGGTTTATCTCTACCTTCCAACCTCCATAGCTTCTGCCATGCTCTAGATCCCGCATTTCTAACATGGTATCAGAGCGCAGCTGAGCATGGCTTAGCATGTTTCAGGTCCTCTCTCTGCTCCCTCAGTCTCTCATAATCTCTATCCAGCTCAGCTCAAGTACATGACTTCATCTTCAACTTCATTCTCATCTTGGACTGCTTGGCAGCCATAGCCACCCTGCACCCTGCCTGCTTCAAGCTCCTGGATCTCTGTCCACAGGTCATATCTTGCTGTGACTCCTTCTGGGAAAGTATTCCTATGCTTCCATAGCTCCTCTGTGTCAACTCAGAACTCAACATTGCCCTAACCACAGCTCAGCATTGCTCAAATTCTTAATCTTTGTTTTTTGGTCCACCATAGCCAGATTTGACCTGCCCACCTTTGAGCACTCCAATCTCATCATAGAAGCTGAATCAGCTTTCGATTCCTTCTGGGGGATTGCTCTACACCTCAAGGCGCTGCAGCGTGGCACCATACACGACGACATTGGAGTCCATACACGACGGCATTGAAGAAATCGACAGATCTGGCCGAAATCTACGCCCGTCTCTGATTTTCGATTCTGCCCGCCTGCACGCGACGTGATCTGGTCGATTGCTATGGGGCTTTGGTAGAGCATCATGAGAGCTACATTTTCATAAAAAAAGTTTTGAAAATGGTCAACCACAGATCCCACAATCTGTAAAAAACCAGGGCTGCCTCAGAAACCCTAAAAGTCAGCCATAGCCAAAACCTTGAAAGCTTCATTTTTTTCAATTTCTCACTCCTCCAAGCTCACTGAAGGCCCTGCCACTCTGATCCACTGTGTCACTGAAGTTCCCAGCAAGATTTGCCTTCCAAGCTAGCAAGCAGAAGATTCAAAGTGAAGGTCAAGTTCAACGAGACGACATCAACAAGCATCAAGAATCAAACTACATAGTGTGTTTTCACACTAATATTACTTGTGTCTCTTGACACACTGCAATCTGCCCTTCCACTGATAAATCTGAGAATCTGGAGTTGATTTGCTGCTCATCCTTGGTCATGGAAATGACGAACAAAAAGATCGCTATGTGGATACACTCCATGAAGAGCAACATGACTTGTGTTGTTTATCTACACTACATAGAAGATGTGCCTATTCTACTTGCAGGGAAGATTCAAGCCTTGATTCAAGTTTCATCCTTGTGTTTATTTGAAGAACTAGAAGACATGCCTATTGCTTTGGGAAAAATAAGAAATTCTTTGCTTGAGGGGAACATAGACATAGACATGGACATGAAGACCGCAACCGCAACCAATGCAAGCAAAGTCCATAAAGAAGCAGACCAAGAAGATCATGAAGAAGAGAAGAAAGATAAGAAGATTTTCCATGATGCTGACAAAGAAATAGCATATGCTGAAAAAGACCACAAGGGCCTATCGGTCCTTGTCTCTCATTTTCTGTTTTAAAAGCATTGTACCTGCCTTAATGTTCCTTTCATAAGCTTTGTAAAATCCTCATGTAAGCCTTGTACTACAATCTCTGTACACTTTGTGAGGCCCCTGTTACAGCCTCTGGATGTCCACCATGTTTATGGTACCCACACTTAGCCTTTTCTGCGACAGCCTCTAGTGTTTTGCCATGTTTGTGGTATGCCCACACTTTGCAGGTACTGCTCTCACTAAAGCCTCTACACACTTTGTACTTTTAGGTTGTGATTGAGGAGGGGTGTTGAGAATCTATCAATCACACCTTGTGTATGCCCCTTTGTATGGAACAGCTAGGTTAGGAAGATGCAGTTTATTCTAGGAAGAGAGACAGAATCCCATATGCACAGTGGATGAAATGTGCTACCAAGCAATCCTATATAATGATGTACTTGACTATCACTTTCATATGATGATAATGCAATAGTACTTGTCTCTTTGTGTCAAGTCTCTATGTCATTGTCAGTCCTACACAAGATTGTGTTTATGAGTTCAAGTCTCAATCTTGAAACCTAATTCACTTGTGTAACAGTTGTCTTCTTTGTCTATGTCATCATGAGGTTTATCTCTACCTTCCAACCTCCATAGCTTCTGCCATGCTCTAGATCCCGCATTTCTAACAGAGAAGAGGCTCAAGAACCAACCCCTTCCTTGGGCAGAGGCTTGAGTATCATCTTTCCCTCATCACAAGCCTCATAACCGATTGCCTCAAGTAGACAAGGAGTCCGCGAAAGGCAAGACAAGGCGTAGTAACTCCAGCACCAAGGAGTCCTTCGAAGGAAGCGAAGGCTGCCTCCAACTCCACAATGGCCTTAAAGTGTAAGCTCTCCTAGGAGACTGGAAAAGTCGCGACTACACAGGAAGGGTCAGGAAAAGACGCCACTATCAACATGAATGGTTTATCAGGTGGAAACACTAACTCGACTCTTCGAAACTAGGTATATAAATATTCCATCTAGGTCAATTATACTCCATAGACCATCATAGAGAATTAACTTGCATTTTCAATGGATGCATGTACACTCACATTTGAGTAATTAAGTCATGCCTTTTGAGTTGCATAAATGTACTGGAAGAGATTTCTACGAATAGGCACCTCGCATCGTATTGACAATGTAGGGGAGACTTGCATTGGGACTTGCATGGCATCATGAATAGCTTCAACTACACCACATAATGGGGTATGCATCTAAAAATGCATGCTAGGATGCACACATGAATTGTTGAGCTCGCTTGAAAGGAATAGTTTGGTAATAAGGTCCTGGCCGGTAAGGGAAGCCAAGATTTAGCTTGGTCCACCTAGGACTTTAGTCGCAAGATGAATTGGCTCGACCTTATGACCATATTTTTGACTTGAAGTCAAGAGGATCATTGGTTTCTACCCCAATAGCCAACCACGATGAACCCAAAATATGCTTAAGTATACCATTTTTGGAATATGAAACACCTCAAAACTAACACAAGGAAGCTCGAATGTAGTACCCACAAGGAGAAGGACTACTCGCCAAGATACATTTGATGCTCATATCTATCTCAGAATGGTAAGTAGACTTGGTTTATGTTGTCTTGAAAAAAGAGAGTAAATATAAGTATCCATTATCTTGAAGACAAGGAGACCCTAGGGTGAACCTAGAACCTGATAGAGTTCTAAGGTAGGAAAAAAATGATTACCAATCGACTCAACAAAACCCTAGACTAAGATCTTAAGATAGGGGGGGATCAAAGGATAGTAATCCAGGGAAGCTCTCATTAAAACTATAATAAAATTGCCCTACCCTAATACATAGTAGTGAGCTCAATCAGAGGGTATTTCCCATCCCCCAGGAAATAATGGAAAATGACGCCAAGGGAGGAAAGATGAAGAAAGTCGACGTTAGTGTCAAAGATGAGGACTCCAGCTTAGCAAATGTCTTGAGCGCACTCGCCTTCACTATTTTTTTGTGCTTGTAAATCTAGGTTCAATGTGTGTGAATGGAATGAATGACCCAAGCTCACAATGGAAAATTGAATAATAAATCTGGTTGAATTCAAGGAGGGCGGGCCAAGCTACCCCTAGCTAACTGTCAACCCTAGTCAAGGGGATTCCAAATAACCATGATAGGAACGTGGACCAAACCCGTCACAAGAGGTCTCTCTATAGGTTAGCTTGAATGTAGGAGGACGCTTGGATGCCAAGGGGGCTCTGGCCGTAAATTCCTTGCTTCCGGGTCCTACTCAAACAATCTATGTGAATCAGGATAGAATCTTGTAAACGCCCCGAACAACGTAGTATGCTTAGCAATTATGATATTCGCTTATTTTCGAGATTTAATATAAAAGAGAATGAACACTTAAAGCTAAAAATGAAAATTACTCACAAAATTACAGCCATGAAAATGTAAAAGTAATGGAGACAAGATTGAGGGTTGAAGATGGGCAACACCCCCCCCCCCCCCCCCCGAAGGAATGTATTTCTGCTCAACCCAAGTCCCTTATGGAAGAGCTCAGTTACAATCAACCTGAGAGTGAGAAGAAGTAATTCTCACTCTCACAAGATCATGCAAAGATTTATAAACACACATGCATTATCTATTATGCAATGATAAGAACTGATTTCTTTACAGTATGAGAGAAGAAAAAGGGGAATTCAGCCTTTCTCCATCGTTGATCAGCAGTACATGGATAGGGATTGCTTCTTGTTGCTAAAATGGAAGAAAGAGCTCGAGAAGGAGGTGCTGTAATGAATTTACAGGCTTGTTGTCCTGTAAAACAGTAGTGATAGAAGAGGGAATATGGAGGAATTTGATAATGGAGAAGTGGGGGATGATGATGGGGATGGATGGGGCCAGTTTCTGGCTATCTGTGGGTGCTGTACATGAGTTTACAGCAAAGAAAAATGATATTGAATGAAGAAAAACGAGCTCTTATTTATAGGAGAGGGGAGAGCTAGTACAAAAGGGGAAAGTGGAGTAGCACAAGACAAGTGTCCAGCCACATGTCATGAGATGTGACAAGTGGTGGGACACTTGGAAACTTGTGTGCAAGACACTTGTCTCTTCTCTATGGCCTTCCTTTTTGGGTTGAATACTGTCAAGAATAGAAACAACCAAATTTAGTAAGCACAGTCAGAGTACATAACTTACTATTTTTAGAATGACATCCCTATTTTTTAGGACTAGCATTTTTAGGCTAATTCGAGGCTTTTAAAATCTAGGGACCTCCTAAAATTTAGGGATCTCCTAAAATTTAGGGACCCCCCCAATATGGGTGTCATATGAAAGCTTTTTCCGTGTACATCGCAAAAATGGTATCCAAATCTTCATGTGACTTTCCTATGCAAAGAAATGTGCATTTCAAGCTTTCAGCCCACACATGCACATTATACAAGCATTTCATGATCATGCCATCTTGTTGATTGCAACTGTCTGTTCTGGTGGATCTAGCCCACACTTCAAGGCATCAATCCTTTCTGTGTGCGAGTCTAACCCTGATATGCGCGAGTTCTAGTCACAGGTGCCCAATTGAGCCATATAGGTGGAAGTGTGAACTATCTTTTCTCTAACCCACCGCGTGGGTCCACCATAACCTGTGACCACTCATCAGTGGCCAGCTCTAATGCACTTTTCTTTATATCTAATTAGTGCAAAGGAAATAAATTTAATAAATCATTATATAGACAAATTAATGAAAAAGGATACAAATTCTGTTTCTATAGAGTTGTGATAGCCCTTTGGCTTTTATTCAGCTGTCCTCAGCTGAAAAGCTTCTTGATATTGTTGTAGAATATTTGGGTAATCCTTCATGAATTTTTCATCTATCCACTGTGCATCTGTTGTGGGTAGATTCTTGAATTTTAGTAAGAATTTTCGTGTCACAAGGCCACTTCTCGTGGTTCGATCCTTGAGAAACAAAATCTTTTCAGGTTCCAAGAGTTGCTCTGTTTCTTGAACTTCTGGGGGATCTTCAGTAATGGGTTCCTTTGGTTCTGGTCCTATGTAAAGTTTTAGCAAACTTACATGAAAAGAATTGTGTATTTTCCAATGAGTAGGAAGCTCAAGTCGATAAGAAACTTCATTTATTTTCTCAATCACTTTGAAGGGTCCAAAGTATCCACTGGAGAGCTTTGGAAAAGATGAATTTTGACCAGAACCTTGTTTGAGCCTGCTTTTATCAAACTTTAGCAAGACATATTGACCTTTTTCAAAAGCCAAAGGTCTTCTTCGTTTATCTGCTTGCTTCTTTTGTCGCTCTTGGGAAACTTTGATAGTGGCTCGAACTTGATCCATTGCGGTTTTTAAATCTGAAGCAAACTCATCAGCAGCAAAAATCTTATCTTTAGTGCGAATAATTGGAGGAGGAATCACTTTACCCTGTACTATTTCATTTGGAGCTTTCCCTGTGGATGAGTGCACTGTATTGTTGTAAGCAAACTCCAATAATGGAAGATATTTCTCCCATTGTGACTTATGTTCACTAACATAAGCTTTCAACATATCCAAAAGAGTGAGATTCATCACCTCTATTTGGCCGTCAGTTTGAGGATGAAAAGCTGAGAACTTTAAAGTGGTTCCCAAATTCTCAAATAAAGCACGCCAAAAGTTACTTGTGAATTTGGAGTCTCTATCTGAAATTATCTCAGAAGGCATAGCATGTAATCTGAAGATATGTTGAATGAAAAGTCTTGCAGCTTGTGCAGATCTCAATGTTTTATGACATGGAATAAAATGTGATTGTTTGCTGAATCTATCAATTATGACCCAAATCATATCATGACCTTGAGGTGTTCTCGGAATACCTGAGATGAAATCCATTGTGATAGACTCCCATGGATCTTTGGGCATTGGAAGAGGTTGCAACAATCCTGGAATCTTCTACCTATCATATTTGGATTTTTGGCATACAAGACAAGCCTCAATGAAGTTATGTGTATCTTTTTGTAATGTTGGCCAATAAAAGTAGCGCTCAATTGCACTTAGAGTGGCTTCCCTCCCTCTATGCCCTGCACAAGGGGGTTCATGACTTTCTTTAAGCACCTTTTGTCGAATAGGAAGAGTGACACAAAGGCGATTGTTCATGAGAAGGTAACCGTCTTTGATGGAATAATGTGGATGAGAACCTCCTTGCTGTAAATTTGACCAAATTGCTGCAAAATCAGTATCTTCATCATAAGTATTCTTCATCGTTTGAAAATCTTCATGATGAGCCACTGTAATAGTTACAATGCGAGGCACTCTAGAAAGTGCATCAGCAACTACATTTTGTTTCCCTGGAGTGTACATAATTTGAAAATGAAACATAGACAAGAAATTTTCCCATCTTGCATGTTTCTCCTGCAAATGCTTTTGAGTCTTGAAATACTTCAAGCTTTGATGATCGGTTTTAATAAGGAATTCATTGCCTAAAAGATAATGTTTCCATATCTTTAAAGCATGAACCACTGCTAAGAGCTCCTTTTCATAAATGTCATACCTTTTCTCCACATCATTTAGGAGACGGCTTTCAAAGGCTACGGCATGGCCTTCTTGATTTAGCACTGCACCAATACAATCACCGCAAGCATCTGCTTCCACACAAATGGTTTTACCAGATCTGGAATGATAAGAACAGGTCCAGAAGTAAGAGCTGTTTTTAGCCTTGTGAAGGCTGCCTTCTCTTTTTCCTTCCATTGGAAAGAGATCTTCTTCTTTGTAAGGTCATGAAGTGGAGAAGCCATATGTGTAAAATGCTTGATGAAGCGGCGGTAATAAGAACACAAGCCAAGAAACGATCACACCTCATGTACATCACGAAGATGAGGCCATTCTTGGATTATCCTGATCTTTTCAGGATCCATCTGAATCCCTTCAGAAGAGATGACATGCCCAAGGTAATTTATTTTATGCATGAAAAATTCACTCTTTTTACCATTTACCAAGAGTTGATTTTGTTGTAGTAATTGTAGAACAATTTCTAAGTGTTGATGATGCTCCTCTTCATTCTTGCTAAAGACAAGAATATCATCAAAGAAAGTACCGACATATTGTCGATGCTCTCTAAAGATGCGCTCCATCATTCGATTAAAGGTGGCTGGTGCATTGGTTAATCCGAAAGGAACCACCAAGAATTCATAAAGACCGTATGAAGTGCGAAAAGCAGTTTTGTGTACATCTTGTGGTATTACCCTAATTTGATGATAACCACTCTTTAGATCAATGCGGCTGAAAACCTTTGAGCCTCCTAGACGATCCAAAATGTCATCAATTCTGGGAATAGGAAACCGATTCTTCACAGTGATTTTGTTGAGGGCTCGATAATCAATGCACATCCTGAATGTGCCATCTTTCCTTTGAACAAGAAGAACCAGTGAACAAAATGGTGAGCTACTTGGCCTAATTAGCCCACGGTTGAGTAGGTCTTCAACCTGCTTTCTGATTTCTTCTTGTTGAGGACGGCTCACACGGTATGGTGCTATATTAGGAGGAGAACTGCCTAGAATAATATCAATATGATGGTCTTCTGGCCTTTCTGGGGGAAGCTGATAAGGAAGATCTTTCGAAAAACAATCTTTATACTTTTCCAAGAGCTGAAGTTGCTCTTGGTTTTCAGCATTCATATTATCTTTTACATCAGTGACATAAAGCAGACAACATTGAACACAATCCTTAATTGCTCTAGAGACTTGCATATGGCCTACCATAGGTATGGTGTCTCCAGAAACTCCAGCTTGGATCTCGTACTTCTTGCCTTTTTTGGTGAGTTCTACCTTCTTTTTCTGAGAGAAGATGGTTGAATCTACTCTATGATTCCAGGGCATGCCAAGAATCACATCGCAACCATCAAGGTCTCCGATACAGAAGGTATCTTCGTTACTATAGCCTTGAATTTGAAACTTGAGCTTGCTAATGTAGGGTATCACAGTCTTCACTGTGTCACCTTCATCAGCATTTAAAGCTTGGCGGGAGTGTCCATCTCTTCATTCTTTAATCCAAGCTCTTTAGCTAATTGCAAGGAAATGATATTTTCATTCGCCCCAAGATCTATCAAGAATAGTGCTTGCTTACCTTGCAACTGTCCCCAAGCTTTTAATAATTTGCGCGTCTCTGGAGTGTGAGTTGTGTTTGCAAGTACATCACTGATAGCATTGATTTTCACTGGCGACTTAGGCTTGTTGTCAGAAACCTTGCTTTGTCCCTTGTTTGGACATTGCTTCGCTATGTGGCCTGTTTGTCCACGTTTAAAGCACTTCCCTTCTTTCATGAAGCGTTGCTTTTCTTCTTCGGAAAATTGCTTTGCTTGTGGGTATAGATTGGAGCGAAATTGAGGAGCATTAGGAGGTGCATAGGGCTTCATCTTCTTTTGATTTGATGGCTGCTTTTGCCACTGTTTTTGTCCTTCATTTGGGGCTGAATACTCCTCATCATTAGCTACTCTCTTCTTATCATTCTTTTGGAATGATTTGTTGCCATTGTGCTCCATTTCCCATGTCTCAACATGATCAATGAGTTCCCTGAGACTAGAACAATGATAATGATTAAGAGCAGTACGAAGTTTAAAATGCAAACCTCCTTGAAACTTCCTAAGCTTTTCCGAACTGTTGATCTTCTTGAAATGTTGGACCTTCAAAAGTAGCTCCCAAAATCTCTTGGTATAGTCACCAAGTGACTCATTTTTCCTTTGCCAAAGCCGATCCCATTCCATTTTTACATCTCTTTTGAAATGAACAGGAAGAAATTGGCTTTGTATCAGGCGAACAAAGGACCGCCATGATTTTGGGGCAGCATGATCATATTCCAATCCCGTCCACCAAGTATGGACTAAGTCGGTTAAATGTAAAGCTGCAAACTTAATCTTTTCTTTTTCTTTATACTTGTCACGACCATACAAAATTTGAAATTGACGAATAAACTTCAGAAGAAGATCAAGATTTCAGGAACCATCATACATACTGAACTTGATCTTCTTTTCAAGTTGAGATAGTGACTTAGTCTTCTTCTTCTTTTTATGCCTTCGTCCATGCTCGGATATTGAGGTTGAAGATGATGAAGTGCTTGATGGGGATGAAGATGGAGATGAGGGTGAAAAATGTCGACGCCTTTGACGATGATGAGGTCTTCCACGAAAAGGGTGTGACTCTTCATTACTAGAAGAGGATCCATCAGAATAGGCGCCCAGATGACTTTGAAGAAGAGGATGAGCTTCGACGCGATCTCTTTCTTTGTCTTGAAGTAGAATGGGACTGCCTCTTAGAAGTAGTTGGACTTCTTGATCAGCTCCTTTCATTGGTATGGCTTTGTCTCCTTGAAGTAGATGGGCTTCTCTCCTTGAATTCTTTGGGATTCTCAACTTTTTCTAGTTTGAGAAGTTGCTCACGAATTTGCTGATTCTCCTCTCTAAGACTTTGAATGCTTGAAGGATAGCACTCGATTGATCCATTGAGCCAAAGCTCTGATACCAATGTAAATGCCCCGAACAATGTAGTATGCTTAACAATTATGATATTCGCTTGTTTTCGAGATTTAATATAAAAGAGAATGAACACTTAAAGCTGAAAATAAAAATTACTCACAAAATTACAGCCATGAAAATGTAAAAGTAATGGAGACAAGATTGAGGGTTGAAGATGGGCAACCCCCCCCCCCAAAGGAATGTATTTCTGCTCAACCCAAGTCCCTTAGGGAAGAGCTCAGTTACAATCAACCTGAGAGTGAGAAGAAGTAATTCTCACTCTCACAAGATCATGCAAAGATGTACAAACACACATGCATTATCTATTATGCAATGATAAGAACTGATTTCTTTATAGTATGAGAGAAGAAAAAGGGGAATTCAGCCTTTCTCCATCGTTGATCAGCAGTATATGGATAGGGATTGCTTCTTGTTGCTAAAATGGAAGAAAGAGCTCGAGAAGGAGGTGCTGTAATGAATTTACAGGCTTGCTGTCTTGTAAAATAGCAGTGATAGAAGAGGGAATATGGAGGAATTTAATAATGGAGAAGTGGGGGATGATGATGGGGATGGATGGGGCCAGTTTCTGGCTATCTGTGGGTGCTGTACATGAGTTTACAACAAAGAAAAATGATGTTGAATGAAGAAAAACGAGCTCTTATTTATAGGAGAGGGGAGAGCTAGTACAAAAGGGGAAAGTGGAGTAGCACAAGACAAGTGTCCAGCCACATGTCATGAGATGTAACAAGTGGTGGGACACTTGGAAACTTGTGTGACAAGTGTCTTGATACTTGTCTCTTCTCTATGGCCTTCCTGTTTGGGTTGAATACTGTCAAGAATAGAAACAACCAAATTTAGTAAGCACAGTCAGAGTACAGAACTTACTATTTTTAGAATGACATCCCTATTTTTTAGGACTAGCATTTTTAGGCTAATTCGAGGCTCCTAAAATCTAGGGACCTCTTGAAATTTAGGGATCTCCTAAAATTTAGGGACCCCCCAATATGGGTGTCATATGAAAGCTTTTTCCATGTACATTGCAAAAATGGTATCCGAATCGTCATGTGACTTTCCTATGCAAAGAAATGTGCATTTCAAGCTTTCAGCCCACACATGCACATTATATAAGCATTTCATGATCATGCCATCTTGTTGATTGCAACTGTCTGTTCTGGTGGATCTAGTCCACACTTCAAGGCATCAATCCTTTCTGTGTGCGAGTCTAACCCTGATATGCACGAGTTCTAGTCACAGGCGCCCAATTGAGCCATATAGGTGGAAGTGTGAACTATCTTTTCTCTAACCCACCGCGTGGGTCCACCATAACCTGTGACCACTCATCAGTGGCCAGCTCTAATGCACTTTTCTTTATATCTAATTAGTGCAAAGGAAATAAATTTAATAAATCATTATATAGACAAATTAATGAAAAATGATACAAATTCTGTTTCTATAGAGTTGTGACAAATCTCGAGGCCCTGTTACTAGTGCAAGGACGGATACTTGGAGGAAATAAGACACACCCTCACAGATCGCGCATCCCTTTTGGAAAGGACTTGTATTTCATTAAGAGGGAAGGCTTTTTCTTTATAGAAGCAGACTAAAGAGGTCCTCGATGTCAAGAAGGTGATTAGCACTTCAGGAGTATCTTTCTCAATGATCATTGATCCTCTTTGGAAGCTAGTCTTCCAATTTCTCCAAGATAAGTTTATGCTTGCCAAAACACCATCCCACTATTTGTCCAAGGAGCTCTTCACAGCTTCTAGGATGGTATTAAAAGGGGTTGCCATTGATTGGAGTACTTAACTTCTTATGAAGATGGACCAACATTTTGTCAAAGCAACCAGAGGGAATGTTACCAATGTAACCTATGGTTCATATTTATATGCTTTCTTGACATATTCAGGCCCTAAGAAGGGTGTGCTTCCTCCTCCTCCATCTGATCAAGTCCCTCCCCCTCCACCTCCAGAAGATTCAGAACCCATTGATATAGAGGATCTTGATTCCCCTCCTCCATTGGACATTTAGCGGAAGCGCTTGAAGTGTGTGGCAGAGAAAATTCCCCCAGTCATTCCTTCAGTACCAGTTCCTGCTACCTCTGGATGTGACCTTCCTGCCTATCTCACATGCAACAATTTATTCAGGGCACATCGAGAGGGTTCTTTGGAAATATCAGTTCCTTCACTGAACAGTTTAGTATCAGGGGATGCCATTCCTTTTCTTTGTAATGACATCCAAAGTTCTATTGAACTCCCAGTGAGCAGCTTGTATTCAACAGTTATATGCTTCTTTCTATGAAGAATTGATGCAATCCAAAGACCAGTTGCATAAGGCAACCACAGAGTTAGCCTCTGCTAAAGACACTCTTGCCAATCTGTTTAAGCAGATGGAGCAGCAAACACAAATGATTGAGACCCAAAGAGAAGAAATATCTTCTTTGAAAATTCAGTTAGCAAAGGCTGAGTTAGAGGTCACTAGAGTTTTGGAAGAGAAAAATTCTTTCAAAATCCTCCAAAATCTTTTGTGGATGAGTCTTTATCCCTGGATCGTTTTTGAAATCATCAAGCCTTCAAGGGGGATCATCTTCATTGATACCCCTGGATGTATCTTTTGTGCTTCTTAATGAGACATCTTTTGGAGGTGCCATTCAAATGGTTGTGTTTGTGTGTGTTGTAATAATTTGTATGTGATGAGTTCATGCTGGTTGAATAATTTGTTTGAGAGCTCTCTTTTCAACTATTAATGGTGATGGTGGATAGCAAGCCTACGATGGAGAGTTGAAGAACCTCTTATATCCTTTATAAAAATTTTATGACTTTCTATTGTTTATCAGATGTGTTAATGAATAACGAAGTTTTTCTTTTAGTAGTATTCTTTTCTAGAAATATAGGTGATAAGTTGGGGTTGTGGTGGAGTAATTGTTGAAGATACCAAAGAAGATTAAATTGAGCTCTTTAGTGAACTTATATTCTTCTTTTCCTTAGGTCATGAGGATGCTTCCTTTCTAAGTGTGGGGATATGTTGAGAGTGGAAAAAGACTAAATTTTTGATTGATTTTTGTTGTTTTTGAGGTCTAAATGGTTGATTTTTGGATGGATTTAGAGTGATGTATGGTTGTTAATGGAATTCTTTGAGAAAGTTTTGGATTATATTTATTATTTTTTGGAAGTTCATGACAATTTTTAGTGGAAATACAAGGCTCTGTGATGTTCTGATAGGTTCTATTAAGGTTCTGATTGGTTCTGATGCCTTCGGTATAGCTTCTTTTTTGTTCTAATTTTCTTTTGTATGAAGCATGGCTTGATGATTGATGAAGGTTGAAATATTTTGAAAGCTTATTGAATATTTTTTTATAGTTTGGAATGGTTTTAGTATGAGTTATGAGGATCTGATGTTCTCTGATGACCTTTTGTAACCCTTTGTAAACCTTCTGTAGAGCCTATGTCTCTGCTCTGTCTCTGTTTTGTATCTTCTCTGTTCCTATTCTGTTCTGTTCTATAGATCTTCTATAAGTGTTCTGTAGAATGTATGTGTGACTTTGGAAAAGTTTTCTAACTTTTGGAAAGGATGAATCCAAGTTCAAAAGAGCTAAAACAAATGGAAGAAGTAGTTGTTGAAGACTGAAGAGAAGACTGGAGTGATAGTGACAGTAGTGAGCTATGAAGAGATACTATAGTGGCTCTGGTGCCTCTTCGCATCAAACATACCTCTTGGGAGGTGCATCCACGGCCTAAGAAGGATTATTGAGAGTCATTATTGAGTACTGTAGTGAGAAGATGATGTAATATTGAGAGAGAGAGAGAGCCAAAGATAGTCAATTCTATCAAAACAATGTATCTTTCTATGAGAGATTGAGAGAGAAAACTATGAAGACATTGAAGATGAATACTACGTGATTGATTTCCATTCAAAAATGGTGTATTCTTTTATGTTTCTTGTTCTATTGAAGGATTCTATGAAGATGTTGAAGATTATGGTTGATTCCTGCATGAAGATTTGTTGTTTTCTTTGTTTTGGTCATCAAAAGAATGAAATAAAAGCTTGTTGATGTTACAAGATAGATTTTCTTACAGTAGAATCCCCTTTTCCTTGTTGTTCCTCTTGAGGCTCCAGCGTTACCAAGGAAAATTCAGTGGCCAAGCCAAAGCTACCCTCGGCCACGGTCGTGCAACAACGGGAAGGGCATCCAATATCTCCACTAAGGGAATCAACGAAGAAGAAGACCTGTCTATGGAAGCTGAGATTGAGAAGGCATCCGTTCATGCTGCTCTCCACAAAAAGGGGCCAAACCGCTAGTTCTTAGTAATCCAAACACCATCAAATTATCAAGGTAAGAAATTCAAAACTTTGATTGACTATGGCAGCACTCATTCCTTTATTTCACCAGTTTGTGCAAGAAGGTTAGGAATAGCCATTGTAGTTGCACCTAATTTGCTTGTTGAATTAGCAAATGGGCGAGAAATCACTTGCACTAGGCAAACTTCTAAGGGTGAATCCCTACTTGGAGACAAATCCACATTTGTTAAGTTCAAGATAATGAATTTAGGAGTCTATGAGTGCCTACTTGGGATGGATTGGCTAGTCCCCAATGATGCTCACATCCATTGTGGGAAAGAACAAGTCTCCTTTCGGAATCCTAAGGGCAAGCTAGTGACAACACAGGGAGAAGCAAGTAAACCTAAAATCCAGCTAGCTATGGCAACGCAAATAGTTTAGGGGATAAGGAAAGGATTACCCATCTACCTGATTAAGCTAAACAAACCGAAACAGGTAGAGGATACCAATGAAGAACCATCTTGACTAAAACAGTATGCGGATGTGTTTCCAAAAGAATTGACTAAATTACCACCACCAAGGGAAGTGAATCAGGAGATTAAGCCAATACCAGGAGCTGCATCAGTCGCAAAAAGGCCCTACAAGATGTCTATTCCTGAAGCTATTGAATTAAAGGAACAACTCAAATAGCTATTGGACCAAGGGTACATATGGCCTAGCAGTTCTCCTTGGGGAGCCCCATTCCTATTCCAAAAGAAGAAGGATGGTACACTTCGCCTTTGCATCGACTTTAAAGTCCTGAACCAAGTAACTATAAAAAATAAGTTGTTGAGATGGCAAGCTCAACACATGTGGACATTGATGATGGACCGCCTAACTAGATGAGTCCGCACGTCTACACTTAGCACATTGGTGGTCATTATGATACTCACATGGCCACTGACTCATCACTTATTATATTTAGTTTGTTACATCTACCTATAGCTAGCAAAGATATAGTGCCAGTCACTTAGTGTAGTCGGTTATGCACTATTTGACTTAGAAGGCCACTTTCCTTTATGCTGTATCTTATCTATACTTTGTGTACATTGTATAGCATGTGGAAGAAGAAGAAAAATCAACAAGAAAACGTTTTACCCTCCATCTCTCTTCTTGTGTTCTTGAGTGAGCTTCCTCTTGTGTATATAGTGTGTGTTTGGCACAATAGCTCAAGCAAAGTTTCCCACCACACGTTTCTTGACATGGTATTAGAGCCACGCCACTGAGAGAGGCTAATTTTGAAGGCTGAAGTGAAGGAGAAGAAGCAAGGTTCGAGAAAGCAAGCAAGGGGTAAGAAGCTATCCCATTCTTCCACTCTCTCTCTTGGATAGTGCCTGTGGAGGCATCGAAAGCAAGATCGAGCAAAAATCTCAGATTGCTATGAGATTTGGTGTGCGAGAAAAGCATTGTATATTCTAATACTATGCTGGGACATATCAAGAATGCAGAAACTTCACGTGCAGCTTGGACAATTTTTGATAGCATGTTTTCAGTAAATACAAAGGCATGAAAGATTCAACTCAACCAAGAGTTGAATGCCTTGAAGAAAGGGAAAATGACTATCAATGAGTATGTATTGAAGGTGAGGAGCGTTGTAGATGCTTTAGTAGTGATTGATGCAATGCCGGATTATGAAGATTTGGTTTCATCCACTCTGAGTGGCCTTAACAATGAGAAGGCATGGAAATCATTTGTTACTTCAATATATGTATGAAAGCCATTTTCATATTTTGATAAGCTAATCTCTCTGATGATAACTAAAGAGATCAATATACAGGGTGATTCATATGAAAAAAATGGTGAACAGGTTCAAGCATTTTACTCGAGTTTAGGAAGGGAATGTGGTAGATCCTCTTCGAGAGGTCGTGGTATGGGAAGTACTGGCGATAACCAACAAAATAGGTTCAATCAATAGTTTGGTGAAATGCACGTTTCTGGAGGCAAAGGAAACTTTAGAGGCAGGGGGGGCTCTAGAGGAAGAGGTGGATGGCAAAATAGAGGTTCTGGAAATTCTGCTATTGTTTGTCATTATTGTGGGAAAATAGGCCATATTTCAGCTCATTGCTATGCAAAGAAGGATGATATTTGCAATGGTAAATTGCAGCAAGGAAACTATGCATCGTCTTCATGACAAAATGAAGACAGAAATGAGTGTTTGTTTGTTATGTAGCATATGATGAATGTAGCTAGGAAAGGGGACACATCATGATGTATGGTATGTCGATTCAGGTGCGTCTAATCATATGACTAGTCATGTTGAATGGTTTGGAGAGATGTAGGACTTACAAAACCCAGGTTATGTGTAGACGGGTGATGATTCATGCCACCCAATTTCACACATTGAAAAGGTTCCCTTGTCCTTGTATGATGGCCAGACAAAGAGTCTGGTAGATGTATTATATGTGCCATCAATTACAAAGAATCTAGTGTATGTTGGCCAAATGATAGAGCAGGGGTTGCAAGTCCGATTCAATGAAAAAGTTTGTTTTGTAGAAGACTTTAATGATAAGTGCAGGTTGGTTGCAAAAGGAAGTAGAGTTGGCCGGATGTTCACTTCAAATGCTGGAATTCGTGCAATGGATGTTGCTATGTATGCTAAAGGAAAAGGAGTAGTTGCAAATATTAAAATATGGCATAAATGTATTGGACATGCAAATGTGCAAAGGTTGAAATTAATGCAGTCCAGAGGATTGGTTACAGGGTTGCCTTCTTTTAGAGTTATAGAATTTCATAAAGTCTATGAAGCATGCTAGTTTGGTAAGCAAGTGAGAAAACCCTTCTCACATGATAGAGAAGTGAGCAGAAATATACTATATGTAGTACATACAGATGTTTGGGGGCCTACAAAGAATGTATCTCTTGGTGGCAGCAAATACTTTGTCACATTTATTGATGACTGTTCAAGGAAGCTATGGATATACTTCATGAAGGAAAAGAGTGATGTGTTTGAGCACTTCAAATCTTTTAAGGCAGCTGTTGAAATAGCAACTAGCTTAAAAGTGAAGTGCTTGAGATCAGATGGAGGGGGATAGTACCTCTCTAATGAGTTCAATGGCTTCTTGAGGACTCATGGGATAAAGAGGCAATTTGTTTGCAAGTATACCCCACAGAAAAATGGTGTTGCAGAAAGAAAAAACATGCATATTGCAGGAGTTGCATGGGCATTAATGGCTGACAAGAATATGCCCAAACATTTTTGGTCTGAGGCTGTCCATACTACTATCTACATTATGAACAAAACTCCCACAGCTGCAGTTCATGGGATGACTCCTGAAGAATGCTTTGCTGGCAAGAAGCCTAATGTATCACACTTGAAGGTATTTGGTTGTGTTGCATACGCTCATGTGCCAGATGAGCTAAGGAAGAAGCTTAATCCAAAGGTTGAAAAATGTGTTTTTATTGGATACTCTTTAGAGCAGAAAGGGTATCGTTGTTATAACCCTGTCATCACAGGTGAGTTCAGAGTGAGCAGGGATGTTATCTTTGATGAGATGGGAAGTTGATATACACCAATTGGTGATGTTTTGGATAATGATCATGATCAGGACAGTTATGTGTAGAAAGATAAACAAGAATCACGGAGTCTTAGTGGACCAGAAACATCATCTGGTACTACACCTATAGTGAGTCCTTGGTATGGGAGACTAAGGAGTAGCCCCACATCTTCAGGTGGATCTATAAGTGTTGCAGGGAAGGATAAAGGAAAGAAGAAAGTGTTGGATGGTAATGATGCATCCACTAGTCATTTGGGATTTGATGGAGATTCTAGTAGTTCGAAGAATTTGGATGATGAGCTTGGCATTCCTTCAATCAGGACACCAGGTGTACAAAGAGCTCATAGTAATGTAAAGGCTCCATTGAGTGATCCGGTGGTACACACATCTAGTAGGGTCAGATACCCTATTAAAAGATTTGGTTTTGAAGGTTATGTAGCTCACCATTATGCTTATATGGTGAAACTAGTTGAGGATGTTGAGCCCACTTGTTTTGAGGATGCTATTGGTCATGCTCATTGGGATGGAGCAACAATGGATGAGGAGATGGCTACATTAGAAGCCAATAAGACTTGGGATTTGGTACGCTTACGTAAGGGTAAGAAAGCTATTGGCTATAATTGGGTTTATAAAGTCAAGAATAATGTAGACGATTCAATTAGCAGGTATAAGGCTAGACTGGTTTTGCAAAAGGCTATGCTCAAACATATGGCATAGATTATGAAGAGACATTCAGTCCAGTTACTAGGATGGCAAGTGTTAGGTGTGTGATTGCCAGCCAAAGGTTGGATTTTTTAGCAAATGGATGTTAAGAATGCCTTCTTGCATGGTGAATTGCAAGAGAAACCAATAGGTTATGAGGATTAAGAGCATCCCACATATGTGTGCAAGTTAAAGAAGGTGCTCTATGGGTTGAAGCAACCACCTAGAGCATGGTCTGACAAGATTAGAGAGTATCTTGTCAATATTGGATTTTTTATTTCTGATTCTGATCACTCACTTTATGTGAGAACGGGAGATGCAGGTTTGGTCATCATAGTCATCTATGTGGATGACTTGATTATTAGAGGTGATAGTGACAATGGGATTGCTGAAGTTAAGGACTTCTTGAAGAAGTTTGAGATGAAAGATTTAGGTGAGCTAAGATACTTTCTTGGTATTGAGGTGATCAAATGTGATGATGGTAAATGGCTATCCCAAAGCCAGTATGGCTTGGATATGTTATCCAAGTATGGTATGACAGCAAGTAAGCCTCTTTCAGTACCATTGGAGCAAAATGTGAAGTTGAGTGCTGACGTTGGGGATGAGATAGAAGACCTTACTATGTTCAGGAGAATAGTAGGGAGTTTGATTTATATGACTATCACAAGGGGAGACTTGAGCTATGTTGTTGGCCTTGTTAGTCAGTTTATGCAGATGCCTAGAAAGCCTCATTTGAATGCAGTTAGACGTATATTGAGGTATGTGAAGTCCACTTTACATTATGGACTTTTTTATGATGCAGGTGTAAGGACGTACATGTCTTTGGATACAAAGATGTAGATTGGGTTGGTAGCATGTCAGACAGAAGATCTACAAGTGGATTCAAGTGGATTCATGTTTTCCCTTGGAACAACAAAAAGTAATCTACAGTTGCTTTATCGAGTATAGAGGCTGAGTATAGAGGTGCTACTATGGCAGCATGTGAGGTGGTATGGTTGCAAAAGTTATTAGGTGATTTGGACGTGCAGGGAGATGGTCAAATTGTTATTCATTGTGACAACATGAGTAGCATACAGTTAGCTAGGACTCCAGTGTTCTATGCTAGGACAAAACACATTGAGGTGCACTACCACTTTGTGAGAGAGAAGGTACTTGCAGGAGAGATGGACTTGGTATATGTCAGCACACAGGATTAGATAGCTGACATTTTCACAAAGGCATTGGGTGCAGATAAGCTTCAAAAGTTTTGAGGCTTGGAGTTGCAGAGATAGAGTTGAGCTTGAGGGGGAGTGTTGAGATGGCAAGCTCAATACGTGCAAAAATTGATGATGGACCACCTAGCTAGATGAGTCCGCACGTCTACACTTAGCACGTTGGTGATCATTATGATACTCACATGGCCACTAACTCATTAGTTATTATATTTAGTTTGTTACACCTACCTATAGCTCGCAAAGATATAGTACCAGTCGATTAGTGTAGTCGGTTATGCACTGTTTGACTTAGAAGGCCACTTTCCTTTATGTTGTATCTTATATATACTTTGTGTACATTGTATAGCATGTGGAAGAAGAAGAAAAATTAGTAAGAAAACGTTTTGTCCTCCATCTCTCTTCTTGTGTTCTTGAGTAAGCTTCCTCTTGTGTGTACAGTGTATGTTTGGCACAACAGCTCAAGCAAAGTCCCCCACCATGCAATTCTTGACATAATTATCCTATCCCAAGGATACACGAGTTACTTGATTGATTGTAGGGAGCAAAAATCTTCTCCAAAATCGATTTGAGGTCAGGATACTACTAGATCCGCATCAAAGAAGAAGATATTCCTAAGACGGCATTCAATACAAGATATGGTCATTTTGAATTCACGGTAATGTCTTTCCGACTGACTAATGCCCCTGCCACCTTTAACAGGGTAATGCAGGACATTTTTAGACCATATCTTGATGATTTTATGCTTGTCTTCTTTGATGATACCTTGGTTTATTCCAAGAAAGAGGAGGACCACAAATCCCAAGTTCGCATCATCCTTGAGACCATGAGAACTCATAAGCTCTATGCTAAAAAGAAAAAGTGTGCCTTCCTTAAGAGGCAGATTGAATACCTTAGATTTATTGTGTCAAATGAGGGAATCTCTGTAGATCCTATAAAGGTCAAGGATGTCCAAGAGTGGCCTCCACCCGCTACTGTTAGAGAAGTGCGTAGCTTTCTTGGATTAACAGGTTGGTACAGGATCTTCATTAAGGACTATGCCCAAGTCATAGCGCCCCTCACAAATTTGTTGAAGAAGCAGGTTGCCATAGCATGGATGTCCACTGAACAATCAAGTTTTGACTAGCTCAAGCATAGCTTGGTGACAGCACTGATTCTAAAGCTCCTGGACTTGAGCAAGGAATTTGAAGTCGTCATGGATGCTAGTTCACTTGCACTAGGCTGTGTACTAATGCAAGGAGGTCATCCTATAGCATATTCTTTTAGGAAGCTAAAGACTCATGAAAGGAATTATGCTACCCATGACCTGGAGCTATTATCAATTATTCATGCTCTCAAGCTTCAGCCACACTATTTTCTTGGCAACAAGTTCTCTTTGGTCATAGACCATAAGAGCCTCAAATGGATATTCACCCAGACTGACCTCAATATGAGGCAATAACATTGGATTGAAATTCTGCTGGAATATGATTTTGAGATCAGATATCGATCTAGCAAGGAGAATGTAGTTGCTAATGCCTTAAGTCACAAATCATTCTTCAACTCTCTTATTATGGAGGAACCCTCGATTGAAAAATCATTGGCAAGTATGGTATCAATGCCCAGCAACCCAATCCTTGAATTAGCAAAGGGGGAAGCTAGCCATGACCCAGATTATCTGAAGATGATGAGAGAGATTTTGGGAAAAGACCAAAACCCCAAACTTAAGATCAAATAACAAGAATTTTATGTCAATGAGGGACTTGTCTACTTTAGGACTAGATTATGCATACCCTCAAGCAGGAAGCTCAAACAGAGAATACTTTGGGAAGCACATGATTCCCCCTTTTCAGGTCATCTCGGATATGTCAAGTCCCTCAACACGGTCAGGAAAAGCTACCATTGGGAAAGGCTTAAGGGAGATGTGCTCAAATATTTCACAAAATGTTTGGCTTGCCAACGCATTAAAGCAGAACATGTCAAGATGCCTAAAAAGCTGCAACCTCTTGAAATTCCCTAGATGATGTGGGAATTTATTAGCATGGACTTTGTTGTTGAATTACCTTCAATCCAAGGAGAATACAACTCAATTATGATTATAATAGACATTCTCACTAAGGTTGCACACCTCATTCAAGTTTAAGACAAACTATAAAGCTTCAGACATTTCTAGGTTGTCCATCAAGGAGATATTCAAACTCCATGGGTTACCTAGAAGGATCGTTAGTGACTGTGATTCCCTCTTCACATCTGTTGACCCCAAGTCAAGATGGTGGAAGATGGAGAAAAAGCAAAGGAAGATGAAGAAAGAGCAAAGACACGCAAGTGGCCTCTAAAGATGAACCGGGGCAAAAAGCCCAATCTTAAAAGAAAAGGCGCCTCAAAAAAACTCAAAAAAACCTTGTAAAAGAGCGCTAGGCTCCCTCCTGTGCCCATTGTAAAATATTAGACGGGTGTAGGCTAGAGGCATGAGTCTAAAAGAGGAAAAATGAAAAAAAGACCTTGCCACAATGGCCGGCAATGTAAAAAAGGGATGGGTGCCCATGGGATTTTAGGGTTTGTATATATAAAGTTCAAAAAGTGAATAAGAGATCATTCTTTGGTGTGTGGCAAAAGGAGACTTATTCTTCTTCTTCTTCTCTCCTTCTCACCTTCTTACTTGTGTGTGCACTTGAGAGAGGGAGTGTGACAGTGTGAGGGAGTGAGTGCGTGTGAGAGTGAGGGATCAAGAGGGTGAAGCTCTTCACCATATCCTCTTCTTCTCCTTCTCTTCCCTTCTCTCTTCTTGCATGCGTGGCTATGAAGGATGGAGCTTGGAGGTGGAGGAGCTTGAGGATGCTTGAGCTAGCATCTAGGATCGTGGAACTACCGATGTGTGGAAGAGAGGAGGCAACTCATATCGGCACTAAGGTAAGCTCACTACACTCGTAGGATCGACGGCACTTCGGCTAGGTGAGAGATAGCCATTAGAGCTCGTTTGGAACGCTTGAAACAATAAGTGGTCCGTGGGCCTTGGCGGTTGAGCGAAAGCTCCCACATTTTGGTTCTGTTTCTGGGACCACTGATTCAAGCTTGAGCACTAGCACGCCTCATATCGAGCATCGAAGTAAGGGATTCATCCCTGAAACGGAGCTTGAGATAGGTAGGAAGTTGGGTGTTTTCTATCTTCAAAACAAGTAAGTATTTTGGGTTATTTTGTTTGTTTGATGATTAGGAAACATGGAGAAATCATTTCAGTATTTTGCTTTTGATTCGTGTTGCATTTAGAGTAGGATAGGATTAGGAAATCACACCGGAGAAGAGTAGGGATTACTGTTGCAAAACAGGGCAAATAGGGCAAACAGGGCAAAAAATCGTGCAAAAATGGCAAAAAGCTCACTTGTGATGCTTAAGATTGGTAAGTGAGTGATTGAGGGCGTCAACACCATACCCGAGAAGGGTTATGAGAGCCAAAAGGCCAAGGAAACACTCATTTGTAATAGTTCAGTGTGAAAGAGAGAGAGAGAGAGAGAGAGAGAGAGAGAGAGAGAGCTATTGGCCGATTCGATTCAATCGCACCAACGACGAGCTCGTGACTCCATCCAGGTATATGAATCCCTTCTCTTACTCCCTTAGGTAGGATCTGGAAGGTTGTACCTGGTATGATTGAGTGAAGCATGAGAAATGATCAAAATCGAGTTTGCGCTATTTACACGTGCCGCGCTTAGCCCATCCAAGTCAGCACTCATGAGCCGAGTCCCAGAATTGGCCCTCGGCCCCTCGCCATTTGGCCCATCTGACCAAAACCCTAATCGGCCCGTCCGAGTCTAATTTGGACTCTGGACAAACTTGGCCCTCGGCCACGTGTCAAATTTGACCCTCATCCCACTTGCCTCGGCCCGTCCGAACAACCTTGTCCGAGTCAACCACTCGGCCCGTCCGAGTGACCCCATCCGAGTCCACCCTGCCATGTCTCGGATTCGGCCCTTGACCCCTGCGCCTCAGCCCGGTCCGAGTAACCCACTCGGACCCTGCAATTCAAACCACTTGGACCGAGTGTAGATTTTTACCAGATCTTCAAAAATTTGACCTGACCCGGCTAGGACTCAACAGCTCGAACTGCCGGAAGCCCATAGGGCGTCAGAACTTGATTTTGGCACACGGAATAGGCAAAATCATAGGGCACCACTGCTTAGCAGCCAGAAGTGGGCAGTTGCGAGACCTAGAGGCTTAGACGCGACCTGCTGAGCTGTAAGGCTTGATCGGACAAAAAACAAACGAGGCAACAACTTAGGGAAACCCTAAACCCTGATAAGACGGCCAAGAAGTTGACCAACAAGCCTATTCCGCCCAAAACAACACGAGAGTGTGTAAGACGACTAGGAAGTGGTTGTTGCACTCACCCTTAATTCTTGCACTTGAAGTATACTTAAGGAAACTGAAAGCCTAATTGAGCACAAGTGCACGAGGAAAGACACATTGAGTGGCCATAAATTGAGGATTGTATTAAATAACTGAAGGAACTCACCCAGATAAACCACTCAAGGAACCCATCACTAGGAGAGAACCCAATACAGAGACAAAGCATCAATGCTTAGAGGTAGGACCAAGCAAGGGACGCCAACGAAGTGGATCTGACGAGCCTACTAAACCTAATCAATAGCTTGGTGGAGCACGACAACTCCACAATGGCATAAGAAAGCCTAGACCGCAACTACAATGAGGAATTGCACTTAGGAGCCTTTCCAAATTCAGTTCAGCATAGCTGGTCAGTAGTTATGATGCTCATACTCGATATGAGCACTGCGGTAGGACGGTGGATGCTATCATTGCAGATCTAGAAGAGGAGAGAAAGCTGGCCCGCAAGGCATTGCAAAGCATGGCTGAGTACAATAGGGATTAGTAGGCTAGGAACCAAAGGCAAGGCATGGAGTTGCAAGAGGTGCAGGGGTACTGAACTTGGCTAGTAGGAATCGAACGGACCATGAGAGGGCACTAGAAGGAGACTTAACACTGAGTGAGCTTCTTATGAAGCAACTGCTTGATAACACGACAACAGAACAAAGTGCCACGGCTCTAGCGATGTCGTTGCTTGCAGGATTAGGAGCAAACCAAGGCTCAAAGAGCCAAGCTAAAATCCCTATTGTTACAAAGTAACTCAATAAGTACCAGCTCCATGACAATCCCTACAGCTTTGTCGAGCAGTTCAAGCAAGTCTGCGAAGCCAACGGCCTCAATGACCTGACTCAACGCTCACAAGCATTTGGGCTTTGCTTGGGCGACAAAGGTAGGATGTGGTATACGAGCTTAGATAACGTGGAGCGATCCTACTTTGATGGCCTCAAGGATCTCTTCATTAAGAGATTTGCCAAGCCCGGATACTCCGATAATCTACTAGTATGCTTGATGAACGTCAAGCAGAAAGAGAAGGAGGACATTTGCGATTATGTGACCCATGTACGGAGTCTCTTCAAGAGAATCCCTACTGGAGAGCGACCAACTAAAAGAGCAGTGTCAACTGTATTCATCAGTGGGATTCAGAACGAGGACCTATACAAGGCTTTGGCAGGCAACTCGAGCTTGCAGCGGGATGCGCTAGCCAGGGTCTTTGAGGAGGTCATCCGAGTTGATGATCAGCTGAAGGAGCAGAGCTCTAGAAGCACAAACCTAGATGAGACGAATTCGCGAAGCTCAAAGAGAACGTCAGCCTTGAGTGAGCGATCAACACCATCATCCCAGGATAAGGGGAAAACCATCGAAACGAATCAAGACTTGGCTGACATTAGAATGGAACTAGCCAAGTTGCAAGATATGTTGAGATGACCAACGTGCCCACACATCCAATGCATGTACTGTGGTGAAAACCATTTGCCAGCCGAGTGTCAAGACCCTAGGTCACGGCCTTGCGCTAACTGCAGTAGGTTTGGTCATGATGTCATGCATTGTAGACTGCCAAGGAGACTTCCATGCTCAAACCATATGGCCAGCCTTACCTAGTGAACAGGCCACAGCCATTTTTTGGAAGGGGAACCCCATTGGCCCTCCCTGCACCTAATAACATAAAGCCAGCCATTCCTAAGATGGAAATAAATCCTACATGCATTCCTAGGCTGCATGGTCCTTACGTAACCCACCCACCAAGTGAGGCTCCTGTCCACTATATGGAAGAACCAAATAATGAGGAGGCTTACATATACCCTTACGTTTCACATGATGACAAGGGCAATGCTATCCTCATGGACTATCGCCCAGTCCCGATGATGGCATTAGGAAGAGGACAAGGTAAGGGCCTAGGAGGGCAGGCACAAGACCCAATCACCTATTGGGGACCTAAGGCCACCCAAGTCATCTCTCATCGTGCTACCGTGAGAGGGAGCAGAAAAACAAAGATAAGGTTGACCAAAGGTGTGCCGAATGTGGAATCACCCATCTTTTCATTGACTTCCCAAGGCAAAATCCGTCATCTAGCTCAGCCAACAAACCATCGGTCCCATTGGGGCTGTTCAGTGTCGAGAACCACGACGAGGAGGCCACACCTATCTCCTTGCGGGTTGACCCGTGCCCAAACGAAGCAGGCTAGTATCTCTCTGCCAGGACCTAGCAATCTTGATGCAGCTTCAATAGGGAAGAAGAGCCGTAGACGGCGGAAGAGGAAGTCAGAAGCTAAAATCTCACTAAAGACAGAGAGTGCTACAAATCTACCTCCTGGAAAGAAGGTCTCCGACGCAGAAGCAAAGACATTAACCCCTGAGACGGCCAAAAAGGGAAGTACTAAGGAAGGGCAATACCCGCAATCGAAGCAACAATTAGAGGCCATAGAGAAAGTGAGAGAATGGGTGAAGGAAGCCCAAGAACACCAAAAGGACGCTGAGCCCATCATAGAGGATGGGATCGATGACCTCTCCAACATAAGTACGCCAACCTCACTCCCACAACCAAAGTCAAGAGAAGCAATTGCACCACGAGCAGTACCACTAAGGCCAAGCCTTGGTGCTGCTACAGGGCCAAGGTTCAGTCACGGCCACTGGCCAGGACAATCCAAGTTAGGAGAGAGAGGAGCACCCAATGATCTCCTAACCACACTAGTGACTACACCTGTAACACTCAGTCTGGGAGATCTGCTTAGGCAGCACCCCACCCTGTGGTAGGATCTTAAGCAGTGGGTTGAAGGGTCACAAGAACAGGTCACGATAGACCCTCATGACCATGAGGCAGAAACACAAATACCGAGTTTGACGCTGCACTCTATGTCTAAGTCCTTGCACGTCAATGCCTTTTAGGAAGGCTCCAAGATGCATGTAGTCTTACCAGTCTTAGCCCTAGGCAATACAACGAGGAAGGGAATCGTAGACACGGGGGCCAAGATTAGTGTGCTTAGCCACACAGTGCTTCAGACTTGGGGAAACCCACTTGTTGAGACTGCTAGGTTTAATGTCACACTAGCGAACGGTATGAGAGTTAAGCCATTCGGGGTGCTTAAGAATTCGCCAGTAAAGATCGCAGGTGTCCAATTCTCCATTGACTTTATAGTCATGAAGGGAGTGGACTACGACATCCTATTAGGCCACCCCTGGATGCACAATACTAAGGTCATCGAATATTGGGGTAACGGCTTAATCTTTCTTAGCAATAGGACGGATGCTGTGATAGTAGAGATGGACACCTGGAAGACCTCATCCGTCAACTTAGATGCCATCTCTGCTATGCTTAAAGGTAGTGCTCAGGCCAAGAGGTCCTATGGACCCTTGACCAGGTATATCCCATGCCCAAAGGACGAGCGGGATTGGATGCATGTCCTTGCTACAATTGACCTGCCGTTCTCTGATCATGAAGCATATGAGCAAGCCATCAAAAAAATTGGCAAGGCTGACGACACACCCTCCATGCCAATCTGCATGATGGCAGGAAGCCTCCAAGGGAATTCAAAGCCCGTCAACTCCCATGTCCCAACCAACAAAAGGGAACTCCAGGAGATACTGGAATATCGATCGGACAAGCTAGTTGGCAATCTAGCTTCAAATCTCAAACCACTCCAAGAGCTCTTAGATGAATCCAAGTGGCAACAGACTAGAGTGCATGACTTAAATCTCATGTATAACTGGGCCCTGGTGCTTGACCAACAACCAGGGATAGACCAAGTCCTAGGAGATGACGAGCAGTCTGATGAAGAAAATTCGAACAACGAATACGAAGACTGCCAGTCCTTCAGTGATGAAAGTGAGGGTGAGGTAGATACCGTGGAATACGACACTGAAGGACAAGAAATAGAGCAAATACGAGCAGACTCCAAGCCGCCGAGAAAGAGTATTTTCTAGAGGAAATGAGGAATCATGAGCATGGAATGTGACCGTGCCTGGTTGGAACACGTAGGAGCCATAGATCTCGAGCAAGTGGGACTAGCCCAGCCAGGAATGACATTGGTGCTTAGAACTAAATCGCCATCTGAACTGCGCCCACCAGGAGAGACCACCTCTTCTAGCGAAGGAGGGGGATTCGACTATGAATCAGAGGTTAGCTCAGATAGTGATCCAGAGATCCCTAGGCCACCCACAACCAAACACACCAAGGGGGACCTACCGGTCCACCTGAGGTGCAGACGATTGAGACAGGAAAAGGCAAAACAACCCAGGGATACTGGAACGGAAGAACAGCGAAAACCGTAGGACCTCCCTAAACAATTCACGAAATTCAAAAAGGGGGATAGGGTGGTAGTGCTGTTAGGTGCCAAACGTCAAGCATAGACAAGCGAACCAATCGAGGGACCAGCCAAGGTCAAGGAGGTGGACCTAGCCCAAGTAGGGGAACCACCCCGACTATTCTTCATCGCTGACGACTTGACTAACGTAGAAGAAACAAGTCTTGTCGCTCTCTTGCGAGAGTACATAGACATGTTCGCCTGGTCCTTAGGAGAGCTTAAGGGGGGTAGACCCTAGTGTCGTGGCCCACAACATACCCATGACGTCGGACGCAATACCGGTCAAGCAGCGACCGTACCCTATGAATCCAAAACATACTCATGTTGTCAAGGAGGAGATTGATAAGATAATGAGAGTAGGATTCATTTATGAAATTGAGCACACAAACTGGGTATCGCCCATAGTCATCGTGATGAAAAAGAATGAAAAAATCCAAGTGTGCATCAATTACAAGAAGGTAAATGTTGCCACCAAGAGGGACAACTATCTGTTGCCGTACACGGAGCACATGCTTGAGAGAGTGGCAGGCAAGGAAGCCTACAGTTTCCTGGATGGCTTCTCAGGGTATAACTAGGTGCAAGTGCATCCCGCGGACAGGCATAAGACTACCTTTGCCACTGAGTGGGGTGTCTTTGCTTACATAGTCATGCCCTTCGAGTTGACTAATGCCCCTACCACTTTCCAATGCCTCATGTGCACCATCTTTAAGGACATGCTTCGCAAGGAGTTATAAGTCTTTGTCGACGACCTCTGTGTCCACTCAACATGAGTCGAACACTTAGACAGACTCGAGCAGTCTTTAAGCGGTGTCGGTTATACTGCCTCTCCTTGAACCCCTTAAAGTGCCAGTTTTGGGTGAAGCATGGATGCATTCTAGGGCACGTGGTGTCAAAGAACGGCATTGCCACTGACTTCTGGAAGGTCAGGGTCATTGTTGACCTTCCACCCCCAAGCAACTACAAAGGAGTTCAATGCTTCCTAGGCCATACCAGGTACTATCAGTGGTTTGTACTCAATTATGCGTTGATCGTCAGACCATTGTACAAGCTGCTTATAGTCTTCGAATGGACTGAAGCATGCCAAAGGGCATACGAAGAGTTGAAGAAGGCTCTAACCACAGCACCAATCCTACGAGCCCCAGATTGGACCATCACCTTCCACGTGCATATCGACGCTTCTAAGTTTGCCGTGGGGGCAGTGTTATGCCAGCCTGGCGAACACAATTTAGACTATCCAGTGAGCTTTGCTAGCAGAAAACTCACTGAGATGGAAATGAATTACTCAATGATGGAAAGAGAAGGACTAGCCATGGTATTCATAGTAAAGAAATTCTGGCATTACCTTTTGGCCATGCCCTTCACCTTCTTTATGGACTATCAAGCCTTGCTATATCTAGTAAACAAACCTTGTGCTATAGGACGCATAGCTCGATGGCTCCTTCTGCTTTTAGAGTTTGACTTCTCCATAGTGGTACGGAAGGGAAAACAACATTACATGGCTGATTACATGTCACGCATTCCCACCGGAGAAGCCGCTAGACAAGGTGTTATTGATGAACTGCCCGACACCCATTTGTTTAACCTCTCCAGCGAGAGGGACCTATTTAAGGCTGATCTAACACCGTACTGGGCAGATGACATGAGTGACCAATCGAAAAATCCTGGCTTAGGTGATTAATCCTTAAGATCCAACCCTATCAACTGATTGCAGGCCAACTCTATAGGCTGGGGCAAGACGGATTGTTGCGCAGATGCGTGTGCGAATATGAGGTGCACGATGTGCTCTCAGAAGTGCACGACGGCATTGCCGGAGGGCACTTTAACGGAGACACGACAGCACAAAAAGTGTTGCAGTCCCAATTGTGGTGGCCCATGCTTTTCCGCGACACAGCACGATTCGTCAAGCACTATGATGAGTGCAGCAGACGAAGGTCCCAATTTGCAAAGATCAAATGGAATTAACCCCGGTTATTGCTCGACAACCCTTTGAAAAATAGGGAATTGATTTCATTGGGGCCATCAGTCCTGCGGCACAGTATTCGCAGGCTAAGTACATCATTGTGGCCACGGATTACCTCACTAAGTGGGCAGAAGCGCGAGCCACACGAAAAAACGATGCTAGAATGACAGCTAAGTTCTTATGGGAGCAAGTAATCTCATGATTTGGTTGCCCCATCAAACTAGTCAGTGACCAAGGCACGCACTTCATCAATGAAGTGATCGTGCATCTCCTATCCACCTTCCTCATCATCCATCGCAAATCCTCGCCATACTACCCTCAGGTAAATGGCCAGGCTGAATCAACCAATAAGATTCTTGTCAATGTCCTAACCAAGGTCGTCTCTGCTTCACACAGCGACTGGGACAACAAGTTTATGGCAGCTCTCTGGGCTTGCTGAACCGCTTATAAAACGGCTGTCGGTCAAACCCCCTTTAGACTGACGTATGGAACAAAAGTGATTCTATCGTTAGAGTTCTTCATTCCTAGCCTGAGAATTGCGCTTCAAGAGCGATAGGAAGGGAAGGAGGCATGGACGCAATGACTAGTTGCGCTCGAACGTCTCTCGGAGACTCGTCTTCTTGCCACCCATGCACTAATCTGTGAGAAAGCCCAACGCAAGAGCTAGTTTGACAAGCACGTCAAGCAACGCGAGTTCGAATAGGTTGACTTAGTGCTCCTCTACTCAGTTAAAGGGCATAAGCAAAAGATGAAATTTAGAGGTCCGGGACCATTCAAGGTTCATGCAATCAGCCAAACGGGCAATGTCGAACTCAAAACCCTAAACGGTGAAGGAATAGGCTTCTTCAATGGCAGTCGTGTCAAGAAGTACTACCCTCCTACGTATTCTTTGCACGAACCACCAATGTTAGAACCGTCTGTCAAGGTCCAAGTAGCCACAATCACTGAAATCGATGACGAGGATAAGGAAGCCATGGAGCCCGCATACCTTCGTATCACAATCACGACCAAACAAACATGTGCTTTCACCACCTTGATCGACAAGGGAGCAGACTTCAACGTCCTAACCTATGATCATTGGACTCAACTTGGTTAGCCGCAACTTCAACCCACCATTGCAAAATTAAGCCCATATGGGGCTCATTCCTATGCACTACTCGGCAAGTGCAAGGAAGTCGTTTCTATCGAGTCTAAGGCTATCCAATATTTTTCTGCATGCTGCCAAATTCTAAAAACGCAGGCACAGAATCACTGCTTGGGCGCACCTTCAAAAAGCAGACCCACTACAATGTCGACTACACATTGCAGCACATCCACCTAGCAATAGGCAACGTTCGCATTGTTACAGCTTTCAGCAAGGGCTGTGCAACCTCATCCCAGCCACCGATAGAAACACCTGTAGGCAATTCTAAGGAGGGGGGTAGTGTGCGGCTGCCACTCCCCGAGTCTCATCACCCACAACCCATACCAGCCAAAGCTAAGGCCCCACAACCTTGCCTCCAATGGGTGCCTAAACAACCGCAACAGCCACCTAGGAGTCGATGCTCCTACCCTCATAAGGCCAGAAACTCTAAACCTAGGAGGCCCAAACACAGTTACAATAATAGACCTGTACTCAGTCAAAGATGGGTCTCCAAGGCTCTCTTGCGCGCACAAGGCTACTATGAGGGCAATGCTTGGCTATGAATACCTAAGGCCCACACGGCCAGAGGTACCACTCGTACGCCAACCTCAAGCTCAATCATCCCAAAAACCATAGGACCTCAAAGCCACAAGCCACAAAGCTTCCCCGACCCGCAACCATCGAGTCCATCCATGCGTGAACCATCCACATCGCCCAAGCCTGTCGGACCAATCAACAACCACTAGCTCGAGCATCATCACAAGCAGGAAATGATCCGACTTCACAAATCCATCCTAAAAGCAATAGGCCATCACTCGAGGCCGCTGCTAACCTAGCCCCTGTCCCAACGACCCAATCGCAAGCTCCTAAAGTCCTACCATAGCAACTCTCCGTCGTCAAAGGCTCAAGTCCTACCAAACCCCAACCACCCGCAAGCCTTAGGCCCTCTTATAAGAGGAAATCCTTTCTCTCACTAGTAGCTGATTTAGCGGAGGAAACAAGGGATGATGTGGTGGATTGCATTAAGCGATGGATGCTCCTTTTGTGTCACTAACTCTGAGCTACGATCGCCTCGACTTAGGCCTATTGGATGAATCCTTCGCAGCTAAAGTTCAAACGATGCCTTGTTCTTGGGAAACATTTGAATTTGCATTTGCAAAAGCCCCTACCTCCGCTCCTAAGTTGCTCAGCGACGGTGAGATCTCAAAAGAGCAAGAAATCAAACAATGCCTCATCACATCGTATGATCAACGAACCACCTCTGCTATCAATGACCAAGAAGTGGCGGAGTTGTCAAAACTTGCTGAGACAAACTCCCAGTTCTTAAGGCATTGGTACGATCTTAGACTACAATGGGAAGTTGAAGGATGCCGAGTAATGACCAACGTCGAGCAGCGATGTGCTATCAAAATGGCAGAGTACGACCCCACATATGTCAGGTCGACATCATATTGAGTGTTAACCATGCTGCGAGGCCGTCCTATAGAAGACCACATCAAGGGACACCCCTACCTCGACCGCTTGTTGATCGAAGAAGAGTTTCACATTGCTAGCTGAGCCAACTCGGGCGACTTCCTGACTCGCATTCTCACATAAATCACCCAAGTGGGGATTAAACCCTCCGACTTGGACCGCGAAGCCCATTTGGAGTATAACCCCAATTTCTATACTTGGCTCCTTCACAAGTAACCCCTACACCTCCATGCCAATAGCCCTACACGTTCTGACCCTCATCCTAGGAAGGATCCTTCTCAAACTGAAAGGGGAGGGGGTAAAGTGAATCAAATCAAAAGCAATAAAGCAAATCACAATTAGTAAAGTATGTAGACATACATTGTGAAAAACGGATGGGGTAGAAAAAAGGGCACAAAAACTCTGAATTAAAAGGCAAAAAGTCAAAGTCTGAAAAGGGAATCTGCACTAGACTTTAATGAATTCATTCAAAAGCATAGAGTTTTTTCTATTTCAACAATTACTATGTCATAAGCACTAACAAAAATTACGGTTATGATAGGAACAAAAAATGTCGCAGTAGGACCGAGCCCACCGACATCCACAATTTGGAAGAATTAGTGGCCAAAGAAGAGGTGGCCAGGAGCATCGTGGAAAGCTGCAACCTCAAAAAGTACCTGGAAAGTTTTGCACGAGAACCTGAGCACACAAGCTGTGTGGAATTTCTCAGGTCCTACAATCCCAACAAAGAGTGCAGCACTGTCACAGTGGTGGGGAGAGGACAAAATACTAAGTAGGTACTAGTGCGTCTAACCCCGACCTTGGTGGAGAAGGTATTGGGGCTGAAACTGAAGGAGGAAAAGAAGCAAAAGAGGGATGTGTATGCCATGCTGGGGATGAGAAAGAAGGATGTGCTAACGAACGATGGCATCAATATCTAGGACATCCCCAATGCAGAGGCCAGGCTATAAGCGAAGCTCATACATGCGCTCCTTTCCAACCAATGCTATAACGCATTGATGCATCGGATCAGCATACCAATACTGGAAAATGTAGCGGCCTAGATCTTGCACGAAGTCGACTGGAACGGCTATGTGCGCAAGACTATCGACCAGGCAGCCTGAGCGCTAGCCTTAGGAAGCCTACCAACAAGAGGAGAATCGCTGATGTTAAAGGCCGCAAAAAGAAAAAGGGCTTCCTCCAAAGCCTCGTTCATCGCATATGGGGGCATTTTAACGGCTCTTATCTAGGAGGTCGTAAAGGAAGTAGAAGAGGTGGAGGGAGAAACACCCGACCGATCACCTCCCCATCAACACCAGGACAGGTCTAGCGATAGGATGGAGATAGAGGAAGAAAGGGAAGAGCAGAAGAGCAAAAAGCAGGTTAAGGAGACTAAGGAAAAAGCAGCGCAGAAGAAGAAGAAACAGGATGAAGGCCGTAGAAAGGAGAGGGAGGACTTGGAGAAAGCGAAATGACAATCCCTCAGGGAGGCAAAGGAGAGAGAAAGAAAGAGGAAGCAGGAAGAAGAAGAGACAACTAAACAAGTCAGGCAGGCTAAAAAGGAGTCCAAGCGAGAGACTGAAAGGAGAAGAAAAGAATAGCAGGAGGAAAAAGAAAAACTAGAGGAAGAATGCAAAAAGGCCGAGGAGGAAAGGAAAAGTAGAGTCGCGGAGAAGGAAGAGGAGTTAAGAAGAAAAGAGGAGGAGGACGTGGCCAAAGCTAGATGCCAGTCCATCGAGCAGCAGTGCAGGGCAGATAACCCTGAAGCTTGGAATCAGCCCAGGGAAGAGAGGCCTAGCTCCAGCATATAGGCCCCAGAACCCGCGCCCCTTGCAGTTCCAGAAGGAAAAGGCAAAGCACCCCTGCATCCCATCCCCACCCTCATGGTACCCCCCGCTGAACCCACTATGCCCACCCCTAGCATCCCCACGAGCTTGGAAGTGTCCAACCTAGTGGCCTGGATGCAATACTTCATCAGCAAGGAAATGGCCCAAGGGAAAAGCACGAGAACTATGACCATGAGACCAAAAAGGCCAGCTACAGATGCTAAATCAAGGCAGGATCAAAAGCGCTCGTGCATGGAGGCCTCAACCACCCCCACCCACACAACAATGATGCCACTAGCCAGTTACGACGAATACGTCGCTGAGCTACTCTCCCAAACTAGAGAAAGAAAAGGAGGAGAAAAGGTTGGCTGTGGGGCTGAGTTGATGACAGAAAAAGAGTCAGTGGTAGCTTTCCAATTGGAAAAAACCCGCATCATCACCATGCAGCAACGCCAAATATTGGAACTCAAGCAAGAGCTGAAAGCCAAAGAGGATAAGGAAGAAAGTTACAAGCAATGGCTGGAGGACAAGAATCAGGAACTCATGCAGATGCAGAGGGACTACAAGCTCCTCCTGATGCAATATAAGGAATTGGAGTCAAAGTATAAGGAACTAGAGTCAAAGACCGCCACCATTGGGCAGATGATGGAGGAGCTGAACGCCAAGGAAGAGGAGAGGAGCCAAGAGAGGGAGCAACAACGAAAGAAGATCAAGTCTATGACCGATCAGCTACTACGGCTCGGGAAGAAAGAATAAGATAACATGATCAAAGAGCTCAGGGCCCAGGAGTAGAAGCTCGTAACCCTAGCTCAAAAGCAGGGGGAGAGCATGAAAGGAATGAGCAAAAGGGCCGAGGAATGGGCTACATAGAACGAGGCATGGCTGAAGGCTCTGGCGCGGCGCCTCACCTTGGTGGAGAAGGAAAAAATCTTGGCAAAAAGCAAAGCAGACACCATCCAAACAGCCTTCACTGGCCAACAACAAGCCTTCCTCAATACGCTGTTGGATACAACTCAACCAGAGGGAGTAGAGCCATTGGAGGTGGTAAAGAAGAAATTAAGCATCGCATGCAGAGCTCTGCATGCGGGGCTGTAGATCCCACCCCAACCTGCAGAGGTAAGGCTGGGCCTAGAAGAGCAGTGAAAGTATCTACTACTGGATGGCCTAACCCCATAGGAGGCAGATGCCCTTGGCTTTGAAGAAAGAGCACTACAAGAAAGCCGACAGGGGGAGGAAGTCGAATTCGAAATTGACATGAACAAATTCAAAGAAGATGTAATCCTGCAGCCCCCCTCGCCGCATGAACAAAATCACAACCCGACCCGCAGACATGCCATCCTTAAAGAGCAGCAGAAAAAGATGGTCAAAGAGGCCAGAAAATGACTGCATGCCAAGCCAGTCATGCAGCCCTCCACTCCCCTCCCACCATACCTCGAAGACCTACCATTGCAATTCCATGCAGAACTAGTGGTCTGGGAATGGCAAGAACTAGAAAATGACCCTTTCTCTTTCAGTTTCCTTATGCCTGATAGCCTGAGAAGGGTCCTACCGATTAAGGCAATGGAGGAGGTGATCACGGCTAGTAGCCGACTAGGCCAAAGATGGCTAGAGGATAGGGCCAAGACCCCCACCTTGTGGGGCACGGAAGAGGCCAAATTTTGGCAAGATAAAATACAGGAGGTGCCACACACGGTAAGGGGCTGTGATTGCCAACCCCTCTGGAGTGTTACAGTTACGGGATCTAGAGCATGGTAGTGAGTTATGGTGGATGGAAGAAGAAGTGTGGACTCATGATGGAGAAGACAAAGACACTGTTTGTTACACAAGTGAATTAGGTTCCAAGATTGAGACTTGGACTCATAAACACAATCTTGTGTATGTGGACAATGACACTGACACTTCACTGGAAAGAAAAGAGTACTATCATTGCATTAAGAAAAGGAAGCAAGTACGATGCTTTATAGGAAAGTAGGAAACTGCAGTATGCACCACTGTGCATATGGGATAGGTTAGCCTGCATGTCCTTGGCCTTGAAGCTCCATACAAAGAGGCTGTTTAGTGAGTGTGATTGCTGATTCTCAACATGGAGGAGGCGAATATGTAATAGCAACATGCTCTCCTGGATGGCTTTTTGCAACACCCTACCCTACGAGTGGAATGACCCCACGTTTATGGCGTATCCCTGTAGGGTAGGCGTGGATTTTGTCGCCACTCTCCATGGGAGGCAGGACTTCCCCGTCATCTACAATGCCAATGCCACTTCCTTTGAGAACGCTCTATTTTTTGATCTAGGAAGCTTGCCTGCCTCCATGACGCATTTCCTTGCTGAGTTCTCCTCTTGCCTAGATCCCGCATTCATAACCACCTGTAATTACCTTAGGCTTATTAAACTCCTACTTAAGCAAGATCCGGCACTACAAGAAAGTGGCTTGCCTCCCCTCTTTTTTGATCCTAATGCTATCGACAGTTGCACTATGACCTGCTTAATGATGAGGGCTAGCCTACTACCTTCATTTTGTCTAGCGCTCCTAGAGGATATGAGCGACAGCCAATTCACTAGGTGCAATCACCCCTTCCTATCCACCACCTCTCTCCATGTCCACATGAACCTGAAAGGGTACATGCAGAGCCATCAATTTTTACGCAAATCCATCCGCCCGCCCTCCCCCCCTCATTCCGACGACAAGAACTAGACTTGGCTATCCTGCTCCTCATGTAATATTATCCCGATATGTATCCAAAATAAAATAAAATTGCACGATCACTGCACCTAGGGGTCCTTAAGCTAGGCATGTCCAGTGACCTTGTTCAGCTGGCTCCACTCCTAACCCCTAGACCTTTTTTATCCCCCACATCACACTTAGGGCACATCAATAGCAGGACACACCTAGGGAGATAACACTCCTCTATGGTTCAACCTGTCACCCTAAGCCACTGGCACCACCCCTCCTTAACACAAATGGGATCCTCAAGTGTGGGAAATCACCGAGGTTTGCCTGTGGTTAAGACCCACTTCCCCATTTCACTAGCACGAGCACATTGCACCAACATGCTGTGGACCGCACCCCCCTAGGTAGAGCACTGCACCTTCTTCTTTAAGTACACCACAAACGCCCAATCACCAACATCAGAGGCCCTCATCCACCCATGCAATCCACTGAACTGCTTCGAAAAACCTCGTTCTTGAGCTTCCACAAACTTCTGAGTCTACATGTGGCCCTCACCCTTCCACCCACACCAAAAGTGCCATGGGACTGGCATCTGTCTAGGAGGGGGGTAATGTTGACCCCAAGTCAAGATGGCGAAGTTAAGATGGCAGAAGATGGAGAAAAAGCAAAGGAAGATGAAGAAAGAGCAAAGACACGCAAGCAGCCTCTAAAGATGAACCGGGGCAAAAAGCGCAATCTTAAAAGAAAAGGCGCCTCAAAAAAACTCGAAAAATCCTTGTAAAAGAGCACCAGGCTCCCTCCTATGCCCATTGTAAAATATTAGATGGGTGTAGCTAGAGGCATGGGGCTAAAAGAGAAAAAATGGAAAAAAGACCTTGCCACAATGGCCAGCCATGTAAAAAAGGGATGGGTGCCCATGGGATTTCAGGGTTTGTATATATAAAGTTCAAAAAGTGAATAAGAGATCATTCTTTGGTGTGTGGCAAAATGAGTCTTCTTCTTCTTCTTCTTCTTCTCTCCTTCTCACCTTCTTACTTGTGTGTGCTCTTGAGAGAGGGAGTGTGAGAGTGTGAGGGAGTGAGTGTGTGTGAGAGTGAGGGATCAAGAGGGTGAATATCTTCACCATCTCCTCTTCTTCTCCTTCTCTTCCCTTCTCTCTTCTTGCACGCATGGCTATGGAGGATGGAGCTTGGAGGTGGAGGAGGCTTGAGGATGCTTGAGCTAGCATCTAGGATCGTGGAGCTACCAGTGTGTGGAAGAGAGGAGGCAACTCATATCGGCACTAAGGTAAGTTCACTACACTCGTAGGATTGGCTAGGTGAGAGATAGCCATTAGAGCTCGCTTGGAACGCTTGAAACAATAAGCGGTCCGTGGGTCTTGGCGGTTGAACGAAAGCTCCCACAACATCTCACTTTTGGAGAGGGATATTATTCGAGGCCATTGGGACTCAACTTTGCTTCAATACAGCCTATCAACCTCAAACTGATGGCCAAACGGAGAGAGTCAACCAAGTCATTGAAGACATTCTTAGGGCATGTTGCTATCATGAACCCAAGAAATGGATCCAATATCTACCATTAGTAGACTTTGCCTATAATGATTCTTACCAACAAAGCATTCAAATGATGCCTTTTCAAGCATTGTGCGGGCATGATTATCGTACTCCATTGAATTTTTCAGATCCTAACTTGAGGGTAGAAGCTTCCAAAGAAATGCTTGAGGAGATGGATGAGTAGGTCAAGACCATCAGACAAGATATTAGAGCCACCAAGGATAGGCAAAAAGACTATGCAGATCTAAATAGACAAGAGTGACTCTTCAAAGAAGGGGATATGGTCTTTATTCAGGTACACCCCAAGAAGAGCTCCTTATCACTAGGAGAATTTAAGAAAATGAGTCTAAGGTGTTGTGGACCCTACAAGACCCTCAAATTCCTAGGGCCCAGTGCATACAAACTCCAACTCCCTGAGAATGTAAAGGTTCACAATGTATTCCATGTTAGCCTACTAAAGAAATATGCATCCAATCCTAGTCACATACTCAATGATCAGCAAGTTGTAATGCCAGGCCAAGGAGTCCTTGAGCTCTAGCCACACAGAATCCTAAACACTTGGAAAAAGAGATTGAGGAGTAAAACCCTCAAAGAATACCTCATCCCAGTGGAAGGACTATCCAAAAGAATATGCCACATGGATTGACGAGAGTACTCTCAACCAAAAACACCCCAATTCCTTTCGAGATGAGGACATCTTGATTCCTTAAGCGGGGAAGGACTATCCAGAAGAAGATGCCACATGGATTGACGAGAGTACTCTCAACCAACAACACCCCCAATTCCTTTCGAGATGAGGACATCTTGATTCCTTAAGGGGGGAAGGATGTAATACGCCACCATGATGATGACACAACCCCCCTTTTGTGTTCCGTTGTCCCACTGCCACAATGACGTTCCCCCCCCCCCCGGTTTTATCTTGCCGCAATCATTGTTAATATTCCCCTTGTTTTTTTAACTTCAATGTGTGTGTGTGTGTGTGTGTGTGTGTGTGTGTGTGTGTGTGTGTGTGTGTGTGTGTTATTGCTAATTATGCCTCTCCTCCCCCCTGTCAACTCCATCGAATGATGGCGGGAGGGGGAGATGAACTAGGAGAAAATGAAGCTAAGGCAACTATCACTCGACAATGGGTGGAGGAGGAGATCACAACGAGAGAAGGTGTGATGTGGCAGGCAGAGGAGATTGAAGACTGCGAAGACAATGATTGCAATGGGGGGAGGGGCACACGTGTGCCACCTCCAATCTCACTAATCTCTCCTTCTCCTTCCAAAAGGCATAGTCTACATGGGGGGAGGGCCAGTTTGGCTGCCAAGGTAAAGATAGAGGGAGGGGGCCCCATGCTATCACCCCCATAACGCCCTTCCTTCCTCCCCCCTATAAACCCCCCCTTAAGAAACGAGGGAATCCTTTCCTTTCCCCCCCCCTTAATTATCACTAACTTTCCCTTATAGATCATTTTCCTCCCCCTCTTCCTTTCAACGAGGCCGTTATTCTTCTTTCCCCCCCTCTTGCTACCAGTTTGAGAAGGAGAGAGAAGGAAAGAGAGGTAGTGAATGAGAATAAGAGGGAGAGAGGGAGAGAGTAAGAGAGAGAGGGAGAAGAGGCTCAGGAACCAACCCCTTCCTTGGGCAAAGTCTCAAGTACCATCTTTCCCCCATTGCAAGCCTTGTAACCTCTCCATCAATTGCCTCAAGTAGACAAGGAGTCCGCGAAAGGCAAGACAAGGAGTAGTAACTCTGGCACCAAGGAGTCCTTTGAAGGAAGCGAAGGCCGCCTCCAACTCCACAATGGCCCCAAAGCATAAGCTCTCCCAAGAGACTCGAAAAGTTGACTACAAGGGAAGGTTCGGAAAAAGACGCCACTATCAACACGAACAGTTTATCAGGAGTAAACGGTGACTCCACTCTCCAAAACGAGGTACTGCTACAACATTAGAAACTAAAATTGAATATTTAAGCATAAGCATTATTAGAAATAAATTCATACTTCACATCGGATAGTTTGCATATTTTGAAAGGTAGCCAAAAAGAGGTTTAATAATCATGGAATGTCGAAAATAAAATGGGTATCTACGGGTGTAGCGAAAACAAGTCAAGAAATAAGATCTAACTTTCGCAAATGCATCATAGATGGTCAAGGTACATAAATATTCCATCTAGGCCAATTATACTCCATAGACCATCGTAGAGAATTAACTTGCATTTGAATCGATGCATGTACACTCGCATTTGAGTAATTAAGTCATGCCTTTTGAGTTGCATAAATGTAGTGGAAGGGATTTCTACGAATATGGACCTTCCATCGCATTGACAATGTAGGGGAGACTTGCATTAGGACTTGCATGGCATCATGAATAGCTTCAACTGCACCACATAATGGGGTATGCATCCAAAAAGGTAGATTAGGATGCGCACGTGAATTGTTGAGCTTGTTTGAAAGGAATAGTTTGATAAATAAGGTATTGGACGGTAAGCGAAACCAAGGTTTAGCTCAACCCACCTAGGACCCTAGTTGCAAGATGAATCGGCTTGACTTTACGACCATATTTTTGACTTGAAGCCAACATGCTCGTTGGTTTCTACCCCAATAGCCAACCGTGATGAACCCAAAACACAAGCAAACGCGCTAATTGGTCTCTACCCCAATAGCCAACCGCGATGAACCCAAAACACGCTTAAGTATACCATTTTGGGAATATGAAACACCCTGAAATTAACACAAGGAAGCTCAAATATAGTATCCACAAGGAGAAGGACTACTCACCAAGCTACATTCGATGCTCGTAGCTATCTCGGAATGGTATGTAGACTTGGTTTACGTTTTCTTGAAGAGAAAAATAGTAAATATAAGTATCCATTATCTTGAAGACGAGGAGACCCTATGGTGAACCTAGAACTTGATAGAGTTCTAAGGTAGGAAAAAAATGATTACCAATCGACTCAACAAAACCATAGACTAAGATCTTAAGATAGGGGGGGATCAAAAGATAGTAATCCAAGGAAGATCTCATTTAAACTATAGTAAAATTGCCCTGCCCTAATACATAGTAGTGAGGTCACGCAGAGGGTATTCCCCATCCCCCGAGAAATAATGGAAAATGATGCCAAGGGAGGAATGATGAAGAAAATTGACGTTAGTGTCAAAGATGAGGACTCCACCTTAACAGATGTCTTGAGAGCACTTGCCTTCACTGTTCGTTTGTGCTTGTAAATCTAGGTACAATGTCTGTGAATGGAATGAATGACCCAAGCTCACAATGGAAATTTGAATAATAAATCAATTTGAATTCAAGGAGCGCGGGCCAAGCTACCCCCAGCTATTTGCCAACCCTAGCCAAGGAGGTTCCAAATAACCATGATAGGAACATGGACCGAACCCATCACGAGAGGTCTCTCAGTAGGTTAGTTTGAATATAGGAGGATGCTTGGATGCCAAGGGGGGCTCTGGCCATAAATTCCTTGCCTCCGGGTCCTACTCAAACAATCTATGTGAATCGGGATAGAATCTCGAGGCCCTATTACTAGTGCAAGGGTGGATACTTGGAGGAAATAAGATGCATCCTCACCGATAGTAGAATTCGTCCCTTCTAGACAAGACTTGTATTTCAGTTAAGAACATAATATAAAGTTTACTTCTAAAGGACTTGTCTGAACTGCTTTTGTGTCAGTGCCATAAGTTGCACAAACAAACCTTGTTTCTTAAAAGGCTTAATTAAGGAAGCTATTTTTAAATGTCCTTCATAAATGTGATAGAACCTACTTAGGTAACTAAATAGCGCCCATTGAGGGAAGCGGGTGGACGAAATCCCCGACGGGTTTGTCCTATGGTAGGGTGGTCCGAGAGAACTGGGAGGCTTCTCACAAGGATTTATCGTTGGGTTGACTTTAGGAATTGTTAAGTTAGAACCCGATTCATGCCATTTAGGGGACCAAAATGGGACTATGCCCTACAGGCGAGAGGTTGAGCAGCGCATCTCCCTCTCATTTCCCATTCTCTTTGAACAAAGTGTGGCATGGTTTTTGCTTAAGATTGGGTATCTCTGCATAAAGTAGGATGTCCAAAACCAGATGCTAGAATGCTATTAGGAGACCTTGTCAACTAAGAACCCAGATT